>NC_141009.1:69407863-69747045 GCF_052327205.1 Somniosus microcephalus
CCGACAACTGCCGACCCCGCCAACCGCCAACCCCCCCGCGGACCCCGCCGGCCCCGACAACCACCGATCCCCCCCGCCGACCCCCGCGCGGACCCCGCCGGCCCCGACAACCGCCGACCCCGCCAGCCCCGACAACCGCCGACCCCCCCGGCCCCGACCCCCGCCGACCCCGACTGACTTACGCTGACCCACTTTCCGAAATCCGAAATTCTCCTTTATCCGAAACTCGGCTGGTCCCGAGGTTTTCGGATAAAGGATAGTCTACCTGTAGTGAGAAAACGGGAAATATAGAGTGTGTGTGTGTGTGAGTGTGTGTGTATGTGGGTGTGTCTGAGTGTGTGAGTGTGTGTATGTGAGTGTGTGTATGTGGGTGTGTCTGAGTGTGTGTGAGTGTGAGTGTGAGTGTGTGTATGTGGGTGTGTCTGAGTGTGTGAGTGTTTGAGTGTGAGTGCCAGGTGGGGACAAGATCAGGTGATGCCCCTAGAGTGGAAGCGCTTTCGGACACCCACTCTCCAGACTCACACGTGAAGATGGCCCTTTGGGTGAAGCGTTGGACAATGCCTGGGGTGGTGGGATTGTCTATCCCACGCTCCCAGCCAGAAGAGAGGCCTGAGTTTAGCGAAGAGACTCAACCTTCAATAAAGCAAAAGGAATTGTAGTGTATGTACCTTTAAGAGAGAACTACTTTTACAGCTCCTGTATACTGTAGTACCGGCAGTGACCACACCTGTATATAAGCCTTGAGCATGCCTCTGTACCCCCAGTCTTGAGACTACCCTACTCCAGTAAATACCTGTTGATTGTTAAGTTACAGCATCCATGTGGTTATTGAAAAACATCATACTCTCAGAATCACGGATCTAACAGTGGCGACGAGTGTCGATTCGAATCTACCTGCAACTCTGCATTTCCCTTCGAGGATTCGCTCCGGGAGGGCGGTGGAAGAAAGTCGAGGCCAGAAACACGGGCGTCGACCATGAGCAACCGCCCAGTCGTCCGGCAGAGAGTGAACATCGCAGGGGAGGCTGTAGAGAGCCGGGCTTGGTTCCCCAGCCACGACGATCAGCAACAGACTGACGACAGGTACCAGGTACAGCGCAGACCCTTCCCGGACAGCGGCGGCTGGAGCCGACCGACGGCAGAGAAAAAGCCGAGCAGCGTCGACGGGGTAAGGGAGAGGGTGAAGCGCACAGGGCGCAGCCGGGGGTTGAAAACCAAGCAGCGTCGAGGAAAAACAAAATGGAGAGAGAGAGGTAAAGCAGCAGCCGGGTTCAGGACTGAGCGGCAGAAATGGGAAAGGTGCACAGGAAAAAAAATGCGCAGAGCGCAGCCAGGACTCAAGGGCTGAACAGTGGCCGCGGGGAGAAGAAGGGAGAGTGCGGGAGACGCCATTGAGCCGCGGAGAAGAAGGAAGAGTGCGGGAGATGCCATTTTTAGAAGCCGCAGTGGAGAAGAAGGGCGAGCGCGGGAAGAAAGGAAAGCGCGGGAGACGCCATTTTGTGCCAGCGGAGAAGAAGGGAAAGCGCGGGAGATGCCATTTTTGACAGTTAAATCACACCCAGGGATGCCGAAGAGTGGCAGTATCTCTACGTTCGACAATGAAGTCGAAGATTGGGCGACATATGTGGAACGTATTGAGGTGTACTGCAGGGCGAATGAAATGCCAGATGCTAGGAAAGCACTGGTTTTGTTAAATTCCATGGGTGCAAAAACTTATGGGTTACTGCGAAACCTAATAACCCCAGAGAAGCCTGTGAATAAGAATTTCGAAAGCATAGTAGAAATCCTACAGGACCACTTAAACCCCACACCGCTGCTGATAGCAGAACGATTTAAGTTCCATAAAAGGAACCAACACAAAGACGAAAGCAATGCTGAGTATTTAACGGAACTGCGCAAGCTATCGAAACACTGCCAGTTTGGAGTGGGACTAGCAGATACGTTAAGGGACAAGTTTGTGTGTGGGCTTCAAAGTGAAGGAACCCAGAAACGGCTTCTATCAGAAAAGGATCTTATGCTGGACAAGGCTTTCAGTATGGCAGAATCACACGAAGCAGCCGCAAGGGGCGTTGCAGAGATACAACGGAAACCGCAAGAATATGGCACCAATGGAATGTCCTATGGAACAGGGAAGTGTTATTGCTGCGGCAGAACAACACACGACCAGAAGGATTGTTGGTTCAAGGACCAAGTGTGCAGACAGTGTGGAAAAGCAGGACACATAGCAAGAGTCTGCAGGTCTGGGAAGAAAACCAACAGCAAGAAATCTCCACAGGAGAAGTACAAAAAGGTACACAAGGTGATGGACAGTAGTTCAGACGAACAGAAAAGTGACACAGACTCCGGAAGCAAGGAGCTGGGTTGTCTGAAACTACGTAAGGTAACCAATATGGAGGGTCACCAGACTATCTGGGTTACACTCAAGATAGACGGAGTCCAAGTGAAAATGGAATTGGACACAGGATCAGCCCTAACAGTCATAAACCAAAGGGACTGCAAGCGGCTATTTTCACATATACCCTTGAAAGCTACAGAGATTGTCTTGAAGACGTATACGGGGCAAAAAGTCTACCCCAAAGGAAAAATAAGGGTTAAAGTGATATACAAAGGCCAGGAAATACCTAAAATGGACTTATATGTATTGCCAGATGGAGGACCACCACTGCTAGGACGTGAATGGATCCGGAAGATACAATTAGATTGGCATTCCATACAGGCACTGAAGGTTGAGGCCAAAAAGGATGACGACGTCACACCTGGACGACTGTCAAGAATGCTAACTGATGCAAAAGAAGTGTTCCAGGAGGGACTCGGAACACTAAAAGGCATAACAGCAACGATTAAAATAGAGGAAAATGCAAGCCCAAAGTTTCTTAAGGCCAGACCAGTGCCTTATGCGATCAGACCAGCTGTCGAAGCAGAGCTGGAAGGGTTGGAACGTTCAGGAGTACTGTCCAAAGTAGACTGGAGCGAGTGGGCTACACCCATCGTTCCTGTAATGAAGAGGTCGTTGAGTAATACGCCTGGGGAACCAAAGAAGGTCCGCATCTGTGGGGATTTTAAGGTGACAGTGAACCCAGTCCTTCACACGGTACAATATCCGCTTCCACGAATTGAGGATATTTTCGCCTCGCTATCTGGAGGTAAACGCTTCACCAAAATTGATCTAGCCCAGGCGTACTTGCAAATGGAGGTAGAAGAAGCCTCAAAACAATACCTCACGATCAACACTCATAAAGGTCTCTATCAATACAACCGGCTGGTGTTCGGGGTAGCATCGGCTCCGGCTATCTGGCAAAGGGCGATGGATCAAGTCCTGCAAGGGATTCCAGGAACCCAGTGTTATTTGGACGACATCCTGGTCACGGGCGAAAATGACAGTGATCACCTCGCCAACTTGGAGAAGGTGCTCACCAGATTAAAGGAATATGGGCTACGAGCTAATCGCCACAAGTGTGAGTTTTTCCAGAAGCAGATCTCGTATTGTGGCCACGTCATCGATGAAGAGGGGTTACATAAGTCCCCTGAAAAGATTGAGGCAGTAGTCAAGGCTCCAGCACCGGAAAATGTGTCACAACTGAGGTCGTTCCTCGGGCTGGTAAACTACTACCATAAGTTCTTACCAAATTTGTCCACGGTATTACATCCACTGAACACCCTACTGCAAACAGGGGTACCATGGAAGTGGAATGACGAACGTAGACGAGCTTTCCAGAAGTGTAAAAAATTGATCACATCAAAAGAGGTGTTGGCCCATTTCAACCCAGCACTACCAATTCGTTTGGCATGTCATGCATCACCCTATGGTATTGGAGCGGTGCTGTCGCACAAATTCCCAGACGGGTTGGAGAGGCCAGTAGCCTTTGCGTCTCGGTCACTAACCTCAGCCGAGCGCAACTACGCCCAGATTGACAGGGAGGCCCTCAGCCTAGTATGGGGAGTAAAAAAATTCAACCACTATCTGCATGGGCAGAAGTTCA
Organism: Somniosus microcephalus; assembly: GCF_052327205.1. Classification (NCBI taxonomy): domain Eukaryota; kingdom Metazoa; phylum Chordata; class Chondrichthyes; order Squaliformes; family Somniosidae; genus Somniosus; species Somniosus microcephalus. Next base: position 69,411,844 of record NC_141009.1, read on the forward strand.
CCTTGCTGACTGACCACCAACCACTTGTCTCCATCTTTAATCCTAAGAAGGGTGTTCCAGTGATGACTGCACAACAGTTACAAAGATGGTCCCTGTTTCTAGGGGCGAATCAATATGAAATAGAATATAAAGGCACGAAACAGCATGGGAACGCTGATGGGCTATCGCGCCTGCCACTGCCTTCTGTGGAGGAAGCACCAGCAGTGGACCCTATCGAGATATTTTATTCGTCAATAATTGAACGATTGCCAGTAACGAACGCGGATATAGAGAAGGAGACCCGCAATGATCCGACACTGTCTCGGGTATATGATTTGACGGTGAGGGGATGGCCAACACATGGCGACTCACTGTTGCCAGCATTCTCATCCAGAAGAGAACAGCTGTCAGTATGCCAGGGGACAGTGATGTGTGGATCCCGAGTGGTGATTCCACCCAAGTTAAGGGAGAGAGTGCTAAATGAGCTTCATGAAGGTCATCTGGGAGGGGTGAAAATGAAAAGCCTTGCTAGGGCTTATGTGTGGTGGCCGGGGATCAATCAACAAATCGAGGACATAACCAAGAGCTGCTCAGGATGCCAGAAGGTCCAAAATGCACCACCACATGCCCCTCTACACCCATGGGAGTGGCCCTCCTCTCCATGGCAACGGGTGCACATTGAGTTTGCTGGTCCATTCATGGACTCAATGTTCTTAATAGCAGTGGATGCTCACTCGAAATGGCCTGAGGTGATAAAAATGTCCTCAACCACTACAGAGAAAACGATTGCAGCCCTACGGATCATATTTGCCAGGAACGGCTTGCCAGAGCAGATTTGCTCTGATAATGGACCACAGTGTGTGTCCGAAGAGTTTCGGAAATTTATGAGAAGGAATGGGGTCAGGCATTATACATCCGCCCCGTATCATCCAGCCACAAATGGATTAGCTGAGAGGTTCGTACAAACCTTTAAAAAGGCGATAAAGGCCATGTGCAACGATGAAATTCCACTACAGCATAAGGTGGACAATTTCCTATTAGCCTACAGAAATGCGACACATGCAGTCACCAACCAGACCCCGGCCATGATGTTCTTTAACCGAAGGTTGAGATCTCGTCTGGATTTGCTCAGACCAAATGTGTGAAGAAATGTTGAGGATAAACAATTCCAGCACATCAATGAGAAGCCGACAAGGAGCTTCAATGTAGGACAACCAGTCTTGGCCCGTGACTACCGAACAGAGAAATGGCAACCTGGAACGATATGCACAAGGCAGGGGCCATTAATGTACACAGTGGATGTCGGGGAGAACATTGTGAGACGCCACGTCGATCAGATCTTAGCGTCACAGGAACGAGTCAACCCCATGTCTCGAGTACCTGGGGATGAACCCGACATACCGGTAGCATCTACCTCAGAACCAGTAGCAGTGGAAACCGATGAACTAACCGACGAAAAGGGGCCAGAATCGCCTCCGCACCAAGAACAAGAACCTCAGGAAAGGCGCTACCCCGAAAGGATCAGGAAGCCGCCCCAAAGACTGACTCTATAAATGGACTATTGTTGTGTAATGTACATGTTAATGTGTTAATTGTTATTTGAATATTATGGGTACTGCTAATCTAAAAGGGGAGGAATTGTAGTGTATGTACCTTTAAGAGAGAACTACTTTTACAGCTCCTGTATACTGTAGTACCGGCAGTGACCACACCTGTATATAAGCCTTGAGCATGCCTCTGTACCCCCAGTCTTGAGACTACCCTACTCCAGTAAATACCTGTTGATTGTTAAGTTACAGCATCCGTGTGGTTATTGAAAAACATCATACTCTCAGAATCACGGATCTAACAGAAGGGACTGGAATGAGCCCAGCACAGCCTTGCCCCCTGTCTAAGTGGAACTGTGAAGAGCCAGGAGGCTGCTGGAGAGGCTGGGGTGGGGAGGGTGCCACCTTTCACATTGGGTCATGGCCAAAGATCCATCAGTCTTCATGGTCTCCGAAACATCTCAATCAAACTAGGCCCACAGTCACAGCCTCAGGGCCACAGTGTTCCCCCAGGGCCCGAGACATGGCCACGAACCCCAGCCCAGTGACCATCGCTCCCCCACCACCAGCTCTTCAATGGGGGCTGAGGCACTGGAGAAGTGGCTCGGTCTGGGACTAGCCACGTACCCTCACCGAGGTTGACACAGGACAAATTCTCCAACACTGGAAGAGAGGCTCGCATTTCTACAGCACGACATCCAAATGCGCTTCACAGCCAATGAAGTACTTTTTTTTGAAGTGTAGTCATTGTTGTAATGTAGGAAACAAGGCAGCAATTTGCACACAGCAAGCTCCCACAAACAGCAATGTGATAATAACCAGATAATCTTTTTTTTATTCGTTCATGGGATGTGGGCATCACTGGCAAGGCCAGCAATTATTGCCCGTCCCTACTTGCCCTTGAGAAGGTGGTGGTGAGCTGCCTTCTTGAACCGCTGCAGTCCGTGTGGTGAAGGTACTCCCACAGCGCTGTTAGGGAGGAGTTCCAGGATTTTGACCCAGTGACGATGAAGGATCGGCGATATACTTCCAAGTCAAGATGGTGTGTGACTTGGAGGGGAACTTGGAGGTGGTGGTGTTCCCATGCGCCTGCTGCCCTTGTCCTTCTCGGTGACCCCCAGGATGTTGATGGTGGGGGATTCGGCCATGGCAATGCCGTTGGATGCCAAAGGGAGGTGATTAGACTCTCACTTGTTGGACATAGTCATTGCCTGACACGTCTGTGACGCAAATGTTACCTGCCACTTATCAGCCCTGGCGGAACCCAAACTGAGCATCAGTGAGCAGGTTATTGGTGAGTAAGTGCTGCTTGATAGCACTGTCGATGACACCTTCCTTCACTTTGCTGATGATTTGACGGTAGACTGATGGGGCGGTAATTGGCCGGATTGGATTTGTCCTGCTTTTTGTGGGCAGTTTAGTGATGTTGGTTGAGGGATAAATATTGGCCAGGACGCTGAAGAGAACTCCCCTGCTCTCCAATAGTGCCGTGGGATCTTTTACATCCACCCGAGAGGACAGACAGGGCCTCGGTTTAACGTCTTATCTGAAGGGCAGCAACTCTGACAGTGCGGCATTCCCGCAGTATTGACCCTCTGACAGTGCGGCGCTCCCGCAGTACTGCTCCTCTGACAGTGCGGCACTCCCTCAGTACTGCCCCTCTGATAGTGCGGCGCTCCCTCAGTACTGCCCCTCCGACAGTGCAGCGCTCCCTCAATACTGCCCCTCTGACAGTGCAGCACTCCCTCAGTACTGCCCCTCTGACAGAGCGGAACTCCCTCAGTACTGCCCCTCTGACAGTCCAGCGCTCCCTCAGTACTGCCCCTCCGACAGTGCGGCGCTCCCTCAGTACTGCCCCTCTGACAGTGCAGCGCTCCCTCAGTACTGCCCCTCCGACAGTGCGGCACTCCCTCAGCACTGCCCCTCCAACAGTGCGGCGCTCCCTCAGTACTGCCCCTCTGACAGTGCAGCGCTCCCTCAGTACTGTCCCTCTGACAGTGCAGCACTCCCTCAGTACTGCCCCTCCGACAGTGCAGCACTCCCTCAGTACTGCCCCTCTGACAGAGCGGAACTCCCTCAGTACTGCCCCTCTGATAGTGCGGCGCTCCCTCAGTACTGCCCCTCTGACAGTGCAGCGCTCCCTCAGTACTGCCCCTCTGACAGTGCAGCACTCCCTCAGTACTGCCCCTCCGACAGTGCAGCACTCCCTCAGTACTGCCCCTCTGACAGAGCGGAACTCCCTCAGTACTGCCCCTCTGACAGTGCAGCGCTCCCTCAGTACTGCCCCTCCGACAGTGCAGCACTCCCTCAGTACTGCCCCTCTGACAGTGCAGCGCTCCCTCAGTACTGCCCCTCCGACAGTGCAGCACTCCCTCAGTACTGCCCCTCTGACAGTGCAGCGCTCCCTCAGTACTGCCCCTCTGACAGTGCAGCACTCCCTCAGTACTGCCCCTCCGACAGTGCAGCACTCCCTCACTACTGCCCCTCTGACAGTGCAGCACCCCCTCAGTACTGCCCCTCCGACAGACCGGCGCTCCCTCAGTACTGCCCCTCTGACAGTGCAGTGCTCCCTCAGTACTGCCCCTCCGACAGTGCAGCACTCCCCCATTACTGCCCCTCCGACAGTGCAGCGCTCCCTCAGTACTGCCCCTCTGACAGTGCAGCGCTCCCTCAGTACTGCCCCTCCGACAGTGCAGCGCTCCCTCAGTACTGCCCCTCTGACAGTGCAGCGCTCCCTCAGTACTGCCCCTCTGACAGTGCAGCACTCGCTCAGCACTGCCCCTCCGACAGTGCAGCGCTCCCTCAATACTGCCCCTCTGACAGTGCAGCGCTCCCTCAGTACTGCGCTGAAGTGTCGGCCTGGATCATGTGCTCAAGTCTCTGGAGTGGGACTTGAACCCACGATCCTCTAACTCAGAAGTTGTGAAAAGTATGTCATCAATGCAAGTTCTTTGTTTTCTTTCATTCTTTCACGTAAACTGGGCCAAGTGGTTTTAAGAGCGGCATGAGGTGAGTGCAGCATGTGTTATGCATCAACTGACTCCCTATAGATCCTCAGGATATAAGTCAGGAAACAGATGAGGCCTCGGTTAATGGTTTAATGGATAAAGAGGAGATTTATCACTGGAGGAATGTGGAGGAGCCCCCAGCCCAGCTGGCCATATGGAGAGAGAGGCCAATGGAAGTGCTGTGGAGGCCCGGGCATCAGATTAACGACAGAATGTCCTCGTTTTCGCACCAACAGATGAAATGCCCTCAGATTTTTACAGCTCACAAACTAAATGGCGTGACTGATTTCACAGCAGGCAATGTCATAAAATAGACATGTATTTGCAGTTAGGGAACTGCTGTAACAGCGATCTGTTGAGGGTTGGCCTTCATTAAAAATTTCAAAACTGAGATTTCATTGAGTAAAGGTATTAAGCGTTACAGAACCACATGGGTAAATGGAGTTAAGATACAGATCAGCCATGATGTAATTGAATGGCGGAACAGGCTTGAGGGGCCAAATGGCCTCCTCCTGTTCCTATCCCTCACTGCTGGACCTCCCCAGTGCTCAACAAAATTAACAAGAATTTTGACACAGGGGAGGGGGGAGAGACCCGGGAGAGGGGGAGAGATCCGGGGGAGGGGGAGAGACCCGGGGGAGGGGGAGGGACCCGGGGGAGGGGGAGACCCGGGGGAGGGGGAGAGACCCGGGGGAGGGGGGAGAGACCCGGGGGAGGGGGAGAGACCCGGGGGAGGGGGGAGAGTGGCCCGGGGGAGGGGGAGAGACCCGGGAGAGGGGGAGAGATCCGGGGGAGGGGGAGAGACCCGGGGGAGGGGGAGAGACCCGGGAGAGGGGGAGAGACCCAGGGGAGGGGGAGACCCGGGGGAGGGGGAGAGACCCGGGGGAGGGGGGAGAGACCCGGGGGAGGGGGAGAGACCCGGGGGAGGGGGGAGAGAGACCCGGGGGAGGGGGGAGAGACCCGGGAGACGGGGAGAGACCCGGGGGAGGGGGAGAGGCCCGGGGGAGGGGGGAGAGAGACCCGGGGGAGGGGGAGAGACCCGGGGGAGGGGGGAGAGACCCGGGGGAGGGGGAGAGACCCGGGGGAGGGGGAGAGAGACCCGGGGGAGGGGGAGAGACCCGGGGGAGGGGGGAGAGAGACCCGGGGGAGGGGGAGAGACCCGGGGGAGGGGGGAGAGAGACCCGGGGGAGGGGGAGAGACCCGGGGGAGGGGGGGAGAGAGACCCGGGGGAGGGGGAGAGACCCGGGGGAGGGGGGAGAGAGACCCGGGGGAGGGGGAGACCCGGGGGTGGGGGAGAGACCCGGGGGAGGGGGAGAGAGACCCGGGGGAGGGGGAGAGAGACCCGGGGGAGGGGGAGAGACCCGGGGGAGGGGGAGAGACACCCAGGGGAGGGGGAGAGACCCGGGGGAGGGGGGAGAGGCCCGGGGGAGGGGGAGACCCGGGGGAGGGGGAGAGACCCGGGGGAGGGGGGAGAGAGACCCGGGGGAGGGGGGAGAGACCCGGGGGAGGGGGAGACCCGGGGGAGGGGGAGAGACCCGGGGGAGGGGGGAGAGACCCGGGGGAGGGGGGAGAGAGACCCGGGGGAGGGGGAGAGACACCCAGGGGAGGGGGAGAGACCCGGGGGAGGGGGGAGAGGCCCCGGGGGAGGGGGAGACCCGGGGGAGGGGGAGAGACCCGGGGGAGGGGGGGAGAGAGACCCGGGGGAGGGGGAGAGTCACCCAGGGGAGGGGGTGAGCCAGGGGAGGGGAGACCCGTGGGAGGGGGAAGGGGAGACCCAGGGGAGGGGGAGACCCGGGGGAGGGGGAGGGACCTGGGGGAGGGGGAGACCCGGGGGAGGGGGAGAGAGACTAATGCCACGGTCCTATTCTATCCCATAGCCCTCTATCAATCCCAAACTATTACATCGGATATACGGAACAGAAACAGGCCATTCGGCCCAACCAGTCCATGCCGGTGTTTATGCTCCACTCGAGCCTCCTCCCAGCTTTCCTCATCTAAATCTATCAGCATAACCCTCTATTCCCTTCTCCCTCATATGTTTGTCCAGCCTCCCCTTAAATGCATCGATACTAATTGATTCAACCACTCCCTGTGGTAGCGAGTTCCACATTCTCACCACTCTCTGGGTAAAGAAGTTTCTTCTGAATTCCCCATTGGATTTCTTGGTGACTATCTTATATTGATGGCCTCTAGTTATGCTCTTCCCCACAAGTGGAAACATTCTTTCTGTATCCACTCTATCAAAACCTTTCATGATTTTAAAGACCTCTATTAGGTCACCCTTCAGCCTTCTTTTTTCAAGAGAAAAGAGACCCAGCCTTTTCATCCTTCCGTGATATGTATACCCTCGCATTTCTGGTATCATCCTTGTAAATCTTTGTAAGGGGTTTTAGATCGCCGAGGTTTCTCTCTCTAGAGGCCTCTCTCTCTTGCACAGTAAAACCGTGAGTGGTTCGACCCACTCGCCCCTTAGATTCTGTACTCTGGACTTTGGGGCGGGAACTACAATGTAGAGAAAACTCTTATAGACCAAGTTTGATGAAACGAAATGGAATTTTATTGCATAATGTAAAACAAATCAAATGCAAGCAAATAAGAGGATACATGGGAGGGGGAAAACACAAACAAATCATAACGACACAGTACTAACTAAGGCAAATACAGGCATATTATCCTCTACAAAGATCATCATGAAATGGGGAAAACACACGGAACATCGAGGGACAACAACTCATGTTAATTATACCCTTAAATGTCCACCCCCTTAAACCTATCTAGATCTGATTATGAAGGGCCAGAAACATGCTCACCAATCCACCTAGGAAGTGCAAGGTTTTGAAACAGGTCTGCGTTTGATCCTTTCAGGCGTCCCGTCTCCACGTGGTTGGTGGAGCCCCAGCGAACTGCGCCACACCTCTCTCCCGAGGTGGGGGTCGGGGACGGCTGGACACTGGCTGGTCTGGATGTCGGCGGGGTGGGGGATCGTTTGCTCGACACCGATCAGAGGAGCCTCGGGCTGGCCCCCATCATTTTTTTCTGTAGTTTTTAATGTCTCTTCTCTCGAGCCGGAGTGAGTCGATGGCCTCCCGTTTCATCAACGGCCCGGGGTTGGTCGATGATCTCCCGATGTTTTACCCCGGGGCGGGACGCCAGCTCGAACTGTCTTCTTCTCCTTCTTCTAGCGATGATGCCACCGATACGATGGCAGCACCACGAGGACCGCTCTCCATGATGACCGTCCTTTCTTTCTACGATGGCCGCTTCTCCTTTTCTTTCTACCTCTGGGTTCCCAGATATACTTCTCATCAGAAGCCCTTATCTCGCGCCAAATCAGGTTAGTCTTTTGTTTTAATTTTGGCGGGCTGAGAGCACAACGGGGTAGTTATTATATTTTAAACTGTTCTTGGATGGCCGGTAACGGGCCATCTCTGGTCTGGAATGACCTTCATTGTTTTTAATGTCCTTAACGGGTCCTTGATGCTCTTCTCATGAATATGAAACTTTTCCCTTTTGTCTGGTTAAACATTTAGATGGCCTTTAACTACAGGCCGATCTTGACTGGATCTGCACCCAATCTATATGTATATGTGGGTGTCTGGTTTCGTTCTCTCAGAAACGGCTTCCAGAACCTACTGTGGGCTGAATCCACAAACCTGTCTGAGGACTGCAGGAACCATTTTAAAGTGTCCCAATAAGTTGGTCACGGGGTCTGGCGGCCATTTTGAATGCCCCTTTTTCCTAGGCTTCTTTTAAAACAGTCTTTAAAATCATGGCCTCTTCTGCCATTCGACCCTCTATAATATAAAGTTCAATTTTGCGAATCCTACACTCCCCCCTGATGATACTGTAACTTGCTTGAAGTATCATAATTCTGGGTGAGCAAAATTTTCTGACTTTCCATAATCAAACCATCCCCAGTATTTACCTATCTATGACCCCACGGCACATGCATTTCCCATTTCAGAAAAACCTAGTGTACATTAAGCATCTATAGATGGCAATACTTCAGATGTGAAATTTGACATACTCACTTCCAGGCGTGGAGGGGGGGCCTAATACCCCTACATCACCTGGTGCATACACACTATCTTTTAATAATAACAACACATCTAATAAACTTCAGGAATAAAAATAAAGTACACACACAAAAAATCAAATGCACATGAATACATATCAAAATAATACAGAGGAGGGAGGGAAAACTTTAACTTTATACAGAGCAGCAAAAATCTAAATGGGTGTCTCTCCTACCCGCACATAATGCTCCCTCCATTCCTCTCTGTTCTCATACTTTTGTGAATGTTTGACCTTTTTACAGTGTACGAACAGTAAATAAACTACAATGATAACCTGGCACACTACAAGAATGTGGGAGGCTATCCTAACCCAAGAAGTGAACAGGTCCCACCACGGTGGGGTCACTATATCCAATATGTCTGCCCCTATCTCTAAAGTCTTCTGCTCCAGTGCATAGAAATGTTTCTGTGAAACAACAATGGCTTTTAATATCTTGGTGAGGTGTTCAGGGAGAGTGGGAATGATATATCGAAAATGTGCAACGAATCACTAAAAATCAGTGAAATTCTCTTTAACAGTGATGTGAACAGTGGGAGGTTCAGGAATGGGGACGATTCGCTCTTAGGCCACTTGAACTTCTGCCCTGGGCTTGAAACAGAAGCTGCTGTCACTAACCGGACACCAACCGCGCTGTCCATGTTGGTAGTGGGGCGCTGCAGTGGTGACACAGTATGTCCCACCTCCTATATATGCCACCTGCGGGGGCACATGGCCTTGTGCCATTGCCTCCATGGTGCAATTTATAGGCTCCGCGCCAACAGTTCTGAACCCGCACTGTGGTTTTGAATGGGCATTCAAGTGCTGGGGACACAGGATGATGTGTGCTCTCTAGCTCCAGCACCCCGAGAGGTCAGTACCCATCATTGCATGCTCCCATCGAATGACGTAAGGTGGGACCCCTGTGTAGCGAATGTGCGCACCCCCCTGAATGACTCCAATGTTCTCCACCCTGTATACCGGGGCGGGTTTAGCTGTCTTTCCCATCACCGGCATTCTTACCACTATACCCATAATGGTGTGATTAGGCCGTCCACAGTCCACTGGGACTGGGTAGGCTTTTGAAGCTAGTCTGAGCTGGCATGGACTGAATGCATTCGCAAAAGGGTGGAGGGCTGCGAGGTGCTTGTTGCTGATCCAGGAGGGGACTAAACCTTGTTTCAAATCCTCCAGGTTACTGCGGCCCTCGCCCAGTAACCACGCCCCGAATAAGTTTCGTTCTGCACAGCCTGATCGGACGCATTCCGATCCTCCCTGATGAGAGCATTTACCGTTCTGGCGTGTTTTTCCAGCTCAGCTATAATTTCTTTTAAGTGTAGTGTCATGGCCTGGTCCTCATGTAACTCAGAACCCACTACCTTGCTCTCGTCAGTCAGTATCTTTCTTAACTATGTTTTCAAACCATTGATCTGGGTTTGCAGCTCCACGTCATCCAGTGTGTTGATGACGGAAGTTCCTGTATTAAAAGCTGTGAAAATATAATTTACTGCACCCCTTCTTTGCCTCCCTATCCTGTCCAAGACCTCATGTGGTGTGGTGTACAATTCGGCTCTGTCGACATCGGCAAAGTCGAATTCGTAAAACTGTTTAAACATGTTTGTCAACAGGATCTGGTACAATTGTTCCGTTTCCTTGGGGCACCACTCAGGCAAGCGCACCTCGGTGAGGTTTAAAATCACCGAAGCCACTGCGTAGTGTACCCCTTGGTACAGCACCTGACCTGTGGGTACTAATACCAATCCGTTCCCGGGTCCCTTGGTAGTGGTGGGGCACCCTTCCTTGCAGGCTTTGGCTACCGGAATCGTGGGCAGGGGCTTGCAGGGGCGGGTGATGAGCTCAGTGGCGTTTACTGGGATCTGAGAGTATGGGACTCCGCACGCCCGTGTGCTGACGTCCCACCTCATTCCTTTCCCAGCATCTTGCCACTGCCTTTGGAAAAAGATGGAGACGCCTGTGGGGCAAGCGCGTTCTGAACCCCACATACAGATGTAGATCCCCTCATCTGGTTCCCACCATTTGTCCCAACAAACACTCAACTCCCCCATGAGTCCCCGTAATAGTCCGTAATGGGTGTTGTTACCCAATCTCTCCCACTCGACTGTGGAGTTCTTCATGGTGCTGCTCAACTTGCGCAGCCACCACCAGCGATTCAAAGGTACATGTCCCTTGCAGACCAGGCAAATCTTCTTCCCAATGGTAACGCTGACTCTGGGTGCTATGATCCGCACCCTGGGGCACATCAGAGATGTCTCTCTGTATGCAAACCCCGTCTGGCTGGAGTATTCAGTAGAGTTCGACCCCAGCCAGCCTGGCCATCTTCCTTCATGGAAGTAAGCAGCAGTCTCTTCAGCGTCCCGCGGGCCGGTTCCGTCGATCGCGATGGTGCCTCTGTTGCCAGAGCACCCATACACTGTGGAGTCCTTAGTGCAGCCCCGATAGGCCACACTGCACCCGATCATCATGGCCACGACAAGGATCCTACTCATCTTTCTCTTGGTTCCTGGCTTAGGTGAAAGCATGATCGGGTCTTCTGACCTTGATCCAAACAAACACACGTACTGGGCAGATTCAAAACTACTTATAACTCTAATCACTTTAATATTTACACAACTTAAACGTAAAACTTAAACTTATGTACAGCGCCGCCTGTCCCCGGGCGGCTTGCCTAATCCCTGATTGGACTGCAGCTTGCCGCTCCCTGTGGTGGGGCTGCAGTGACCTGTGGCTTGGGTTCCTCGCAGCCTTTTGCTGTCAACTGGGGACTGCGTTCTGCCAGGGGTTTCCCAAGTTGGCGTTTACTGAAGGTGGGGGAATCGGGCCAGGGCTTCCTTGGCTGGGGCGCCCGGGGCGACCTGCGAGGGGGTGCCTTTGGTGAGGCTCCCGTAGCGAGTGGACCTTTGGGTGGGACATTGGCTCTCACAGCCCGTGGCTCCTCCACGACTGCCGGCTTCGGCTCCCTTCCCTCAGGCTCCGCCCCTTTGGGATTTGGGTCTGTTGCAGACAACTCCTCCTCACCTGTCCCTACAGGTGGAGGATCTCCGCCCCCAATTTCTACCTCCCCCAAACTTGAGTCGAGGGCGGGATCTCCGTCCTCCAACTCCACCTCCTCCAGAATCGTATCAAGGGCGTGGCCCAGCTGTTCGGGCTCCTCGGCTCCAATAGCGTTCGGATCAGGGGGAGGGCCTTGATCTTCGGGCTCCTCCTCGTCCGAGTCCCAGGCCATAGGGGAAACCTCCCCCCAGGTGGGCGGGACAGCTTCTCTTTCCAAGCAGGCTACAATGCCAGCCTGTGGGGTCTGTGACTTTTTGCACGCCTCAGGCTGAAGATTTTCACCCTCAGACCTGGCTTTCCCTGCTGGTTCTTTTGCACCTGGCTTAAACAGTTTGCACCGCTTTACGTGAAACCACTTGTTGCGTCGGGGTACCTCCACTGCGCGACTGGCAGGGACCGGTGGATCTTGCACCGGTTCCTGTCTATCCTGGTCTGTGCCTCTCTCATCAGTGCGGAGGGTCAGACCCAGGAATTTGACTTCCTGCCGGCCGACCCGTGCTTTCGGTGGGTTCGCCTTGACTCCCCCTACTCCTTGTTCCCCCGTACCCGCTCCCCAGAGACAGTGATTTCTCAGATCCACGAGGATCCCGTGTGCTTCCAAGAAATCGGCTCCAAGGACCCCTGTTCCACCTCCCACCTCCCACTTCATTAGCGTACACTTCCACGTGGTGCGAAGTGGTCCTAAACGAATGGAGAGGGGAATGGAATATGCGCCAGCCTGTTCTTCACCTGTGAAGCCCGATAGAAGATAGGGAACCCCGGTGGACAGAGGTGAGGTGACAGGGTCATCTGTATGGATCACGGTGCACGATGTCCCCGTATCCAACAGACAGAGCCCCTTCACCTCCCCCACCTCCAATTCCACGAGGGGTCGCCTCCATACATCATATCGCAGTGCACACAAGTAAACGGGCTGCGCCGGCTCTAGTCATTTGGGCACAACGGTCGGGGTTTCGGGAACGACAAGACCAGTGGCGACGGCTATCTTCCCCTGCGCGATCATCAGAGACCGCATTGTCTCTAAAATTGATTCAATCGCAGCGGGATCCATAGCTGCACCAACTCCTTGTGCTGGGGCAGGAGCTACAGCTTGGGTTTGGGCTGGTGCTGGGGCGGCGGTCTGGGCTTGGGCTTGGGCTGTGGGAAATTTTCCCTTATTATCCTTCCACGGATTTCTACAGTCCTTGCGCCAATGTCCATCCTTCCCACACCCGTAGCAATTGAGCTTGGCTTGGGTAGGGCGATTCCCCTCCTGACGCCACTCCTTCTTGCTTGGGGCTGCGGGTTTTGCCTCATGCACCTTTCCCTTCTGGGGAGGTGTTTCCTGACCTCTACAATTCTTATACGCAACGTTGAGCTGGCGGAGCACCGTCGCCTCCGTGACACCGGGTCCTTGGGGATCAAACCATGATCTGGCTAGGGCCCGTATCTGCGGCAAGCTGTTGGTAACCAAGCAACGGAGCCAATGAACCCGCTGTTCGTCGTTCATTACAACCCGTTCAGGCACACCCGGACAGCTGCGCCGATACACTGGCCACAGCCTTTCTGCGAAAACCCGTGGGGGTTCTCCAGATAGCTGCACGGTCCCTTCCACACGGTCGAACGGACTACCGTCGTCCACTCCCATTACTTCTAAAACTTCCTCCCTGAGATCCGCATACCCTTTCCGTCCCCTCTTACTCTCATCTGAGAGGCACTGAAGGATTGTGCAATCCAGGGAGAAAAGCAACATTTTTGCCTGTTCCTGATCATCACAGTCATTAATGGCTGCTGTCTCCTCTATCTCCCTGAAATGAATCGAGGGATCTCCCTTTACTGTGAGTCTTGCGAGGTGGCTCACCATGGACCTTAATTGCTGGGCAGCGTAGGGCACCTCGAGCTGGTTCTGGTGGGGTCCGGCATCGCCATTTGCGGCGTTGGGACCGAACCTCTGGTGCCGAGCAGAACACATCGGTGCCGGTCCCGGCTTTGCTACCAGTGGCTGTTCTTCCTCACATTCCACCTCGGCTACCTCCTCTTTTACCACCCCCTGTTTTTCCGGCCAAGCCTCACTATAGCTCGGTGGTGCTGAGGGCTCGGTGGCTGGTACCACAACTACTTCGGCTGGAATCGGCTGTTTCGATTCCTTTAAAAAGTCCATGTGACTGGCTTTCGGGCTGATGAGACACACCATGCCTCTTGCCTTAACCAGGGCCATTCTTAGGTCCTCTATGGTCTTTTGGCAGGGGCTGTGGTCTGTGCTCTCAAACCTGTGCTCGAGGGCTAGCTTGTAAGCTGCCTTAACCTCCACTATTCTCTCCTCCTGCGCTCTTAGCTGTTGTGCGAGGCGGGCGTTTTTCTCCCGTATCCTCGTTTCATTAATCTTTGCTTCAGTAACCTGGCACTCCAGGTATTCTATTCTAGCCTGATGTTGACTAGCTACCACTTGGCGTTCCTGATTCAGCGCGTGAAGCGCTGTGATGAGTTTTCCCCCACCCATGGCCTTTTCCTCTATCTCTGCTGCCTGGGTTGTGATCTTGGCTGCCTGTGCTGCAACGACCCGGTCCAAGATCTGGACTTGCTTCTTGTAACACATCAGCCACACTGCCTTTTCCACTGACTTCTTATGCTCTTTGCTCTCTGTCCACCTGATGGCTGCGTCCACCGGACGCCCATCCAGTAAGAGATCGGAAATCCACTGTTTAGTGAGATTTACCTTGCCAAAGACATGATCTGCTATCCTCTCCATTGCATTTCGACCATTCAAACTTGGATCTAGTACATTGCAATCCTGCTGCCAGAGTCCTGCCGCGGTCGCCATTTTCTGTAAGGGGTTTTAGATCGCAGAGGTTTCTCTCTCTAGAGGCCTCTCTCCCTTGCACAGTAAAACCGTGAGTGGTTCGACCCACTCGCCCCTTAGATTCTGTACTCTGGTCTTTGGGGCGGGAACTACAATGTAGAGAAAACTCTTATAGACCAAGTTTGATGAAACGAAATGGAATTTTATTGCATAATGTAAAACAAATCAATTGCAAGCCAATAAGAGGGTACATGGGAGGGGAAAACACAAACAAATCATAACGACACAGTACTAACTAAGGCAAATACAGGCATATTATCCTCTACAAAGATCATCATGAAATGGGGAAAACACACGGAACATCGAGGGACAACAACTCATGTTAATTATACCCTTAAATGTCCACCCCCTTAAACCTATCTAGATCTGTTTATGAAGGGCCAGAAACATGCTCACCAATCCAACTAGGAAGTGTAAGGTTTTGAAACAGGTCTGCGTTTGATCCTTTCAGGCGTCCCGTCTCCACGTGGTTGGTGGAGCCCCAGCGAACTGTGCCACACCTCTCTCCTGAGGTGGGGGTCGGGGACGGCTGGACACCGGCTGGTCTGGATGTCGGTGGGGTCGGGGATCGTTTGCTTGACCCCGATCAGAGGAACCTCGGGCTGGCCCCAATCATTTTTTTCTGTAGTTTTTAATGTCTCTTCTCCCGAGCCAGAGTGGGTCGATGGCCTCCCGTTTCGTCAACGCCCCGGGGTTGGTCGATGATCTCCCGATGTTTTACCCTGGGGCGGGGCGCCGGCTCAAACCATCTTCTTCTCCTTCTTCTCAGAATCACAAAAATCACAGAAACCCCACAGTGCAGATAGAGGCCATTTCGGCCCATCGAGCCTGCACCGACACATATCCCACCCGATCCCCGTAACCCCTACACCAACACATATCCCACCCTATTCCCATAACCCCACGTATTTAATCCCCCTAACACTAAGGGTCAATTTATCATAGCCAATCAACCTAACCCGCACATCATTCTAGCGATGATGCCAACGATGGTAGCACCACGAGGACCGCTCTCCACGATGGCCGTCCTTTCTTTTTACGATGGTCGCTTCTCCTTTTCTTTCTACCCCTGGGTTCCCAGATATACTTCTCATAGAAGCCCTTATCTCACGCCAAATCAGGTTAGTCTTTTGTTTTAATTTTGGCGGGCTGGGAGCACAATTGGGTAGTTATTATATTTTAAACTGTTCTTGGATGGCCGGTACCGGGCCATCTCTGGTCTGGAATGACCTTCATTGTTTTTAATGTCCTGGTGATGTCCTTAACGGGTCCTTGATGCTCTTCTCATGAATATGAAACTGTTCCCTTTTGTCTGGTTGGCCTTTATCTACAGGCCGATCTTGACTGGATCTGAATCCAATCTATATGTATATGTGGGTGTCTGGTTTCATTCTCTCAGAAACGGCTTCCAGAACTTACTGTGGGCTGAATCCACAAAGCTGTCTGAGGACTGCAGGAACCATTTTAAAGTGTCCCAATAAGTTGGTCACGGGGTCTGGCAGCCATTTTGAATGCCCCTTTTTCCTAGGCTTCTTTAAAAATAGTCTTTAAAATCATGGCCTCTTCTGCCATTCGATCCTCTATAATATAAAGTTCAATTTTGCGAATCCTACATCTTCTCTGCACCCTCTCCAGTGCCTCTATATCCTTTTTATAATATGACGACCAGAACTGTATGCAGTACTCCAAGTGACCAGTGGCGAAATGCTTGGTAGAACTGTGACATACGGAATGGATTCCTTTTCGAGGACCCCGCAGTACAACCTGAAGGATCAAACCTTCCTCGCAAACAGTGGACAACCATCAACTGCCTCAGGACCGGTCCTGGTAGATGCTGCCACCTTCTCCATAGATAGGAGATTAAAGCATCCCCATCATCGACTGTGGAGCTGCTGATCAGACCCTGGAGCACATCATTGAGCATTGCCCTCAGAGGAAATTCACAGGCAGCCGACAAGATATCCACGCTGTTACACCGGAAGCTTCGGCCTGGATATCTGACTCAGATATTGACATCTGATTTGCTTTGCTACTACCATAGGAAAGAATGAACGAAAGAGTGTGGCCTAACCAAGGTTTCAAATATTTATTCAATTTCCCTTAAAGGATGCAATGGTCTCTGCCCCAACCATTTCATGTGGCACAGCATTCCCTGCTCCAACAACCATCTGTGTGAAGGAATTTCTCCTATCCCCTCTCCTCACTCCCTTCGTGACTATTTCATCAAGAGAGGAAGGAAAGGACAATGAGGAAGGCCCATTGGGTTGGAGCTGTGAAAAGACGGAATGACGAGGGAATGAGGGAAAGAGAGACTGAGGGGGAAAAATTGGGTTGCTTTGCGTCTCCCGTTAGTGCCCTAAGAGGGCGTAAAGCAACTAGCGCCTGGGCATGGCGCCGCCCACGCCTCCTGCGAAATTCAGCAGGAGGTTAGCGGCGGCGCTAACCGGTAGCACCCGGCGATGACGGCGCTACTCAATTTTTAGCCCAGACTGTTAATGTGAGGGCTGGGGGAGGTAGCTGTGGACAGGAGCTCGAGTCCAGGAGCTTTCAGCCTGTGTCCTGCAAAAGGCAACCCTCCGGTTCGCAGGTAGCCACAAGCATTGCCTTCTGCTGCATTGACTGCACACCGATGGATGACATCTCATTCTAGTCCACTCCCCACCCCCATCCTGTGCAATAAACAAAATAAAGCATCTGAGAAAACCCTCGCTGCCATTTGGTTAACGGTTTCCGGTGACTTGCAGAAATAAAAGTTGACAGGCTGTCTTTTTGCTTTGCTGCCCGCTGGTTGCATCAGTCTCAGTTATTGTAGCATCATTTTGTGGTGGGATTAAGCTGAACTGTTTTCTTTCCCCCACTGTGTAATTTGTTACAATGTCATAGAGTCATAGAATCATAGGGCTAAAAATTGAGTAGCGCTACTTTTAGCGCCCCAGAAAAATTAGCGCCCCTGCGGCGGAAATTAAGTGGTTGCGCCCCAAGAGGGAAGCGGGGTGCGACTGGAACCTGGGGCGCTGCGAGTCAATATCGTGGCGCTACGTGCCGCAGCATTGCAGGACTTCCTCTCCTTCTTAAAGGGGAGGGGACTTGCGCAGTGCGACCCGGGGCCCAGCTGGGTCCCCGGGGGATCGGCAGTGTCGGCAAAAGAGCCCGGCACTCAAGAGAAGTGCCGGGCTCTTGGAGGGCAGCCGGCACTCCGCGGGGGGGGGGGGGCGTTTCAGGAGGCCAGGGATGGGAGCGCAGGCAGGTACTGGCAGGTGGCCAGCAACAAAAATGGCCGCCCCACACCCCGCCTTTAAATAGCGCTTCCCCGGCCGCAGGTAGGTCCCCCTGACCCCATCGGACATAGTGTTGTGGAGTATTTTAAACCAACATTCGACACAAGGTTTTTAGATTGATAGTCAAGTTGTCTTTATTGCACCGGTGGGGAGGCAGTCTGCTCTGTCTTAGCCAGACTTCTCCAAATTGTTACAGCAAACACTACATTTTTATACATTACAATACATATGTCCAGCTCATGCAAAATTCATTCCTGCCACCTGATTGGACCTTGGCCTGCATGCAGCTTACAAATCTTAATGTAAACATATGTAAGCTGCCTCCTTAATTACTCATTCAAACTGCTGAATGCTGACTAAAAGATACCTTGGGATGCAACCCAGATAATATAGTTCTTACGCGCAGTTGAAATTCTAGACACCCTGTGACATGAATCAGTCATTCATGAAAGAAAGACTTGTGAAATAATACTGAGCGGCCTACGGGTGGCGCTGTCCAGGGAGAGTATAAATACTCGGGCACGGGCCCAGCTTGCGCAGGACATTCTTAACAGGAACTAGTGAAGGACACAACTAAACCTCCATGTTGTAACACAGTTGATTAAAGCTTTGTTTAACGCTTAGACCAAGTGCCTAGTAGTTTTCTTATGTCAGTCTGTTTCCATTTAATTGTTTTTGTTTAGCTTTCAAAGGTCAGCTTATCTTGACCGCTTCTTTATGGATGTGGTCTTTCATGTTAGTCCCTACCTTCCTTACACCATTCAGTGAAACTGCCAGCGATGTCAGTTTAACTCTTTCCCCACTGCACATAGCGTCCGGCGATAAGTCAGGGAGGCGCTCCCAAAGATCATGGCCGGGGTGCGAGCAGGGCGCGGCGCATGGCAATGACGTCATCGCCGGCGACGCAGCGCCACGGGGCGCTACCGGTTAGCGCCGCAGCTAACCTCCCGCTGAATTTTGTGGGAGGCGTGGGCGGTGCCGTGCCTGGGCGCTAACGGGATTCACAAAGCAACCCAATTCTTTCCCAATAGAGTCATAACGGCACAGAAGGAGGCCATTCAGCCTATTAAGCCCGTGCCGGCTCTCTGTAGAGCAATCCAGTCAGTCCCATTCCCCCGCTCTGTCCCCGTAGTCCTGCAAGTTTATTTCCCTCAAGTGCCTATCCAGTCTCCCCTTGAAAAGATTGAGGGGGATAAATTCGGTATCGCCCTGCTTGGGGCGCTAGTATTGGCGGTATGCAAAGTTTAGCGCCAGGCGCAACTTATCGCCACCTCGAGCGATATTGGGTTGCAATGCCCCTGAAGGTGATTGCGGCGCTAAATCAGGTGCTGCACGGTGCTCTTAAGGCGCTAACCCGGCGGTGCTACTCAATTTCTCGGCGGCCAGGCGCAGCACAGGTGCTGTCAATAATCGATGTCCCCGAGACATGCTGGCGCCGGCCAGCTCTTAAAGGGGCGGGTCAATTAACATCAGCAGCCACACTCTACGCCTTGTAGGCCTCAAAATCGGCGGTGACCTACCTGTGGCGTTCATAACTTCCAAGACATGGAGAGGGTCAGGCAGAGAGTGGAGCGCTTTAGCGATGGGGCATTGGATGATCTGGTTGGCGCAGTGGAGCGCTGGCGAGCTGTGCTGTACCCCGAGAATGGCAGGAGGCCTCATCAGAGCGAATACCGCAGAGCTTGGAGGGATGTTGCACAAAGAGTCACCTCCAGCAGCATGGTGCCCAGGACTCCTGTGCAATGCAGGAAGAAGTTTAACGACCTCACTCGGGTCGTTAGGGTGAGTGCCTTTTTCACATTCATCTTCATCCCTCCATCTGCACCTGACTTTATGGCCAGAGGGTGCACGAAGCCCCAATGGCCATCTGCCAGCCAGCACCCATGGCCCTTTCTGGAAACACACACGCACATTCAGCTCAGTGCATAATGTAAGGGCTATTCTACCATGGGGGGCATGTAATGTCAGCTCAGGGCAGCATGTTTCATCACTTTCCGTCCTTTCTCCTGCAGGCCAAGCTGGCCAGGAACCGTAGGGAGCAGCTTCATACCGGAGGAGGCCGGCCTTACCTGCAGACCCTCACAGACCTCGAGGAGCGAGTCCACCAGATTGTTGGAGGCCGGATGATTGGTCCTGTCACCTCTGGAGCTGCCGACCCCATTGTGCACAGCGATGGTAAGGTCATCACCTTTTTGAGCTCTCTCCTTCCACTTGTTCCCCCCACCAGCATGCTTTTTCACTTTGGACCCAAGTCAGAGCATTGCAGCACTCATGCATCCCTTGCTGCCACCCTGTCCTTTCGCTAAAGCCACTCTTCAACCTCCCTGCTATCAGATGCTGCATCACCAGCTCGGGAGCCGGGCCCTCAAGCTGCCACTGCCACTGACTCCGGAGGCGACGAGCAGGAGGAAGCCGGACCATCCGAACCACCCTCAGGCGAGCCAGCCCCTCTGCAGACTGGGGAGACTACGGCCTAGAAATTGAGTTTGCGCTGCGCCAGGGCTTTAGCGCCGGAAGTTAGCGCCGGCGCTAAGTCCCTTTGCGCGTGCCAAAAATTCAGTAGCGCCGCGCCCAAACGGCTGCCGGCGCTACTGAAGGGTTTTAGCGCCTGAAAACTGGCGCAACGCGCCGCATTGCGGCGCTATTCCGGCACTGCGGCGCCCGCTGCGGTGCGGCAGGCTCGGGAAGTGCAGGCCTCCTCCTTCCGTTAAGGAGGAGCTGCCTGCACCCGGCCGCGGCCCGCGCAAATCTCTTAAAAAATGAGCCCGGCACCTCGGACAAGTGCCGGGCTTGCATCTGTTCCGGGGGGGGGGGGGGGAGAAGTCCGGGGAGGGAGCTGCGGGCAGGCGGCCGGCGGGAAAGCAGCCGGCCGCCGCGCCTCCTTAAAGCGCCGGCGCAGACTCCGGCAACACTCGTTTGCCGGAGTCTTAGTTGCGGCTGCCACTGGCGAGGCGGCCGCAACTGAATTTCGGCTTGGGGCCGGGTTACCACGGCAACCGGGACGCTGCGCACACCGATGACGTCATCGGTGCCGGCGCAGCGCTACCGGTCTACCGCCGCGGAAGGGCCCCAGGCAATTTAGGAACCGGCGCCAATTGCAGCGCTAGGCCCTCTAGCGCCGCAAAATCGTCTTCCCTGGAGGGGAGTGGGGGGGAAAGCTCTGAGGAGGAAGCAGTTCCAGGAACCAGCGGGCTGCAGCAACGCAAGGGGGGTAGGGAAGCTCGCGGGCCGTCTCCCCGGAGGGCGAGTCAGGCCGCGAGTGCTGCTGCACAGAGCGCAGAAGAGGTGCGTGCCCTCGCAGAAATGAGCGCCCAGGCTGGGCTGAGGCACACTGAGCTCATGGCTGCAGTGGCAAGGATGCCTGAATCCATCGAGACACTGGCAAGGGGTGTCCAAGACTTCGGCGCAGCACAGGCAAGGAGTGCGCAGGACCTCGGGACAGCACTGGAAAGGACTGTCCAGGGCCTCGGGACAGCACTGGAAAGGACTGCCCAGGGCTTCACCGAAGCACTGGCACCTGCCACGCAACTGCTGAGTGCTGCCACGCAGTCACTCACTGGTCTAATGCAGATGCAGATTGAGGCCACGCGAGCAGTGACTGCTGCCACCCTCGCTGGATCAGGCAGGATTACCCGGGGCCCTCGCAGCACCACAGCAGGCCAGCAATCTGTGGACCATCCGATTGCTGCGCATGCTGCGGTGCTGCCCCGTCAGAGTGCCAGTGTGTCGGCCGACCAGGGAGCTGCTGTCCGCTCTCAGGATGTCAGCATTCCTGGTGCCACCGCTGGCACGTCTCCACTGCAGCTGCCACCACCTGCAGGACAGACTGCTTCCACCCATGCACAGATGGAGCAGTCAGCAGCCGGGCCCTCCAGGCCCAGAGGTCGTCCAGGCCGTCCCTCGGGCATCTGCGCTTTCGGACAGTCAACAGGCCTCCCCCAGCCTTGCTGCAGCCACTGGGGTCCCATTACGGAGGAGCTGCAGGGAGGGAAGGGGCCGATCTCGCAAGAGAAGCAGATCACCATCAAGGGGGAAAGAGTAGAAGGTGCTGCTGAAACGACTTATTTGTAGAAATCAAGGCCGAGGATGCTGGTCTGAATGTTAGTTATGTTTTGGACAGTTTCCCGGGTGTGCGAGTCACTTATGTGTCAGTGTGTTAGTTTTGCTTTCAGTTGTCATTGCTTTGTCTTGTTGGAAGGAAGCACATTTTGTACAATAAAAAACTTTCTTTATTTACAATGGCCATGTCTGCTATTTACATGCATTTTGCCCTTCACAGGCTTTGGGGTATCAGAACGGTTCCATCCGTCTTCTTGGAATGTCAGCATGCATTCCGTGAGAGGGGCCTAGAAGCGACTTCTGATCAGCCTCTGACGGACGGCCCTTCCAGTTTGTGCCTCCCTCTCATCATGGTCCTGCTCCTGCTCCTCCTCCTCCTCCTCTGCTGTGTCTCCTCTCAATGTCTGGTGGCATTGGCTGGGTCCGTAGGATAGCGAGGTTATGGAGCATGCAACATACAACCACGAAGTGGGAGACTCGCTCATGCGAGTACTGCAGGGCTCCTCCGGAATGGTCCAGACAGCGGAACCGCTGCTTCAGCATGCCGATTGTGTGCTCCACAATGTTCCTCATCGCCTGATGGCTCGCATTGTAGCATTCTTCAGCAGGGGTGCTGGGCGAACAGAGCAGGGTCATCAGCCAGGGGCACAGAGGATAGCCCTTGTCCCCGAGAAGCCAGCCTCCTGGGTGAGCCGGGGCCTCGAAAAGGTCTGCAACAGAAGTCTGGCACAGGATGAAGGCGTCGTGGCTGCTGCCTGGGAACTGTGCATTCACTCCGAGGATCAGCTGTCGGTGGTCACAGACCAGCTGGACATTCAAGGAATGGAACCCCTTGCAGTTGCGGAACTCCTCCGGATTCAATACAGGCGCCCGCAAAGCCACGTGCGTGCAGTCAATGGCACCCTGCACCATGGGGAAGTCCGCTATTGCTGCGAAGCCCTCTGCGCGCTCCCGCTGCTTGTCCGGGGTCATTGGGAAGGAGATGTACTGCCACCTCCTTTTAAATAGGGCATCTGTTACTTGATGGATGCAGCAATGCACCGCAAACTGCGATATGTTGGCTATGTCCCCAGTTGCGGCCTGAAAGGAGCCGCTTGCGTAGAAATTTAGGGCAACAGTCATCTTCGCAGCCACCGACAGAGATGTCCTGCACCTTATCTGAGGCTGCAGAACTGGCTGAAGCAGGTGGCACAGCTCAGTCACCACCTCCTTTCTAAAGCGCAGCCTTCTGATACACTGCTCCTCCGACATGTTCAAGTAGGAAAACTGCTGTCAGAAAACCCTGGCAGCGTAAGGTCTGGTGTGGCGACGTCTGTTGGCCCTCCTCCGTCTGGCCAGGCCTGCCCCTCTCTCCCTGCGTCTCTGTGCCCTTTCCAGATGACTTAGCAGCAGGACGTTCCCCTCCAATGCAGCCCCCATAATAAGTGTGCACAGAAAGTCTCCCCGTTTGATATGCTCACCAACAGCAAGGTGATGGTCAGAAGGCTGAAGTTCTCCTGCCAGCGCTGGCTCAGTGGTGAAATGGCTCTCAGTGTGCAGCTCAGCAACTCTCTAACTCTCGAAGAAGTTGTGCTCCAAAAATGGCTGCTGCTTTTATACCACAGCAGTCCCCTTTAAAGAACGCCCCCCCAGCCCCACAGCGACTGGGGAACGTTCCAGGTAAGCTGTCCTTATTAGCGCCAGGCGGAACGGAGGGGCGCACCACTGAATTTCCGGTCCGGGGCGCCCAAAAGGCGTTGCACACTGAAATGACGTCATGATCTGCCTGCGCCCGTGAGCGGGCGCTAAGGTTTAGCGCCGGTGCAAAATGTCCGCTCAATATGGGAGGAGGCACAGGGTTCGCTGCGCCCGGGCGCTAGTTGGTTACCGCCCCACTTCTTGGCCTCTTTAGGCGCTAATGGGTGGCGCAACAAACCGAATTTCTCCCCCTGAGTGTCTCTGCTTCCACCACTTCCGTCGGCAGTGAGTTCCAGGTCATCACCACTTGCTGCATAAAAACGTTTTTCTTCACATCCCCCCTTGTCCAAACCTTAAATCTGTGTCCCCTAGTCCTTGTACCATCAACTAGTGGGAACAGCCTTTCCCCGTCTAGCCTATCCAAACCCCTCATAATCTTGTACACCTCTATCAAATCACCCCTCAACCTCCTTTGCTCTAATGAAAACAAATCCAGCTTCTCCAACCTGTCCCTGTAGCTAAGATCCCCCATCCCCGGAACCATTTTGGTAAATCTCCTCTGCACCCTCTCAAGGGCCTTCACATCCTTCCTAAAGTGTGGTGACCAGAACTGGACACAACACTCCAGTTGTGGCCTAACCAGCGCTTTATAAAGGTTCAGCATAACTTCTCTACTTTTGTACTCAATACCTCTATTTATGAAGCCCAAGATCCCATATGCTTTGCTAACCACTCTCTCAATATGTCCCGCCACCATCAGGGACCTATTCACATTAACTCCCAGGTCCCTCTGTCCCTGCACTGTGCCATTAAGTGTATATTGCCTCTCCCTGTTCCTTCTGCCAAATGCATCAGCTCACACTTCTCTGTATTAAATTCCATCTGCCACTTGTCTGCCCATTCTGCTAGCCTTTCTATGTCCTGTTGCAGTCGATTGGTATCATCCTCACTGTCTGCCACACCCCCAAGTTTGGTGTCATTGGCAAATTTAGAAATTCTACACTGTATTCCAATATCCAGGTCATTTATATATATCACTGACCCTTGGGGAACACCACTGTCTACCATCCTCCAGTCTGAAAAACAGCCATTTACCACAACTCGCTGTTTTCTGTCCTTAAGCCAATTCCTTATTCAAGTTGTCACTGACCCACCTATTCCATGAGCCTCAATTTTGTGAACTAGCCTTCTATGTGGTACTTTGTCAAACGCTCTCCATGAAGTTTTCAGCCTCACGGATGCACCACAATGACTCCAGCCGCCGCTCAAGCTCTGAAACCCAGAGCTCGAGTTGCTGTAGCTGAGACACTTCCCGCACATGTGGCCGTCCAGGACACAAGAAGCATCCAGGACTTCCCACATGGCACAGGATGGGCACTCCACGGCACTGAGCTGCCCTGCCATGCCTCTAGTTATTAGATTAATTAACTAAAGTTTTTAAGTATACCCCTCTGCCCATAGTTAAAGATTAAAAGACAACAGACAAAATGTTGATGCTTCAATTCACTGTAAGGCCCAGGAATGCTGCGAGTGGTCAGCAGTTCATTTTCTGGGGTTGTCTCAGACGGGTGCCCTTTAAATGGCCGCAACTGCATTAGAAAATGGCTGCTCAGTGTGCAGGAGCTCCTGCTGCATGATGGGAGGTGACTTGCAGTAGTCGCGGTCCAAGTGGCATCTCCACGACCAGCTGTTCCCGCTGGAGTCAGGCCCAGGCTGGGCTCTGTAGTGTCCGAGGATCAATAATACTCAGACTGCAGGAGAACAATAAAACAGATATTTACTGAACAGAGAGTAATTCAAGACTGAAGTACAGAAGCCTGCTATGGCTTTATATACAGGGGTGGTCACTGCCGGTACTGCAGTATAGAATCAGTTCTTCTCTTAAAGGTACATGCACAACAATTCCTCCCCTTTTAGATAAACTGTACATAACATTCATTTAACAACTAAATAATAACTAATTACAATTACAATTTTCTCTGTACTATATACATCAACTGAAATAATCATTTATAAGTTCAGTCTTTGAGGAGGCTTCCTGATCCTGACTGGATAACGCCTTTCTCGAGTAGCCTGTTCTTGCGGCGGAGTTGATTCTGGCTCATTGTCATTGGTTGGTTCGTCAGCTTCCAATACCACTGCTTCTGATGTAGACGCAATCTGTACTTCGGGTTGATTACCAGGTGCACCTGCTCGTGGTATGGGTTTGGCTTGTTCCTGTGACTCTAGAATCTGGTCAGCATGGCGTCTCACGATGCTCTCTCCAACGTCCACTGTGTACATTAGTGGCCCCTGCTGTGTGCATATCGTTCCTGGCTGCCATTTTTCTGTTCGGTAGTCGCGGGCCAAGACTGGTTGCCCTATCTTGAAGCTCCTGGTTGGCTTCTCATTTATGTGCTGGAATTGCTTATCCTCAACATCTCGTCTTATGTTTGGTTTGAGCAAATCCAGGCGACATCTTAGCCTTCGGTTGAAGAACATATTGGCTGGAGTTTGGTTGGTGACTGCATGTGTCGCATTCCGGTAAGCAAACAAGAAATTATCCACCTTGTGTTGTAGTGGTATGTCGTCATTATGCATTGCCTTTATTGCCTTTTTAAATGTCTGAACAAACCTCTCAGCCAATCCATTTGTGGCTGGATGATATGGGACAGATGTGTAATGTTTCATCCCATTATTCCTCAGAAACCTCCGGAAATCCTCGGACACAAACTGTGGCCCATTGTCGGAGCAAATCTGTTCTGGCAAGCCATTCCTGGCGAAGATGGTCCGTAGGACTGCAATAGTTTTCTCCATGGTGGTGGAGGACATTTTGATGACCTCTGGCCATTTTGAATGGGCGTCCACAGCGATTAGGAACATTGAGTCCATAAATGGACCAGCAAAATCAATGTGTACCCGTTGCCATGGAGATGAAGGCCACTCCCATGGATGTAGCGGGGCCTGTGGTGGAGCGTTTTGGACCTTCTGGCATCCTGTGCATCTCTTGGTCATATCCTCGATTTCTTTATCGATTCCCGCCAACCACACAAACGCCCTGGCTGGGCTCTTCATTTTTACCCCTCCCAGATGACTCTCATGAAGCTCATTGAGCACTCTATCTCTCAACTTGGGTGGAATTACCACTCGGGATCCACACATCAAGGTCCTCCGGCACACTGACAGCTGTTCTCTCCTTGGCGAGAATGCTGGCAACAGTGAGTCGCCATGTGCTGGCCATCCCTTCACCGTCAAATCATAGACCCGAGAGAGTGTCGAGTCATTTCGGGTTTCCTTCTCTATACTTGAGTTTGTAACAGGTAGACATTCGACTATGGTCACATGGAATATCTCAACAGGGTCCACTGCAGGTGCTTCCTCTACCGTAGGCAACGGTAGGCGCGACAGCCCATCAGCATTTCCATGCTGTTTTGTACCCTTGTACTCTATGTCATACTGATGTGCCCCTAGAAAAAGTGACCATCTTTGCAGCCGTTGCGCCGTCATCACCGGAATGCCCTTCTTTGGGTTAAAAATGGAGACCAGGGGCTGATGATCAGTCAGTAGGGTGAATTTCTGCCTGTACAGATAGTGATTGAACTTCTTCACCCCCCACACCAGGCTGAGGGCCTCCCTGTCAATCTGGGCGTAGTTACGCTCGGCTGAGGTTAATGAGCGTGACGCAAAGGCTATTGGCCTCTCTGAACCGTCAAGGAATTTGTGTGACAGCACCGCTCCGATGCCGTAGGGAGACGCATCACATGCTAACCGAATCGGGAGTGTTGGATTGTAGTGGGCCAATACTTCTTTTGAAGTGATTAGGCATTTACATTTCTGAAAGGCACGCTTACACTCATCACTCCATTTCCATGTTACTCCAGTTTGCAGTAGGGCGTTCAGTGGGTGCAGAATTGTAGATAAATTCAGCAAGAACTTATGGTAGTAGTTCACCAACCCGAGGAACGACCTCAGTTGCGACACATTTTCCGGTGCTGGAGCCTTGACTACAGCCTCAATCTTGTCCGGCGACTTATGCAACCCTTCCTCATCAATCATGTGGCCACAATACGAGATTTGTCTCCTGAAGAACTCGCATTTGGGGCGGTTGGCTCGTAGCCCATATTCCTGTAATCTCGTGAGCACCTGCTCCAGGTTGGCAAGGTGTTCACTGTCATTTTCGCCCGTAACCAGGATGTCGTCCAAATAACACTGGGTCCCCGGGATCCCTTGCAGGACTTGTTCCATCGCCCTCTGCCAAATAGCCAGGGCTGATGCTACCCCGAATACCAGTCGATTGTACTGGTAAAGGCCTTTGTGAGTGTTTATCGTGAGGTATTTCCTAGATGCTTCTTCCACCTCCATTTGTAGATACGCTTGGGCCAGATCAATCTTTGTAAAGCATTTCCCTCCAGATAGTGAGGCGAAAATATCTTCTATCCGTGGAAGTGGATATTGTACTGTGTGCAGGACTGAGTTCACAGTTACCTTGAAGTCCCCACAGATGCGAACCTTCTTCGGTTCCCCAGGCATGCTACTCAATGATTTCTTCATTACAGGAACGATGGGTGTGGCCCACTTGCTCCAGTCCACCTTGGACAGCACACCCGAACGCTCCAGACTCTCCAGCTCTGCTTCAACGGCTGGGCGGATCGCGTAAGGTAAGGTAAAAAAATTTGGGTTTGCGTTATCTTCGATTTTTATCGTTGCTGTTACTCCTTTTAGAGTCCCAAGTCCTTGTTGGAACACCTCTTTCGCATCAGTTAGAATTTTTGACAGTCGTCCAGGTGTGACGTCATCATCCTTTTTATCAGTCACAGTTAGCGCCTGAATGGAATGCCAATCCAATTGTATTTTTCGGATCCATTCACGTCCCAATAGTGGTGGCCCTCCATCCGGTAGTATATATAGATACATTTTCTGTGTTTCCTTGCCGTTGTATTCAACTGGCACCCTTATTTTTCCTCTGGGGTAGACTTTTTGCCCCGTGTATGTCTTCAATACAATGGACGTGTCCTTCAAGGGTATGTGTGAGAATAGCCGCTCATAGTCTCGTCGATTCATGACAGTTAGGGCTGATCCTGTATCCAATTCCATCTTTACTTGGGACCCTGCTATCATGAGGGTGACCCAAATGGTTCGGTGATCCTCCTTTGCGATCACGTTGTGTAACTTCAGACAACTTAGTCTCCTGCTCCCGGAGTCATTATCACTCTCCTGATCTTCCGAACTACTGTCTGTCATTTTTTTTACTTTCTTGTACTTTTCCTTAGTAGTTCTTGCAGTGTTGGTTTTCTTTCCTGACCTGCAGACTCTTGCTATATGTCCCATTTTCCCGCATTGCCTGCATACTTTGTCCTTAAACCAGCAGTCCTTCTGATCATGGGTTGTTCTGCCGCAGCGATAGCACTTTTCTGCTCCATACGCCATTTCGTTAGCGCTGTATTCTTGTGGTTTCTGTTGTATTTCCACAGCTCCCCGTGCTGCTGCTTCGTAGGATACTGCCACGCTGAAAGCCTGTTCTAGCGTCAGGTCCTTTTCCGAAAGTAGTCGTTTCTGGGTTCCTTCACTCTGGAGCCCGCAGACAAACTTATCCTGTAAGGTGTCTGCCAGTCCTGCTCCGAACTGGCAGTGCTTCGATAACTTGCGTAGTTCCGTAAGATAGCCAGCATTGTTCTCATCTTTGTGCTGGTTTGTTTTATGGAACTTGAATCTTTCTGCGATCAGCAGCGGTGTAGGGTTTAGGTGTTCCTGTAAGATATTAACAATCTCTTCAAAACTTTTCTCCATTGGTTTAGCTGGGGTAATTAAATTCCGCAATAGGCCGTACGTTCTCGCGCCCATCAAATTTAATAATACCAACGCCTTCTTTCCATTGGCCACCTCATTGGCATTGCAGTACACTTCAATTCTTTCCACATACGTGGTCCAGTCTTCTAACTCGTTGTCGAAAGCAGTGATACTGCCACTCTTCGGCATCTTGGGTGATTTAAAATGGCGCCTCACGCGCTTTTTCTTCTTCCCCAATGTAATAAAATGGTGCCTCCCGCGCTTTTCCTTCTTCCCCTTGCTGCCACGCTGCTCCTAGCATTCTACAGGGTAATGGCGGCGACCCGCGGCTTCGGCGCGTCTCACTTTTCCTTCCCTGCGTTCTATCCTCTCCACGCTGCCCTGTTCTTGATCTATCTATTTTATTTTCTTTGAAGAAGGGTTTCGACCCGAAACGTCAACTCAAATTTCTCTCCACGGATGTTGCCTGGCCTGCTGAGTTTTTCCAGCATTTTCTGTTGTTATTTCTGTTTAATGATGTTGATTATGATTCCCATAATCCCTCTGCCATCCTGCAATCACACCTCCTTCCCATAATCCCACTGCCTCAACTCGGCCTTCCCACAATCCCTCTGCCCGTCTTCTCTTTGACCTATATCTTGTTTATGTACTGCAGATTAAGCAGATGGTTCAATCACAACATATTTAACAACTCATCCTTGATAGATCTGATTGTTCCTTCCTGTATCACAATGACTTGCGAATGGATCAACATACATTGATTGAAAAAGCTTTCAGACTATTATCTCTCTGTACGCTGGTTAAACAATCAATCCCAGTCTCCTGTAAATGCAAGGGTGAGCAAAGATGCTCAGAGTACTAGCATCAGATGCAGTTACACTCATTTATATATATAATAAATAATGAGTTAAGCCAGTGCTCATTGTCACTGAGAAGTCCTACCCATACCACAGCAAAGCACAAAGCCACAGAATGACAGAGCACTCAGCAGGGACAAGAAAACAAAAGCTTCCGCTGTGAAATCTTACAGAAGTAGAGGCTGGAGTAGAATCAAGTCATGGATAGGAGTTAATGAAAATGGAATAGAATCTGAGAACCCTTCATCAGACACTCCCTGTAATGGGGACAGAGTATGGCGACCCTTCATCAGACACTCCCTGTAATGGGGACAAAGCATGGATACCCTTCATCAGACACTCCCTGTAATGGGGACAGAGTATGGATACCCTTCATCAGATACTCCCTGTAATGGGGTCAGAGTATGGATACCCTTCATCAGACACTCCCTGTAATGGGGACAGAGTATGGATACCCTTCATCAGACACTCCCTGTAATGGGGACAGAGTATGGATACCCTTCATCAGACACTCCCTGTAATGGGGACAGAGTATGGATACCCTTCATCAGACACTCCCTGTAATGGGGACAGAGTAACGATACCCTTCATCAGACACTCCCTGTAATGGGGACAGAGTATGGATACCCTTCATCAGACACTCCCTGTAATGGGGACAGAGTATGGATACCCTTCATCAGACACTCCCTGTAATGGGGACAGAGTATGGATACCCTTCATCAGACACTCCCTGTAATGGGGACAGTGTATGGACACCCTTCATCAGACACTCCCTGTAATGGGGACAGAGTATGGTTACCCTTCATCAGACACTCCCTGTAATGGGGACAGTGTATGGATACCCTTCATCAGACACTCCCTGTAATGGGGACAGAGTATGGATACCCTTCATCAGACACTCCCTGTAATGGGGACAGTGTATGGATACCCTTCATCAGACACTCCCTGTAATGGGGACAGAGTATGGATACCCTTCATCAGACACTCCCTGTAATGGGGACAGAGTATGGTTACCCTTCATCAGACACTCCCTGTAATGGGGACAGAGTATGGATACCCTTCATCAGACACTCCCTGTAATGGGGACAGAGTATGGATACCCTTCATCAGACACTCCCTGTAATGGGGACAGAGTATGGTTACCTTTCATCAGACACTCCCTGTAATGGGGACAGAGTATGGATACCCTTCCTCAGACACTCCCTGTAATGGGGACAGAGTATGGATACCCTTCATCAGACACTCCCTGTAATGGGAACAGAGTATGGATACCCTTCCTCAGACACTCCCTGTAATGGGGACAGAGTATGGCTACCCTTCATCAGACACTCCCTGTAATGGGGACAGTGTATGGATACCCGTCATCAGACACTCCCTGTAATGGGGACAGAGTATGGATACCCTTCATCAGACACTCCCTGTAATGGGGACAGAGTATGGATACCCTTCATCAGGCACTCCGTGTAATGGGGACAGAGTATGGCTACCCTTCATCAGACACTCCCTGTAATGAGGACAGAGTATGGATACCCTTCATCAGACACTCCCTCTAATGGGGACAGAGTATGGATACCCTTCATCAGACACTCCCTGTAATGGGGACAGAGTATGGATACCCTTCATCAGACACTCCCTGTAATGGGGACAGAGTATGGATACCCTTCATCAGACACTCCCTGTAATGGGGACAGAGTATGGATACCCTTCATCAGACACTCCCTGTAATGGGGACAGTGTATGGATACCCTTCATCAGACACTCCCTGTAATGGGGACAGAGTATGGATACCCTTCATCAGACACTCCCTGTAATGGGGACAGAGTATGGATACCCTTCATCAGACACTCCGTGTAATGGGGACAGAGTATGGCTACCCTTCATCAGACACTCCCTGTAATGAGGACAGAGTATGGATACCCTTCATCAGACACTCCCTCTAATGGGGACAGAGTATGGATACCCTTCATCAGACACTCCCTGTAATGGGGACAGTGTATGGATACCCTTCATCAGACACTCCCTGTAATGGGGACAGAGTATGGATACCCTTCATCAGACACTCCCTGTAATGGGGACAGAGTATGGATACCCTTCATCAGACACTCCCTCTAATGGGGACAGTGTATGGATACCCTTCATCAGACACTCCCTGTAATGGGGACAGAGTATGGTTACCTTTCATCAGACACTCCCTGTAATGGGGACAGAGTATGGATACCCTTCCTCAGACACTCCCTGTAATGGGGACAGAGTATGGATACCCTTCATCAGACACTCCCTGTAATGGGAACAGAGTATGGATACCCTTCCTCAGACACTCCCTGTAATGGGGACAGAGTATGGATACCCTTCATCAGACACTCCCTGTAATGGGGACAGTGTATGGATACCCGTCATCAGACACTCCCTGTAATGGGGACAGAGTATGGATACCCTTCATCAGACACTCCCTGTAATGGGGACAGAGTATGGATACCCTTCATCAGACACTCCGTGTAATGGGGACAGAGTATGGCTACCCTTCATCAGACACTCCCTGTAATGAGGACAGAGTATGGATACCCTTCATCAGACACGCCCTCTAATGGGGACAGAGTATGGATACCCTTCATCAGACACTCCCTGTAATGCGGACAGTGTATGGATACCCTTCATCAGACACTCCCTGTAATGGGGACAGAGTATGGAGACCCTTCATCAGACACTCCCTGTAATGGGGACAGAGTATGGATACCCTTCATCAGACACTCCCTGTAATGGGGACAGAGTATGGATACCCTTCATCAGACACTCCCTGTAATGGTGACAGAGTATGGATACCCTTCATCAGACACTCCCTGTAATGGGGACAGTGTATGGATACCCTTCATCAGACACTCCCTGTAATGGGGACAGTGTATGGATACCCTTCATCAGACACTCCCTGTAATGGGGACAGTGTATGGATACCCTTCATCAGACACTCCCTGTAATGGGGACAGAGTATGGCTACCCTTCATCAGACACTCCCTGTAATGAGGACAGAGTATGGATACCCTTCATCAGACACTCCCTCTAATGGGGACAGTGTATGGATACCCTTCATCAGACACTCCCTGTAATGGGGACAGTGTATGGATACCCTTCATCAGACACTCCCTGTAATGGGGACAGAGTATGGATACCCTTCATCAGACACTCCCTGTAATGGGGACAGAGTATGGATGCCCTTCATCAGACACTCCCTGTAATGGGGACAGAGTATGGATACCCTTCATCAGACACTCCCTGTAATGGGGACAGTGTATGGATACCCTTCATCAGACACTCCCTGTAATGGGGACAGAATATGGATACACTTCATCAGACACTCCCTGTAATGGGGACAGAGTATGGATACCCTTCATCAGACACTCCCTGTAATGGGGACAGAGTATGGGTACCCTTCATCAGACACTCCCTGTAATGGGGACAGAGTATGGATACCCTTCATCAGACACTCCCTGTAATGGGGACAGAGTATGGATACCCTTCATCTGACACTCCCTCTAATGGGGACAGAGTATGGATACCCTTCATCAGACACTCCCTGTAATGGGGACAGTGTATGGATACCCTTCATCAGACACTCCCTGTAATGGGGACAGTGTATGGATACCCTTCATCAGGCACTCCCTGTAATGGGGTCAGAGTATGTATACCCTTCATCAGGCACTCCCTGTAATGGGGACAGAGTATGGATACCCTTCATCAGACACTCCCTGTAATGGGGACAGAGTATGGATACCCTTCATCAGACACCCCCTGTAATGGGGACAGAGTATGGATAGCCTTCATCAGGCACTCCCTGTAATGGGGACAGAGTATGGATACCCTTCATCAGACACTCCCTGTAATGGGGACAGTGTATGGATACCCTTCATCAGACACTCCCTGTAATGGGGACAGTGTATGGATACCCTTCATCAGACACTCCCTGTAATGGGGACAGAGTATGGATACCCTTCATTAGACACTCCCTGTAATGGGGACAGAGTATGGATACCCTTCATCAGACACTCCCTGTAATGGGGACAGTGTATGGATACCCTTCATCAGATACTCCCTGTAATGGGGACAGTGTATGGATACCCTTCATCAGACACTCCCTGTAATGGGGACACAGTATGGATACCCTTCATCAGACACTCCCTGTAATGGGGACAGAGTATGGATACCCTTCAGTCGACACTCCCTGTAATGGGGACAGAGTATCGATACCCTTCATCAGGCACTCCCTGTAATGGGGACAGAGTATGGATACCCTTCATCAGGCACTCCGTGTAATGGGGACAGAGTATGGCTACCCTTCATCAGACACTCCCTGTAATGAGGACAGAGTATGGATACCCTTCATCAGACACTCCCTCTAATGGGGACAGAGTATGGATACCCTTCATCAGACACTCCCTGTAATGGGGACAGAGTATGGATACCCTTCATCAGACACTCCCTGTAATGGGGACAGAGTATGGATACCCTTCATCAGACACTCCCTGTAATGGGGACAGAGTATGGATACCCTTCATCAGACACTCCCTGTAATGGGGACAGTGTATGGATACCCTTCATCAGACACTCCCTGTAATGGGGACAGAGTATGGATACCCTTCATCAGACACTCCCTGTAATGGGGACAGAGTATGGATACCCTTCATCAGACACTCCGTGTAATGGGGACAGAGTATGGCTACCCTTCATCAGACACTCCCTGTAATGAGGACAGAGTATGGATACCCTTCATCAGACACTCCCTCTAATGGGGACAGAGTATGGATACCCTTCATCAGACACTCCCTGTAATGGGGACAATGTATGGATACCCTTCATCAGACACTCCCTGTAATGGGGACAGAGTATGGATACCCTTCATCAGACACTCCCTGTAATGGGGACAGAGTATGGATACCCTTCATCAGACACTCCCTCTAATGGGGACAGTGTATGGATACCCTTCATCAGACACTCCCTGTAATGGGGACAGAGTATGGTTACCTTTCATCAGACACTCCCTGTAATGGGGACAGAGTATGGATACCCTTCCTCAGACACTCCCTGTAATGGGGACAGAGTATGGATACCCTTCATCAGACACTCCCTGTAATGGGAACAGAGTATGGATACCCTTCCTCAGACACTCCCTGTAATGGGGACAGAGTATGGATACCCTTCATCAGACACTCCCTGTAATGGGGACAGTGTATGGATACCCGTCATCAGACACTCCCTGTAATGGGGACAGAGTATGGATACCCTTCATCAGACACTCCCTGTAATGGGGACAGAGTATGGATACCCTTCATCAGACACTCCGTGTAATGGGGACAGAGTATGGCTACCCTTCATCAGACACTCCCTGTAATGAGGACAGAGTATGGATACCCTTCATCAGACACTCCCTCTAATGGGGACAGAGTATGGATACCCTTCATCAGACACTCCCTGTAATGCGGACAGTGTATGGATACCCTTCATCAGACACTCCCTGTAATGGGGACAGAGTATGGAGACCCTTCATCAGACACTCCCTGTAATGGGGACAGAGTATGGATACCCTTCATCAGACACTCCCTGTAATGGGGACAGAGTATGGATACCCTTCATCAGACACTCCCTGTAATGGGGACAGAGTATGGATACCCTTCATCAGACACTCCCTGTAATGGGGACAGTGTATGGATACCCTTCATCAGACACTCCCTGTAATGGGGACAGAGTATGGATACCCTTCATCAGACACTCCCTGTAATGGGGACAGTGTATGGATACCCTTCATCAGACACTCCCTGTAATGGGGACAGAGTATGGCTACCCTTCATCAGACACTCCCTGTAATGAGGACAGAGTATGGATACCCTTCATCAGACACTCCCTCTAATGGGGACAGTGTATGGATACCCTTCATCAGACACTCCCTGTAATGGGGACAGTGTATGGATACCCTTCATCAGACACTCCCTGTAATGGGGACAGAGTATGGATACCCTTCATCAGACACTCCCTGTAATGGGGACAGAGTATGGATACCCTTCATCAGACACTCCCTGTAATGGGGACAGAGTATGGATACCCTTCATCAGACACTCCCTGTAATGGGGACAGTGTATGGATACCCTTCATCAGACACTCCCTGTAATGGGGACAGAATATGGATACACTTCATCAGACACTCCCTGTAATGGGGACAGAGTATGGATACCCTTCATCAGACACTCCCTGTAATGGGGACAGAGTATGGGTACCCTTCATCAGACACTCCCTGTAATGGGGACAGAGTATGGATACCCTTCATCAGACACTCCCTGTAATGGGGACAGAGTATGGATACCCTTCATCTGACACTCCCTCTAATGGGGACAGAGTATGGATACCCTTCATCAGACACTCCCTGTAATGGGGACAGTGTATGGATACCCTTCATCAGACACTCCCTGTAATGGGGACAGTGTATGGATACCCTTCATCAGGCACTCCCTGTAATGGGGTCAGAGTATGTATACCCTTCATCAGGCACTCCCTGTAATGGGGACAGAGTATGGATACCCTTCATCAGACACTCCCTGTAATGGGGACAGAGTATGGATACCCTTCATCAGACACTCCCTGTAATGGGGACAGAGTATGGATAGCCTTCATCAGGCACTCCCTGTAATGGGGACAGAGTATGGATACCCTTCATCAGACACTCCCTGTAATGGGGACAGTGTATGGATACCCTTCATCAGACACTCCCTGTAATGGGGACAGTGTATGGATACCCTTCATCAGACACTCCCTGTAATGGGGACAGAGTATGGATACCCTTCATTAGACACTCCCTGTAATGGGGACAGAGTATGGATACCCTTCATCAGACACTCCCTGTAATGGGGACAGTGTATGGATACCCTTCATCAGATACTCCCTGTAATGGGGACAGTGTATGGATACCCTTCATCAGACACTCCCTGTAATGGGGACAGAGTATGGATACCCTTCATCAGACACTCCCTGTAATGGGGACAGAGTATGGATACCCTTCAGTCGACACTCCCTGTAATGGGGACAGAGTATCGATACCCTTCATCAGGCACTCCCTGTAATGGGGACAGAGTATGGATACCCTTCAGTCGACACTCCCTGTAATGGGGACAGAGTATGGATACCCTTCATCAGGCACTCCCTGTAATGGGGACAGAGTATGGCTACCCTTCATCAGACACTCTCTGTAATGGGGGCATTGTACGGCTATGGGACAAGCTGCTCGTAGAGTGAAGAGGAGGAAGCAGAAAAGGAGGAATCAGAAGGAACGATTCAACCCAGACAGCCCCTTTCTGGCCAGGATATCCACCTGTGGTACCAGTGACCACAACCCCAATTCCCCTTTCAACATTAGCCCCACACCTTACCCTCCCTCTGTTAATGACCATCACAGCATCCTCTTAGCCACAATGCTAAAATAAAAGCCTCCACAAAGCAAACTTTCCAATCCAACTTTATCCATATATGCATCCAATATAACATCAAGAAATCAATTCAACACCCTTGTGCATTCCCTTAGTGACTGTCTTGTGTGTGCCTTTCCCTATCCTAGTGATGTCACGCTGTGCTACCCCAGTGGCTGCAGCATGGCTGGAATGGTGGGAATGACCTACGAAGAGAGATTAAATAGTTTGGGCTTGTACTCACTGGAGTTTAGAAGATTGAGAGGGGATCTCATCGAAACATATAAAATTATGGCAGGCCTGGACAGGCTGAATTCAGAGAGAATGTTTCCAATGGCCGGGGAGCACAGAACCAGGGGCCACAGTCTAAAAATAGCGGGCAAATCATTTAAAACAGAGATGAGGAAGAATTTCTTCACTCAAAGAGTGGTGAGCCTGTGGAATTCCCTGCCACAGAGGGCTGCGAAGGCTAATTCAATAAATATTTTCAAGAGAGAATTGGATATATTTCTGAAGGCTAAGGGGATTAAGGGTTACGGAGAAAAGGCGGGGACGGGGACTGAACTGGTAAGATCAGCTATGATCTCAGACGAAGATCAGCCATGATCTCATTGAATGGCGGAGCAGGCTCGAAGGGCCGAATGGCCTACTCCTGTTCCTATCTCTATGTTTCTATGTTTCTATGGCTGGTGGAAGGCTGCTGACTTTCAGCAACAACAACAACAACAACTTGTATTTATATAGCGCCTTTAACATAGTAAAACGTCCCAAGGTGCTTCACAGGAGTATTTTAAGACAAAAAATTTGACGCTGAGCCACATAAAGATAAATTAGGGCAGGTGACCAAAAGCTTGGTCAAAGAGGTCGGTTTTAAGGAGCGTCTTAAAGGAGGAAAGAGAGGTAGCGAGGCGGAGAGGTTTAGGCAGGGAATTCCAGAGCTTAGGACCGAGGCAGCAGAAGACACGGCCACCAATGGTTGAGTGATTATAATCAGGGATAATCAAGAAGGCAGAATTAGAGAAGCACAGATATCTCAGGGGTTTGTTGGGCTGGAGGAGCTTACAGGGATAGGAAGGGGCGAGGCCATGGAGGGATTTGAAAACAAGGATGAGAATTTTGAAATCGAGGTGTTGCTTAACCAGGAGCCAATGTAGGTCAGCGAGCACAGGGGTGATGGGCGAACGGGACTGGGTGCGAGTTAGGACACGAGCAGCCGAGTTTTGGATGACCTCAAGTTTACGTAGGATAGAATGTGGGAGGCCGGCCAGGAGTGTGTTGGAATAGTCAAGTCTAGAGGTAATGTAAGATGTGCGGAATTACCACTCGCCCCGCCCAACAGGGTATAGAGTTCGGACTTGAGACTTATGAGGAATTACACCAGACACACGGGTTCTGCCTTTAACCTTTTATTGTTCCTAAGACAGGTTCAAAACCCCAACCACTACTCGAACAGTGCACCAATAATGTTACAAGAAATCATACATACACCCACCCGCCGATGATCAGTCCGGCGTTAATTGTGGGTCCTCGTGGGCGCGATGACCGGCCAGGCCCCTCCTTCCTCTGACTGCAGCCTGATCCTCGTGGGCGAGCTGACTGGCCAGGCCCCCTTCTCCTGACTGCAGCCTGACCCTCGTGGGCGAGATGACTGGCCAGGCCCCCTTCTCCTGACTGCAGCCTGACCCTCGTGGGCGAGGTGACTGGCCAGGCCCCCTCGTCCTGACTGCAGCCTGATCCTCGTGGGCGAGATGACTGGCCAGGCCCCCTTCTCCTGACTGCAGCCTGACCCTCGTGGGCGAGATGACTGGCCAGGCCCCCTTCTCCTGACTGCAGCCTGATCCTCGTGGGCGAGATGACTGGCCAGGCCCCCTTCTCCTGACTGCAGCCTGATCCTCGTGGGCGAGATGACTGGCCAGGCCCCCTTCTCCTGACTGCAGCCTGATCCTCGTGGGCGAGATGACCGGCCAAGACACCTTATTCTAACTGCAGTGCTGATTTTCTTTAGCCACTGTGCTTTATACAGCTTTCCTTGTCTTTTGTATTAAATCATTCATTCAGAGATAGTGAAATGTTCCTTTAATGTTGGTCTGAGCTGTTTTGAGCTGTCAAACGTTTACACTCACACATCCTGTGTGGCTATTATTCAGTTTGTCCTCATCACTGCCCAAAATTGTTCATTCACTCCTAAAGTTTACAAAGGTGGCAGAAAACCGCTTGGTTCGATTCATGAGTTACGTCGTATTCTGCATTTCAAAACTTCACAAGTGTGACTTCTCACCTCAGAAAGGTCACCAGAGACACCATGTCTACAATACTCAGGGGGTTTGTTTATCTCTGTTGTCTCTCACTACCCCCTGCGGTCACAGCCATGTTTCCTGCCTTAGCAGTGAAAGACTGCTCGTTACAGTTACCAACTTTATTTCACTTTGTTAAACCTTTTTGCCTGGCAAAACATTTGAAGAAATATTAAAATTAAGGGTCTGTATATACTTTCTACAGTAACAAAGGCATGGATGAGGGTTTCAGCAGCGGATGAGCTGAGGCAAGGACGGAGACAGGCGATGTTACAGAGGTGGAAATAGGCGGTCTTAGTTATGCTGCGGATATGTGGTTGGAAGCTCATTTCAGGGTCAAATATGACACCAAGGTTGCGAACAGTGGGGGAGACTGCAGAATGGCCTTGCAGGATGATCTCGAGGAGCTGGTGGCTGGGAGTGTCAAATCAAGTGATGGTGTTCCTTCTTCTTCACTCTCCTCTCCCTCTTCTTGGTCAATCTCTGGCTGTGCTGGCTGCATTTCTTGGGTGTGTGAAATGAGGAAGGCACAATGGTAGAGTTGTGGTGACGGAGGGGGGTAAAGGAAGAGGTGCTTATAGGTCAGAAGAGATTTTGGGATGAGGGGCAAGTGGGATGTGAGAAGGAGGATAATATATAAGGATACCAGCAACTTGTATTCTTTCAGCCCTGTCACTGGCCAAGGATTTAGCCATACCCCTGCCTAGATGCGAACGTGATTGGTTTCTCTTGGCCATCATCCATTACGTGGCTTATGACAGCTTCCACACCGTAGCTGGAAGCATCACACGCTAACTTAAGCTCACGCTCTGTGTCATAGTGCACAAGTAGAGCATCACTGGAGAGACTTCTCCTACAAGCGTCGTAAGTTTCCTGTTGCGCTTTTGTTCACTTCCACTGGACTTCGTTCTTGAGGAGCTCGTGCAATGGAGCTAACATGGTCGCTAACTCAGGTAAGAAACGTGTGTAGTGCTGGACCATTCCAAGGAAAGATCTTAACTCAGACACGTTCTGTGGCTTTGGAGCATTGATGACAGCATCAACCTTTTCCTTAACTGGTTGCAAGCCATTTGCATCAACTTTCAGACCAAGGTACACAACCTTGGGCTGCACAAAAGCACATTTGTTCCTTTTCAATTTGACATTGTGGGCATACAACCAAGCACTATATATAGCACTTCTAGATTTTCTTCCTCGCTGCTTGTTGCGATCAGCACATCGTCTTGATTGCATAAGCAATTTGGAAATTCTTGCAAAATCTTATCCATCATAGCCTGGCAGATTTGGGGGGAGGACTTTACACCATAAGGAAGCTTGGTGTATGAGTACAGTCCCTTGTGTGTGTTGATGGTGAGATGCTGTTGACTGTCTTGGTCAACATTCAGCTGAGCGTAAGCAGCGACAGTTCAAGCTTAGAGAAAACCTTTGACCCTGAGAGTGCTGCATACAAATCTTGCGATGTAGGGAATGGGTACTGCTCATCGTCAACTGCTTGGTTGACAGTAACTTTGTAGTCACCGCACAAGCGTACAGTTTTGTCTGCTTTGGGCGCTACCACAATCGGTTTTTACTAGCACTCCGTTCTCTGCGACTTCGCTAGCTCTTCTTCCACCTGTCTTCATGGAAGAAGGTGCAAAAACCTCCCAGAAATAGTGGAGAACCAAGGGTCGAGCGAGAATGAGGAACTGAAAGAAATTAGTATTAGTAAAAAAAAGGACTGAAGAAAGTAATGGGACTGAAAGCCGATAAATTCCCTGGACCTAATGGCCTACATCCTAGGGTTTTGAAAGAGGTGGCTATAGAGATAGTGGATGCATTGGGTGTCATTTTCCAAAATTCCATAGATTCTAGAATGGAACCCGCAGATTGGAAGGTGGCAAATGTAACCCCACTATTTAAGAAAGGAGGGAGAGAGAAAACGGGGAACTACAGACCAGTTAGCCTGACATCAGTATCACAGAATCACAGAAACCCCACAGTGCAGATAGAGGCCATTTCGGCCCATCGAGCCTGCACCGACACATATCCCACCCGATCCCCGTAACCCCTACACCAACACATATCCCACCCTATCCCCGTAACCCCACGTATTTAATCCCCTAACACTAAGGGTCAATTTATCATGGCCAATCAACCTAACCCGCACATCTTTGGACTGTGGGAGGAAACCGGAGCACCCGGAGGAAACCCACGCAAACACGGGGAGAATGTGCAAACTCCACACAGACCCGAGGCCGGATTCGAACCCGGGTCCCTGGCGCTGTGAGGCAACAGTGCTAACCACTATGCCAGTAGTAGGGAAAATGCTAGAATCTATTATTAAGGACGTGGTAACAGGGCACTTAGAAAATAATAATAAGATTGGGCAGAGTCAACACGGATTTATGAAAGGGAAATCGTGTTTGACGAATCTGTTAGAGTTTTTTGATGTTGTAACTAGCAGAATAGATAAGGGGGAACCAGTGGATGTGATGTATTTGGATTTTCAGAATGCATTCGATAAGGTGCCACACAAGAGGTTATTAAATAAAATTAGGGCTCATGGGATTATGGGTAATATACCAGCTTGGATTGAGGATTGGTTAATGGACAGAAAACAGAGAGTAGGAATAAACGGGTCATTTTCGGGTTGGCAGGCTGTAACTAGTAGGGTACCACAAGGATCAGTGCTTGGGCCTCAGCTATTCACAATCTACATCAATGATTTGGATGAGGGGACCAAATGTAATATATCCAAGTTTGCTGATGATACAAAGCTGGGTGGGAATGTAAGTTGTGAGGAAGATGCAAGGAGGTTTCAAGGGGATATAGACAGGCTAAGTGAGTGGGCAAGAACATGGCAAATGGAATATAATGTGGAGAAATGTGAAGTTATCCACTTTGGAAGGAAAAACAGAAAAGCAGAGTATTTTTTAAATGTTGAGAGATTGGGAAATGTTGGTGTTCAGAGGGACCTGGGTGTCCTTGTACACAAATCACTGAAAGTTAACATGCAGGTACAGCAAGCAATTAGGTAAGCAAATGGCCTTTATTACAAGAGGATTTTAGTATAAGAGTAAAGATGTCTTACTACAATTATATAGGGCCCTGGTGAGACCACACCTGGAGTATTGTGGACGGTTTTGTTCCCCTTACCTAAGGAAGGATATACTTGCCATAGAGCGAGTGCAACGTAGGTTCAACAGACTGGTTCCTGGGATGGGGGGATTGTCCTATGAGGAGAGATTGAGTAGACTAGGCCTATATTCTCTGGAGTTTAGAAGAATGAGAGGTGATCTCATTGAAACATACAAAATTCTTATAGGGCTTGACAGGGTAGATGCAGAGAGGATGTTTCCCCTGGCTGGGGAGTCTCGAACCAGGGGCCACAGTCTCAGAATAAGGGGTCGACCATTTAGGACTGAGATGAGGAGACATTTCTTCACTCAGAGGGTGGTGAATCTTTGGAATTCTCTACCCCAGAGGACTGTGGAGGCTCAGTCGTTGAGTATATTCAAGACAGAGATTGATAGATTTTTGGATATTAAGGGATATGAGGATAGTGGAGATGAGGTAGAAGATCAGCCATGATCTCATTGACTGGTGGAGCAGGCTCAAGGGGTCGAATGGCCGACTCCTGCTCCTATTTCTTATGTTCTTATGTTTTCAATGCATAGGGGACCGGCCTTGTCTTACAATAGACAGGCTTCACGTTGGACTTGATGCGGATATGCGCGTCATACCCAGTGATGCCCTCATAACTGTCTATGAACATGCTTTTACACTTGTTCAGCATTGTGTCAAGTCACTGCTTTGAAGCATTTACACTGAAGATGTTTTTCCAGTCTAGTTTTAACTTTCTCAATCAGTCTTTGCCCATGAGCATTGGCCTGTTGTTGTAGCTCACTACAATAATAGGCAGCTTTACTGACTGGCCATTGTGTTGAACTGTACATTCCATTCGTCCACATGTCTCTAGGATTTCTCCAGAGTAGGTTTTTAACTCTACGGTACTCTTTGTAAGTAATATTTGATTAAACTTACTCTCATATATGTCTTTACTCATGATAGTGCAGTCTGCCGCGGTGTCAATACACGTATCAATATACTGCTCGTTGGTCAAAAGTTTGGTATGGAAGTCT
Source organism: Somniosus microcephalus (assembly GCF_052327205.1). Lineage (NCBI taxonomy): Eukaryota > Metazoa > Chordata > Chondrichthyes > Squaliformes > Somniosidae > Somniosus > Somniosus microcephalus. The sequence goes on from NC_141009.1 coordinate 69,455,836, forward strand.
TTCTCACGACTTCTCGCATTGCCGCTAGTGGCATAGATACTGTAGACGCCTAGTCCTTCTGTTAAGTCTGTGTGTCCCAGTTATGCTTATTATAAATCACTGGACACAGACCACAAGAATAACTTTTAACAGGTCTTTACTATTCGGAGGTCAGGGCTGAACTGCCCAGCAAATCCCTACACAACACTTATATACCGGTGTGGTCACCACCGGTATTACAGTATACAGCAGCCAAGAGAAAGTAGTACATCTCTTAAGGTAGTTCTCTTAAGGTGGAACAGGTTACATACACCACAATCCTCCCTTTTTAGCTTAACAGTTATATCCCCATTTAACATAACATAATAACATATATATATACAACTTCATGCAAAACAGTTCAAAGATTCAGTCTCTGAGGAGGCCTCCTGATTCGAGTTGGATAACGCCTTTCAGGGGTCTCTGATTCTCATTGCTGGGGTGACTCATCTAGTTGGTCTCTTATGGATTGGACATCATCATCAGGTACATTCACTTCTGAGGTAGATGCTTCAGGTTCACTAACTTCTTCCACGGTTGTCTCTGCCGTAACCATGGGTTCGACCCTTGTTCTCGATTCTACCAGTTGGTCAGCATGACGCCGTATTACATTTTCACCAATATCTACCGTGTACATCAGGGGTCCTTGTCTGGCCCGAATTGTTCCAGATTGCCATTTCTCGTTTTTATAGTCCCAGGCTAACACTGGTTGTCCTATTTCGAAACTCCGAGTGGTCTTGTTATTTATATGCTGGAACTGTTTGTTTTCAACTTCCCTCCGCACATTTGGTTTTAACAAGTCCAACCTGGACCGCAACCTCCTGTTATAGAACATCATGGCAGGACTTTGGTTTGTCACTGCATGAGTGGCGTTTCGATATGCCAGTAGGAATTTGTCCACCTTGTGTTGTAGTGGAATCTGATCTTCGCTCATGGCCTTTATTGCTTTTTTGAACGTTTGTACAAATCTCTCGGCCAACCCGTTTGTAGCCGGATGATATGGGGCAGAGGTATAATGTTTCACCCCATTCTTCTTCATGAATTTCTGGAATTCTTCTGACACGAACTGCGGTCCGTTGTCTGAACATATTTGTTCTGGCAATCCATTTCTTGCAAATATCGTTCTTAGCACCGCGATCGTCTTTTCCGAGGTAGTGGTAGTCCTCTTAATCACTTCTGGCCATTTAGAATGTGCGTCCACCGCAATTAAAAACATGGAGTCCATGAATGGACCAGCAAAGTCAATATGTACACGTTGCCATGGGGTTGAAGGCCATTCCCATGGATGCAGTGGTGCAATCGGAGGTGCATTTTGCACTTTTTGGCGCCCTGAGCAGCTTTTCGTCAGATCCTCTATCTGTTGGTCGATACCCAGCCACCACACATAAGCCCTAGCAAGGCTTTTCATCTTGACTCCCCCCAGATGACCTTCATGCAGTTCCTTTAGAACTCTCTCTCTTAACTTAGGAGGAATAATCACCCTTGTTCCATACATCAATGTTCCTTGACAGATGGACAGCTGTTCTCGTCTTGCTGAGAATGCCGGTAACAGTGGATCACCATGTGCTGGCCATCCTTTCACTGTCACTTCGTAGACCCGGGACAGTGTCGGGTCATTGCTGGTTTCTCTTTCAATACTTGCATTGGTGACTGGTAAACATTCGATGATGATCGAGTGAAATAACTCAACAGGGTCAACCGTCGGTGCCTCCTCCTCTGTAGGTAGTGGCAGGCGCGACAGCCCATCAGCGTTGCCATGCTGCTTTGTACCTTTGAATTCGATCTGATATTGATGTGCCCCTAGGAAAAGGGACCATCTCTGGAGTCTCTGTGCTGTCATCACCGAAACACCCTTCTTAGGGTTAAAAATGGATACCAACAGCTGGTGGTCTGTCAGAAGCGTAAACTTTTGGCCCTGCAGGTAATGATTAAACTTCTTTACTCCCCACACAAGGCTGAGAGCCTCCCTATCTATCTGAGCATATTTGCGCTCAGCAGAGGTCAATGATCTGGATGCGAACGCAACTGGCCTCTCCAGGCCATTTGGCAACTTGTGTGAGAGTACTGCCCCAATACCATATGGAGAAGCATCACAAGCCAAACGAATAGGCAGCGTTGGGTTGAAGTGAGCCAACACTTCCTCTGAGGTGATCAATGCCTTGCTTTTGCGAAAGGCCCTCTTACAGTCCTCGCTCCACTTCCATGGTACTCCCTTCTGCAAAAGAGCGTTCAGCGGGTGCAGCACCGTGGATAAATTTGGCAGAAACTTATGGTAATAGTTAATCAACCCTAGGAACAACCTCAACTGGGATACATTATCCGGAGCGGGAGCCTTCACAACAGCTTCGATCTTGTCAGGAGACTTACGAAGCCCCTCCTGGTCAATGACATGACCACAGTACGAGATCCGCTTCTGAAAGAACTCACATTTCTGGCGATTAACTCGAAGTCCATATTCTTTCAATCTGGTGAGCACCAGTTCCAAATTTGCAAGGTGTTCCTCGTCATCATCTCCTGTAATCAGAATATCGTCCAGGTAACATTGTGTGCCTGGAATTCCCCGTAATACCTGCTCCATGGCCCTCTGCCAAATTGCTGGAGCCGATGCCACTCCAAAAACCAGTCTATTATACCGGTACAAGCCTCTATGCGTGTTGATCGTGAGATACTGGCGTAACTCTTCCTCAACTTCCATCTGTAAGTACACCTGCGCCAGGTCTATCTTGGTGAAGTGTTTCCCGCCAGACAACGAAGCAAAGATATCCTCAATCCGCGGAAGCGGATACTGCACCGTGTGAAGCACCGGATTAACAGTGATCTTGAAATCTCCACAGATGCGAACCTTCCCCGGTTCCCCCGGCTTGTTGCTCAATGAACGCTTCATGACGGGGACAATGGGCGTGGCCCACTCACTCCAGTCTACCTTAGACAGTACTCCTGAACGTTCTAGCCCTTCCAGCTCAGCTTCCACAGCAGGTCGTATCGCATAAGGTACCGGTCTGGCTTTGAAAAATTTCGGGTTTGCATGTTCTTCAACCTTGATGTTTGCCGTAATTCCTCTCAGTGTTCCCAGTCCCTGTTGGAACACCTCTTTAGCATCGTCCAATATTCTGGACAATCGTTTAGGTTTGACATCTTTTTTACCGGAATCTACCGTTAGTGCTTTTAAGGAATGCCAGTCCATATTTATTTTCCTAATCCACTCCCGTCCCAGTAGTGGTGGACCTCCCTCAGGTTCCTCGGCTTTTTTTGCCCTTGTGGACCACCTTTACCTCTATTTTCCCGATGGGGTATACTCTTTGCCCTGTGTATGTTTTCAATACAATCTCCGTATCTCGTAGGGGAATATGTGGGAATAACCTTTTGTAATCTTGCTTATTCATGACCATCAATGCCGATCCAGTGTCCAATTCCATCTTCACTTGGACTCCTGCTATCTGAAGTGTGACCCAGATTGTTTGGAGGTCTGCTTCATTACCAACATTGTGTACTCTTAGACTACCCAGTTCATTACTGCTGGAGTCTGAATTTGACTTCTGTTCGTTCGAACTGTTCTCTGTCACCTTGTGTACCTTTCTGTACTTTTCCTGCGGTGACTTTTTGTTGCTGGTCTTCTTTCCTGACCGGCATACTTTAGCTATGTGACCAAGCCTGCCACATTTTCTGCATTCCTGATTTTTGAACCAGCACTGGTTCTGATCGTGCGTTGTCTTTCCACAATGATAACATTTTACTGTACTCAAGACCATTTGATTGGTGCTGAGTTCCGGTGACCGTAGCTGCATTTCCACAGTGCCTCTCGCTGCGGCTTCGTGCGATGCTGCAATAGTGACAGCTTTATCAAGCGTAAGATCATTCTCCTCAAGCAGTCACTTATGTGATCCTTCTTTTAACAATCCACACACAAATTTATCTCTCAGCGCATCTGCTAGTCCTGTTCCAAACTGACTGTACTTTGATAGCTTACGCAGTTCAATTAAAAATTCAGCGTTGCTTTCGTCTTTCAGCTGCGTTCTTCTGTAAAATTTAAATCGTTCCGCTATCATCAGCGGCATGGGGTTTAAATGATTTTTCAGGACAGTAACAATATTCGCGAAAGTCTGATCCGCCGGTTTATCTGGTGACAGAAGGTGCTTCAATAGCCCGTATGTCTTCGCACCCATTGAGCTTAATAAGGTTAGTGCTTTCTCATCATCTGGTACCTTATTTGCTTAATAATAAACTTCCATGCGTTCTACATACGTGGTCCAATCTTCGATATCGCTATCAAAGGTATTAATGTTCCCATGTTTAGGCATCCTTGCAAGTTTTTAAATTTTTCTTTTTCTCAAAATGGCGGCTTCCCGTGCTTGTCTTCTTCCCCCGCCTACTAAAATGGCGGCTTCCCGCGCTTGGCGGTCTTTCCCGTGCTCGTCTTCTTCCCCCGCCGACTACAATGGCGGATTCCCACGTTTGCCTTCTTCCCCCGCTGGCTGCAATGGCGATTGCCGTGCTGCTGCCGTTCTCGCCTCCCCAGCGGTTCTCAATTCCCCGACGCTGCTTTTACTCCCCCGCGGTTCCCGTGGGCATTCACGCTTCCCCTGCTGTTGCGCCTCTCAGCCCTGCATGCAGCCCGGTCCTTTACACCAGCTGCGTTTGAGTTCTCCGCAGCTCTCGTGCCTTAAGCTGCCCCAGTCGCTGCGCCTCTCGGCCTCGATTGCAGCCCGGCCCTTTTCACCGGCCGTGGTCGAGTTCTCCGCCCTTTTTCCTCCGTTTTCCCTCCCCCACTCCACAGTCAACGCGGCCGACTTTCTGCTCGTGTCGCTGATCGGCTTACCCACCACCGTGGTAGAAGGGATGATCACTGCCTGTCGCTGATGGAGGGCTTCGTGGTCAGAATTTTTCTTTTTAACCCGGGTTCTCGATGCCTCCCATGCGATGGTGCTCAGCAGGATGATGAGGGCGGATGCCTCTTCTCGACGCCCGTTCTGAGGACGAAGCTGCCTTGGATGTAAAACTGCCGCAGGGTAAGATTGGACTCGTCACCACTGTTAAGTCTGTGTGTCCCAGTTATGCTTATTATAAATCACTGGACACAGACCACAAGAATAACTTTAACAGGTCTTTACTATTCGGAGGTCAGGGCTGAACTGCCCAGCAAATCCCTACACAACGTTTATATACCGGTGTGGTCACCACCGGTATTACAGTATACAGCAGCCAAGAGAAAGTAGTACATCTCTTAAGGTAGTTCTCTTAAGGTGGAACAGGTTACATGCACCACACCTTCAACATCAGGTGTCTTCACTTCAATATTGTGAACTCCTCCCTTTTGTTGTTGCTGCTTTGCATTGCCACTAACATGGTTCTTACTTCCTACTTTCGACTTAGCTCTGCAAGCTGTTGAAATATGGCCTTGCTTCTGGCCATGAAAACACTTTGCATTTCCATATTGGCAGGACTGTGGTGAGTGGTTTCCGTTGTAGCGATAACAATTCACTGAACTGCTCTCACCGACATGCTTTTGATTTGGTCTCACAGCTTTAGGTTTGGCGGTGGCCTTGTGACTGTCAGCTGCACTAGTCACTTGAGTAGGACGGAGCTCCCTAGCATTCTTAGACTTCATCTCCATAGATAGGTCAATTTTGCATTCTGTGTCAAACGTTAGGTTCAGAGTGTTCAGTAACTTGGACTGTGTGCGCTCGTCCACCAATCCACACACAAACTTATCTCGCAACGCATGATCCAAAAATGTGCCAAAGTTACAATGCAAAGTGTAATGTATATACCTTTAAGGGGGGGAACTACTTTTTACAGCTCATGTATACTGTAGTACCGGCAGTGACCACACCTGTATATAGCACTGAGTAGTAATCTGTACAGTCAGTTCCACTGTGATCCACGTTGAATAAACACCTGTTGTATCGTTTCTCCTGCAGTCTGTGTCTTATTATACACAGGCACAACATTGACGATGAGGCAAGTTCGAACCTACCTGCAACCTCCCGGGGATTCGTTCCTGGAGATCAGTGGATTGGATGTCAAGGCCAGAGACTCGGGCGTCGACCACGGGCAACCGCCCAGTCATCCAGCAGAGACTCGAGAATTGCGGGGGAGGCTGTCGAGAGCCAGGCTTGGCTTTCCAGTTGAGGTGGCCCAGCGAAACGGGCTGGCAACAGGTAGTGCGCAGACCCTTCCCGGACAGCGGCGGGCTAGAGCCCGACCGAGCGGCACAGCAAAGGGCCGAGCAGCGTCGACGGGGGAGAGAGAGAGAGGGCAGAGCGCACAGGGCGCAGCCGGTGTTCAGGGGCCGAGCAGCGTCGGAGAGAGGGAGAGAGAGACGCGCAGAAATGCGCGAGGCGCCGCCATTGCCATTGCCGAGAGCGGCGTTGGCAGCAGCGCAGGAGAAGCGCGCGAAACCTACAGGGCGCCGCCATTGCCACGAGAACCGCCGGGAGCGGCGTTGGCAGCAGCGGGGGAGGAAGGAAAGCGCGGGAGATGCCATTTTAAGCCATTGGGAGACGCCATTTTAAACCACACCCAAAATGCTGAAGAGTGGCAGTATCACCGCATTTGACAATGAAGTCGAAGATTGGACTACATATGTCAAACGAATAGAAGTGTACTGCAAGGCAAATGAGGTGTCAGATGACAAGAAAGCGTCGGTATTGTTAAATTTAATGGGTGCAAAGACATATGGTTTATTACGAAATCTAGTAACCCCAACGAAGCCAATGGAAAAGAGTTTTGAAGACATAGTAACGATACTAAAGGAACAGTTAAACCCCACACCGCTGCTGATAGCAGAAAGATTCAAGTTTCACCATCGGATCCAGCATAAGGATGAAAGCAATGCTGATTATTTAACAGAACTGCGCAAACTATCGAAACACTGCCAGTTTGGAGCGGGACTGGCAGATACCTTAAGGGACAAGTTTGTTTGTGGGCTTCAAAGTAAAGGAACCCAGAAACGGCTTTTATCTGAAAAGGACCTTACGCTGGAAAAGGTTTTCAGCATTGCGGTATCATATGAAGCAGCAGCACGGGGCGCTGCAGAGATACAACAGAAACCGCAAGAATATGGCACAAACGAAATGTCATATGGAACAGAGAAGTGCTATCGCTGCGGCAGAACAACACACGACCAGAATGATTGCTGGTTCAAAGACAAAGTGTGCAGACAGTGTGGAAAAGTAGGACATATAGCACAAGTCTGCAGGTCGGGAAAGAAAACCAGCAATAAGAAACCTACCAAAGGAAAGTACAAGAAGGTACATAAGATGACAGAGAATAGTTCAGACGAACAAAAGAGTGATAACGGCTCCGAAAGCAGGGAACTGAGTTGTCTGAAACTACATAATGTGATCACAACGGAGGATCACCGAACCATTTGGGTCACTCTCAAGATAGCAGGAGTCCAGGTAAAGATGGAATTGGACACAGGATCAGCCCTAACAGTCATAAACCGACAGGACTACGAGCGGCTATTCTCACACATACCCTTGAGAGACACAAAAATTATTTTGAAGACGTACACGGGGCAAAAAGTCTACCCCAAAGGAAAAATAAGGGTGACCGTTATATATAACGGTAAGGAAACACCAAAACTAGACCTGTATGTATTGCAAGATGGAGGACCACCATTACTGGGACGTGAATGGATCCGGAAAATACAACTGGATTGGCATTCCATACAGGCACTGACTGTGGCTGACAAAAAGGATGACGACGTCGCACCTGGGCGACTGTCAAAGATCCTAGCTGACACGAAAGAAGTGTTCCAGCAAGGACTCGGAACACTAAAAGGCATGACAGTGACGATTAAAATTGAAGAAAACGCAAGCCCAAAATTTTTTAAGGCCAGACCGGTACCTTATGCGATCCGTCCAGCCGTCGAAGCAGAGCTGGAGAGTCTGGAACGTTCAGGTGTACTGTCCAAGGTAGACTGGAGCAAGTGGGCTACACCCATCGTCCCTGTGATGAAAAAGTCATTGAGCAGCACGCCTGGGGAACCAAGGAAGGTTCGCATCTGTGGGGACTTTAAGGTAACAGTGAACCCGGTCCTTCACACCGTACAATATCCACTTCCGCGGATTGAAGATATTTTCGCCTCGCTATCTGGAGGGAAACGCTTCACTAAGATTGATCTGGCTCAGGCGTATCTGCAAATGGAGGTAGAAGAAGCATCAAAAAAATACCTCACAATCAACACCCATAAAGGTCTCTACCAATACAGCCGGCTGGTATTCGGGGTAGCATCAGCTCCGGCTATTTGGCAGAGGGCAATGGAACAAGTCCTGCAAGGGATCCCAGGGACCCAGTGTTATTTGGATGACATCCTGGTCACGGGCGAAAATGACAGTGATCACCTTGCCAACCTGGAGCAGGTGCTCACTAGATTGCAGGAATATGGACTCCGAGCTAACCGCCCCAAATGCGAGTTTTTTAGCAAACAGATCTCGTATTGTGGCCACGTTATCGATAAAGAGGGGTTACATAAGTCCCCAGAGAAGATTGAGGCAGTAGTCAAGGCTCCAGCACCGGAAAATGTGTCACAACTGAGGTTGTTCCTCGGGCTGGTAAACTACTACCATAAGTTCTTGCCAAATTTGTCTACAATACTACACCCACTGAACACCCTACTGCAAACTGGGGTGCCATGGAAGTGGAGTGACAAATGTAGATGAGCTTTCCAGAAGAGCAAAACACTAATCACATCGAAAGAGGTATTGGCCCATTACAACCCAGCATTACCAATTCGGTTGACATGTGATGCGTCACCCTACGGCAGTGGAGCGGTGCTGTCGCACAAATTCTCGGACGGCTCAGAGAGGCCAATAGCCTTTGCGTCACGATCACTAACCTCAGCCGAGCGTAACTACGCCCAGATTGACAGGGAGGCCCTCAGCCTATTGTGGGGAGTGAAAAAGTTCAATCACTATCTGCACGGGCAGAAATTCACCTTGCTGACTGATCACCAGCCTCTTGTCTCCATTTTTAATCCGAAGAAGGGCGTTCCGGTGATGACTGCGCAGCGACTACAAAGGTGATCACTTTTTCGAGGGGCGCACCACTATGAGATTGAATATAAGGGCACGAAACAGCATAGAAATGCTGATGGGCTATCACACCTGCCACTGCCTACTGCGGAGGAAGCACCAGCAGTGGATCCTGTCGAAATATTCCATTCGACTATAGTTGAATACCTACCGGTAACTAACGCTTGTATCGAAAAGGAAACCCGAAATGACCCGACACTGTCTCGGGTATATGATTTGACGGTGAAGGGATGGCCAGCACATGGCGACTCACTGTTGCCAGCATTCTCGACAAGAAGAGAACAGCTGTCAGTGTGCCGGGGGACCTTGATGTGTGGATCCCGAGTGGTAATTCCACCCAAGTTAAGGGATAAAGTGCTCAATGAGCTTTATGAGGGTTATCTGGGAGGGGTCAAAATGAAAAGCCTAGCCAGGGCTTATGTGTGGTGGCCGGGAATCAATAAACAAATCGAGGACCTGACCAAGAGCTGCTCAGGATGCCAGAAAGTCCAAAATGCACCACCACAGGCCCCTCTACACCCATGGGAGTGGCCCTCATCTCCATGGCAACGGGTGCATATTGATTTTGCTGGTCCATTCATGGACTCAATGTTTTTAATAGCCGTGGATGCGCACTCGAAATGGCCTGAGGTCATCAAAATGTCCTCCACCACCACGGAGAAAACTATTGTAGTCCTACGGACCATTTTTGCCAGGAATGGTTTGCCAGAACAGATTTGCTCCGACAACGGACCACAGTTTGTGTCCGAAGAGTTCCGGAGGTTCTTGAAAAAGAATGGGGTAAGGCATTACACATCCGCCCCGTATCATCCAGCCACAAATGGATTGGCTGAGAGGTTCGTACAAACCTTTAAGAAGGCAATAAAGGCTATGTACAATGACAACATTCCGCTGCAGCACAAGGTGGACAATTTCCTGTTCGCCTACCGGAATGCGACACATGCAGTCACCAACCAGGCCCCAGCCATGATGTTCTTTAACCGAAGGTTAAGATCTCGCCTGGATTTGCTCAGACCAAACGTACGAAAAGATGTTGAGGATAAGCAATTCCAGCACATCCATGAGAAGCCAACAAGGAGCTTCAATGTAGGGCAACCAGTCTTGGCCCGCGACTACCGAACAGAAAAATGGCAGCCAGGAACGATATGCACACGGCAGGGCCCACTAATGTACACAGTGGACGTTGGGGAGAGCATCGTGAGATGCCACGCTGACCAGATCCTAGAGTCACAGGAACAAGTCAATCCCATGCCTCGCCCATACGTACCTGGTGATGAACCCGACGTACAGGTCGCATCTACCCCAGAAACAGTAGCATCGGAAGCTGATGAACCAACCGATGACAGGGGGCCAGAATCGCCTCCGCACCAAGAGCAAGACACTCGGGAAAGGCGCTATCCAGAAAGGATCAGGAAGCCTCCCCAAAGACTGAATACATAAATAAACTATTTTCAGCTAATGTTGCATGTTAAAAGTGTTAATTGTAATTAGTTTAATATTTAATTGTTAAATGAGTGTTATGGTACTGTTAATCTAAAAGGGGAGGAATTGTAATGTATATACCTTTAAGGGGGGGAACTACTTTTTACAGCTCATGTATACTGTTGTACCGGCAGTGACCAGACCTGTAGATAGCACTGAGTAGTAATCTGTATAGTCAGTTCCACTGTGAGCCACGTTGAGTAAACACCTGTTGTATCGTTTCTCCTGCAGTCTGTGTCTTATTATACACAGACACAACACAAAGTCAGGTTCTTAAGAGCTACAATGTACTCTGATGGTTTCACTTTGTTTTTGGTTTCTGGTACCAAACTTATCGCTCTGCTATTTCTAATGGCTTTGGGTTGAAATGATCCTCGAGTTTCTCGACAATGTCTTCAAACGACACATCCTTCGCTTTCCCTGGTGTGAGTAGGTTGTCAATGATCTGTAGATATCTGGCCCGATCTCCGTTAGATAAATTGCTTTCTTCCATTCACGCATTACTTTATTTTGAGTTTGAACATTCTAATCTGTACCTTCGGTCTCAATAATGTTACTGGCCCTAAAAAACATCTCCATCCGCTCAATGTAAGAACTGAATGATTCGCGAGCTCGGTCATACAGGCCGAGGCTTCCAATGAATCCCGTAGGCACAGCCATGATTGTCCCGATCCCGTCGAACAGTGACTCAGCACGCTACCCGTGTACCTGTGAGAATCAGCGCCGCTGTTACCGTGTATACAGACACACAAAGGCGAAGCACAGACGATTCTGCATCAGCATCAACAGTAAAACATCGCAAAAATTCATTTTAGGTGTCACAAATTCACCTTAAATTTTTCCACTCGATGGCTGAACACTGTGTCCTTCCATAATCCCTAAAAATGGCTTTGGGATCTCATACTTGTCACCAAAATGTAATATGTGTGGGTAGAACAAATAAAGGACAGAGACACGATGAGTTGCTCGTCAATGAGCTTGTTTACTAGGCGAATTAGAGCAAGCTGAGCATGCTCATACTGAAACATGTGACAAACCATGTGATAATACATCAGAGCCATTTAGCCCCTCGAGCCTGTTCCACCAGTCAGTGAATTCATGGTTGATCTGTGACCTAACTCACTATACCCGCCTTTGCCCCATACCTCTTAATACCTTTGGTTAACAAAAATTTATCAATCTCAGATTTAAAATTAACAATTGATCTAGCATCAATTGTCGTTTGTGGAGGAGAGTTCCAAGCTTCTATCACCCTTTGTCTGTAGAAGCTTGGTCAAAGAGGTCGGTTTTAAGGAGTGTCTTAAAGGAGGAAAGAGAGGTAGAGAGAGGGAGAGGTTTAGGGAGGGAATTCCAGAGCTTAGGGCCTTGGCAGCTGAAGGCACGGCCACCGATGGTTCAGTGATTAATAAAAAATGGGATGCTCAAGAGGCCAGAATAGAGAAGCACAGATATCTCAGAGGGATGCAGTTGTTGGTCTGGAGGAGATTATGGAGATAGGGAGGGGCGAGGCCATGGAGGGATTTGAAAACAAGAATGAGGATTTTAAAATCAAGGTGTTGCTTAACCAGGAGCCAATGTAGGTCAGCGAGCTCAGGGATGATGGGTTAACAGGACTTGGCACGAGTTAGGAGACGTGCAGCAGAGTTTTGGATGACCTCAAATTTACATAGAGTAGAATGTGGGAGGCCGGCCAGGAGTGCGTTGGAACAGTCAAGTCTAGAGGTAACAAAGGCCTGGATGAGGGTTTCAGCAGCAGATGAGCTGAGGCAGGGGCGGAGACAGGCGATGTTACGGAGGTGGAAATAGGCGGTCTTTGGGTCAAATATGACACCAAGGTTGCGAACAGTCTGGTTCAGCCTCAGACAGAGGCCAGGAAGATGGAAAGAGTCAATGACTGAGGAACGGAGTTTGTGGCGGGGACCAAAGACAGTGGTTTTGTTCTTCCCAATATTTAGTTGGAGGAAATTTCTGCTCATCCAGTCCTGGATGTCGGACATGCAGTCTGACAATTTAGAGACTGTGGAGGGGTCGAGAGAAGTGGTGGTGAGGTAGAGGTGGGTGTCGTCAGCGTACATGATTAGATCTAGCAAGCTATCAATTTCCCACAATTCGCAGATAGCAATCTCCCACAATAGCCAAACTAAAAAGAATACTGACAAGGCAAGATATAAACAATACAAGAAGTTAAGCAGAGAAGGAAGAGAGTTCTTCCATTAACATTCCTCCCAGGATCTTGGTAGTATCGTGTCAGTTGTATTAATCGCTGTAACTTGTGTTTTGCTAGTGAGTCAGCTTGTTAACTCTGTGACTGCTGTGTGATCTTTTAAATCTATTAATAAAATATACTCGGGGGTCTCCTTCGGAATCTCTTATAATTGGTGAGTCAGTCAGGAGGAGACTGTGTAGTGGGTTTAAGGCCATCTCTGACCACTTCCTCGTATTGCTCTCCACCCACAGCCCCCTTCCCCACCCCCCCTGCAACCCTTCTTTCTTCTGTGTCCACCCCTGGAAAAAACTATCTTACAACTGCACTTCCAAAATCCCAACTTTGGCCCTCCATTCACCATGACATTTCTGCAGCTACCGATCTGCTCAACCACATCCTCACGACCACCTTTGATGCCCTCGTCCCTATTAAAACAATTACTCCCTCTCACCCTGGCTGTTCCCCTGGTATGGCCCTCATCATTGCTCCCTTAAGTCCAAGGGACGCAGACTCGAACGGATATGGCGGACAACTGGTTTCGCCATTCACCCCAAGATCTGGCTGGACCACATAAAGCATTATCGGGTCCTGCTCTCGTCTGCCAAAATTACTCAGTATTCCGGAATCATTCTGGAATGCAAGGATAAACTCTGGCTTCAATCTCTACTGCTAACTGTAGTGTCCGAGTATAAATAATACACGGACTGCAGGAGAACAATAATAACAGGTATTTACTGAACAGAGGGTAACTTAAGATTGAAGTACAGAAGCCTGCTATGGCATTATATACAGGGGTGGTCACTGCCGGTACTGCAGTATAGAATCAGTTCTTCTCTTAAAGGTACATACACAACAATTCCTCCCCTTTTAGATAAACAGTACATAACATTCATTTAACAACTAAATAATAACTAATTACAATTACAATTTTCTCTGTACAATATACATCAACTGAAATAATCATTTATAAGTTCAGTCTTTGTGGAGGCTTCCTGATCCTGACTGGATAGCACCTTTCTCGAGTATCCTGTTCTTGCGGCGGAGTTGATTCTGGCTCATTGTCATTGGTTGGTTCGTCAGCTTCCAATACCACTGCTTCTGATGTAGACGCAATCTGTACTTCGGGTTTATTACCAGGTGCACCTGCTCATGGTATGGGTTTGGCTTGTTCCTGTGACTCTAGAATCTGGTCAGCATGGCGTCTCACGATGCTCTTTCCAGCGTCCACTGTGTACATTAGTGGTCCCTGCTGTGTGCATATCGTTCCTGGCTGCCATTTTTCTGTTCGGTAGTCGCGGGCCAAGACTGGTTGCCCTATCTTGAAGCTCCTGGTTGGCTTCTCATTTATGTGCTGGAATTGCTTATCCTCAACATCTCATCTTATGTTTGGTTTGAGCAAATCCAGGCGACATCTTAGCCTTCGGTTGAAGAACATTATGGCTGGAGCTTGGTTGGTGAATGCATGTGTCGCATTCCGGTAAGCAAACAAGAAATTATCCACCTTGTGTTGTAGTGGTATGTCGTCATTATACATCGCCTTTATTGCCTTTTTAAAGGTCTGAACAAACTTTTCAGCCAATCCATTTGTGGCTGGATGATATGGGGCAGATGTGTAATATTTCACCCCATTATTCCTCAGAAACCTCCGGAAATCTTCGGACACAAATTGTGGCCCATTGTCGGAGCAAATCTGTTCTGGCAAGCCATTCCTGGCGAAGATGGTCCGTAGGACTGCAATAGTTTTCTCCGTGGTGGTGGAGGACATTTTGATGGCCTCTGGCCATTTCGAATGGGCGTCCACAGCGATTAGGAACATTGAGTCCATAAATGGACCAGCAAAATCAATGTGTACCCGTTGCCATGGAGATGAGGGCCACTCCCATGGATGTAGCGGGGCCTGTGGTGGAACGTTTTGGACCTTCTGGCATCCTGTGCATCTCTTGGTCATATCCTCGATTTCTTTATCGATTCCCGGCCACCACACAAACGCCCTGGCTAGGCTCTTCATTTTTACCCCTCCCAGATGACCCTCATGAAGCTCATTGAGCACTCTATCTCTCAACTTGGATGGAATTACCACTCGGGATCCACACATCAAGGTCCCCCGGCACACTGACAGCTGTTCTCTCCTTGGCGAGAATGCTGGCAACAGTGAGTCGCCATGTGCTGGCCATCCCTTCACCGTCAAATCATAGACCCGAGAGAGTGTCGGGTCATTTCGGGTTTCCTTCTCTATACTTGAGTTTGTAACAGGTAGACATTCGACTAAGGTCGCATGGAATATCTCAACAGGGTCCACTGCAGGTGCTTCCTCTACCGTAGGCAATGGTCGGCGCGACAGCCCATCAGCGTTTCCATGCTGTTTTGTACCCTTGTACTCTATGTCATACTGATGTGCCCCTAGAAAAAGTGACCATCTTTGCAGCCGTTGCGCCGTCATCACCGGAATGCCCTTCTTTGGGTTAAAAATGGAGACCAGGGGCTGATGATCAGTCAGTAGGGTGAATTTCTGCCCGTGCAGATAGTGATTGAATTTCTTCACCCCCCCACACCAAGCTGAGGGCCTCCCTGTCAATCTGGGCATAGTTACGCTCGGCTGAGGTTAACGAGCGCGACGCAAAGGCTATTGGCCCCTCTGAACCGTCAAGGAATTTGTGTGACAGCACCGCTCCAATGCCATAGGGAGGCGCATCACATGCTAACCGAATCGGTAGTGTTGGATTGTAGTGGGCCAATACATCTTTTGAAGTGATTAGGCATTTACATTTCTGAAAGGCACGCTTACACTCATCACTCCATTTCCATGTTACTCCAGTTTGCAGTAGGGCGTTCAGTGGGTGCAGAATTGTAGATAAATTCAGCAAGAACTTATGGTAGTCGTTCACCAACCCGAGGAACGACCTCAGTTGCGACACATTTTCCGGTGCTGGAGCCTTGACTACAGCCTCAATCTTGTCCGGCAACTTATGCAACCCTTCCTCGTCAATCATGTGGCCACAATACGAGATTTGTCTCCTGAAGAACTCGCATTTGGGGCGGTTGGCTTGTAGCCCATATTCCTGTAATCTCGTGAGCACCTGCTCCAGGTTGGCAAGGTGTTCACTGTCATTTTCGCCCGTAACCAGGATGTCGTCCAAATAACACTGGGTCCCCGGGATCCCTTGCAGGACTTGTTCCATCGCCCTCTGCCAAATAGCCAGGGCTGATGCTACCCCGAATACCAGTCGATTGTACTGGTAAAGGCCTTTGTGAGTGTTTATCGTGAGGTATTTCCTAGATGCTTCTTCCACCTCCATTTGTAGATATGCTTGGGCCAGATCAATCTTCGTAAAGCGTTTCCCTCCAGATAGTGATGCGAAAATATCTTCTATCTGTGGAAGTGGATATTGTACTGTGTGCAGGACTGGGTTCACAGTTACCTTGAAGTCCCCACAGATGCGAACCTTCTTCGGTTCCCCAGGCGTGCTGCTCAATGATTTTTTCATTACAGGAATGATGGGTGTGGCCCACTCACTCCAGTCCACCTTGGACAGCACACCCGAATGCTCCAGACTCTCCAGCTCTGCTTCAACGGCTGGGCGGATTGCGTAAGGTACCGGTCTGGCCTTAAACAATTTTGGGTTTGCGTTATGTTCGATTTTTATCGTTGCCGTTACTCCTTTTAGAGTCCCAAGTCCTTGTTGGAACACCTCTTTCACGTCAGTTAGAATTTTTGACAGTCGTCCAGGTGTGACGTCATCATCCTTTTTATCAGTCACAGTTAGCGCCTGAATGGAATGCCAATCCAATTGTATTTTTCGGATCCATTCACGTCCCAATAATGGTGGTCCTCCATCTGGTAGTATATATAGATACAGTTTCTGTGTTTCCTTGCCGTTGTATTCAACTGGCACCCTTATTTTTCCTCTGGGGTAGACTTTTTGCCCCGTGTACGTCTTCAATACAATGGACGTGTCCTTCAAGGGTATGTGTGAGAATAGCCGCTCATAGTCTCGTCGATTCATGACAGTTAGGGCTGATCCTGTGTCCAATTCCATCTTTACTGGGGACCCTGCTATCATGAGGGTGACCCAAATGGTTCGGTGATCCTCCTTTGCGATCACGTTGTGTAACTTTAGACAACTTAGTCTCCTGCTCCCGGAGTCGTTATCACTCTCCTGATCTTCCGAACTACTGTCTGTCAATTTCTTTACTTTCTTGTACTTTTCCTTAGTAGTTCTTGTAGTGTTGGTTTTTTTCCCGACCTGCAGACTCTTGATATGTGTCCCATTTTCCCGCATTGCCTGCATACTTTGTCCTTAAACCATCAGTCCTTCTGATCATGGGTTGTTCTGCCGCAGCGATAGCACTTTTCTGCTCCATACGCCATTTCGTTAGCGCTGTATTCTTGTGGTTTCTGTTGTATTTCCGCAGCTCCCTGTGCTGCTGTTTCGTAGGATACTGCCACGCTGAAAGCCTGTTCTAACGTCAGGTCCTTTTCCGAAAGTAGTCGTTTCTGGGTTCCTTCACTCTGGAGCCTGCAGACAAACTTATCCCGTAAGGTGTCTGCCAGTCCTGCTCCGAACTTGCAGTGCTTCGATAACTTGCGTAGTTCTGTAAGATAGTCAGCATTGCGCTCATCTTTGTGCTGGTTTCTTTTATGGAACTTGAATCTTTCTGCTATCAGCAGCGGTGTAGGGTTTAGGTGTTCCTCTAAGATATTAACAATCTCTTCAACACTTTTCTCCATTGGTTTAGCTGGGGTAATTAAATTCCGCAATAGGCCGTACGTTCTCGCGCCCATCAAATTTAATAATACCGATGCCTTCTTTCCATCGGCCACCTCATTTGCCTTGCAGTACACTTCAATTCTTTCCACATACGCGGTCCAGTCTTCTACCTTGTTGTCGAAAGCAGTGATACTGCCACTTTTCGGCATCTTGGGTGATTTAAAATGGTGCCTCCCGCGCTTTTTCTTCTTCACCAATGGATTAAAATGGCGCCTCCCGCGCTTTTCCTTCTTCCCCAATGGAATAAAATGGCGCCTCCCGCGCTTTTCCTTCTTCCCCTTGCTGCCACGCTGCTCCTACTGTTCTGCAGGGTAATGGCGGCGACCCGCGGCTTCGGCGCGTCTCACTTTTCCTTCCCCTTGTTTTATTTTCGCTACGCTGCCCGTTTCTTGAGCACCGACCGCGCCCTGTGCGCTCCACCCTCTCTCTCTCTCTTTTCCTCCTGACGACGCTGCACGGCCCCTTTGCAGAGCCGCTCGATCGAGCTCGAGCCCGCCGCAGTCCGGAAGAGTCAGCGCACTACCTGCTACCAGCACGATTTGCTGGAACACCTTGACTGGGGAGCCAAGCCCAGCTCTCCACAGCCTCTCCTGCAACTCTCCGAACTCCGATGGATCCTTGGGCGGTTGCCCGCGGTCGACGCCCGTTGTTCTGACTTCGACCTCCATGAAGCTTCTTCTCAGGGAAAGATCCCCGTGAGGTGATGCAGTACTGCAGGTGAGTTCGAACCTGTTCGTCGCCAATGTAGTGTCCGAGTATAAATAATACACGGACTGCAGGAGAACAATAATAACAGGTGTTTACTGAACAGAGGGTAACTTAAGACTGAAGTACAGAAGCCTGCTATGGCTTTATATACAGGGGTGGTCACTGCCGGTACTGCAGTATAGAATCAGTTCTTCTCTTAAAGGTACATACACAACACTAACCACCTTCTTAAACCCCTCTCCCCTGTCTCCTCCACCCTCACCAAGTGTGAGGAGCTCATGGACTACTTTGTCTCTTGGATTGAGACCATCCGTTCAGCTGCCTCTTCCACTTCCCTCCCTTCCCCTAGCCCACCGGGCCAAACTTCCTCTAAGGTTCCCCCCCTGCCCTAGCCCTGAACTCACATCTTTCTCCAGTTTCTCTCTGATCGCCCCTCCATGAGACCCACTTCCTGCTCCCTCGACCCTATTCCCACCAAACTGCTGACCACTCAACTTCCTTTACTGGCTCCCATGTTAGTTGATGTTGTTAACGGTTCTCTCTCCTCAGGTACTGTCCCCCTCCCCATCAAATCTGCCATCATCACCCCTCTCCTCAAAAAAACAACCCTTGATCCCTTGCAAACTACCACCCCACCTCCAACCTCCCTTTCCTCTCCAAAGTCCTTGAACATGTGGTCGCCTCCCAAACCCGTGCCCATCTTTCCTGCAACTCCGTTTGAATCCCTTCAATCAGGTTTTCACTGCTGAAACCCTCATCCATGCCTTAGTTACCTCTAGACTTGACTATTTCAACTCACTCCTGACTCTCCTCCCATGCCCTACCCTACGTAAACTTGAGGTCATCCAAAACTCGGCTGCCCGTGTCCTAACTCGCACCAAGTCCCATTCGCCCATCACCCCCTGTGCTCGCTGACCTACATTGGCTCCCGGTTAAGCAACGCCTCGATTTCAAAATTCTCATCCTTGTTTTAAATCCCTCCGTGGCCTCGCCCCTCCCTACCTCTGTAATTTCCTCCAGCCCTACAACCTCCGAGATATCTGCGCACCTCTAATTCTGCCCTCTTGAGCATCCCTGATTATAATCGCTCAAACATTGGTGGCCGTGCCTTCTGTTGGCTAGGCCCTAAGCTTTGAAATTCATTGCCTGAACTTCTCCACCTCGCTACCTCTCTTTCCTCCTTTAAGATGCTCCTTAAAACCTACCTCTTTGACCAAGCTTTTGGTCACCTGCCCTAATTTATCCTTATATGGCTCGGTGTCAAATTTTATGTCTTATAATAATACTCCTGTGCAGCGTCTTGGGAGGTTTTACTATGTTAAAGGCGCTATATAAATACAAGTTGTTGTTGGTTTAGGATTAAAAACGATGAAGCAAATTGAAAAAGAGAGAGTGGAAAGAGAAGCCGAGCTTTCCGCCCTCCAAGGGAGGATAGTGGCAGCGCAGTGTGTAGGGGATATTATAACCCGTAAGGAAAACCAGGAGGTGAGGGAGGAAGTAGCTGTGCATAAACATAATCTAAAGGATACACAGAGCAGCATTAAGGGCTGGACTACAAACCAAGCCAGCCCCGGGTACAACGAACCACTAACGCTGTCAGCGGGGACCCAAGTGGGCTCAGGCTAAAGTGAGACAGGATGGAAGTCTGGTGGGAAGTGTAATGGCCCGGGAAGGGGGGTGAGGATGAGATTGATTGGGATGCCCGAGCTGACGAGGCGGCCCGTTACCAGAGTGAGGAGGATCCCCCACCAGACATTGGCCCAGAAATTCGGGTCCCCACGGGTGAGTACGCGCTGGGTACTCACGCGTCGGCCCAACGAAAGTGCCGGTTTTGTGCATGCCCTGCGCATGTGCGGGAAACTGGAACTTCCATTCCCTTGAAAGAAGGGGTTCACAGGTGGAACGCGTGTGCTGGAGAGGCAGCGCGTAGGCCTGGAACATCCGGTTTCTTGCCAGGTTTCTCCGGGAGGGTAAGTCTCCAGCAGCTATGCTTTTAAAAAGCAGTCGCAAGGCCTGCTTTTAACAAGGTAAGTGGTGAATTAAGTAAAATTAAAACATTTTTTCCACAGGTTTATTATTTTTAAATACTTTAAAGTAAGGTAAGTTTATTTTTAGCCCCATTAGAAACTGTCATTAATTTTTTCAAAAATTTAAATTATTGTTTAAA
The DNA here is from genome assembly GCF_052327205.1 of Somniosus microcephalus. Lineage (NCBI taxonomy): Eukaryota > Metazoa > Chordata > Chondrichthyes > Squaliformes > Somniosidae > Somniosus > Somniosus microcephalus. The sequence continues at coordinate 69,476,224 of NC_141009.1, forward strand.
ATAGTTATTTTATGTATTTTATAGTTATTTTAAAAATGTGATTAAAATTTTTTTTTTATTTGAAGTTATACTTATGTTTTGGGGCCGAACTGTATTCATAGATTTGACAGCTCTTCCTGTCAAATTTATGAATGAAGCATTCCCTGCTACGATTGGCTCTCCATGGCCCACGTGATCCCAGGGGTCGCATCGAACTAACTGCGCCCCTGGGATAAGCAAGCACTGCGCGCCGGCAGCTGGAGCAGGCCCAGGATCGGAATCCCATGCGGGCCCACAGCTCAACGGCCGATGCGCTAGGTAAGTGCAGGTTGGGGGCTTGCACCCACGGGAAGCCTCCGACCTGAATTTCTGGCCGAATATGTAAAACCTTCAGCACCAATCGCGCGGGCAGGGACCCGTCCCCTGGCTCTTGTTGCATGGGCGCATTAATATAGCATGGCAGTTGATAGTGAGCTCAGCGACCCGAGGCAATAGCATTTGCAGCTGAATTAGGGTCGATAAACATGGCTGGTGATCCAAACGATATGATGCATAATGTGACAAGTTTTACTGAAAACCACCCAGAGCTAGAGGATAGGGATCACACTCACCCACCGAGAGCTAGAGGATAGGGATCACACTCACCCACCCAGAGCTAGAGGATAGGGATCACTCTCACCCACCCAGAGCTAGAGGATAGGGATCACACTCACCCACCCAGAGCTAGAGGATAGGGATCACACTCACCCACCCAGAGCTAGAGGACAGGGATCACACTCACCCACCCAGAGCTAGAGGATAGGGATCACACTCACCCACCCAGAGCTAGAGGATAGGGGTCACACTCACCCACCCAGAGCTAGAGGATACGGATCACACTCACCCACCCAGAGCTAGAGGATAGGGATCACACTCACCCACCCAGAGCTAGAGGATAGGGATCACACTCACCCACCCAGAGCTAGAGGATAGGGATCACACTCACCCACCCAGAGCTAGAGGATAGGGATCACACTCACCCACCCAGAGCTAGAGGATAGGGATCACACTCACCCACCCAGAGCTAGAGGATAGGGATCACACTCACCCACCCAGAGCTAGAGGATAGGGATCACACTCACCCACCCAGAGCTAAAGGATAGGGATCACACTCACCCACCCAGAGCTAGAAGATAGGGGTCACACTCACCCACCCAGAGCTAGAGGATAGGGATCACACTCACCCACCCAGAGCTAGAGGATAGGGATCACACTCACCCACCCAGAGCTAGAGGATAGGGATCACACTCACCCACCCAGAGCTAGAGGATAGGGATCACACTCACCCACCCAGAGCTAGAGGATAGGGATCACACTCACCCACCCAGAGCTAAAGGATAGGGATCACACTCACCCACCCAGAGCTAGAAGATAGGGGTCACACTCACCCACCCAGAGCTAGAGGATAGGGATCACTCTCACCCACCCAGAGCTAGAGGATAGGGATCACACTCACCCACCCAGAGCTAGAGGATAGGGATCACACTCACCCACCCAGAGCTAGAGGACAGGGATCACACTCACCCACCCAGAGCTAGAGGATAGGGATCACACTCACCCACCCAGAGCTAGAGGATAGGGATCACACTCACCCACCCAGAGCTAGAGGATAGGGGTCACACTCACCCACCCAGAGCTAGAGGATACGGATCACACTCACCCACCCAGAGCTAGAGGATAGGGATCACACTCACCCACCCAGAGCTAGAGGATAGGGATCACACTCACCCACCCAGAGCTAGAGGATAGGGATCACACTCACCCACCCAGAGCTAGAGGATAGGGATCACACTCACCCACCCAGAGCTAGAGGATAGGGATCACACTCACCCACCCAGAGCTAGAGGATAGGGATCACACTCACCCACCCAGAGCTAGAGGATAGGGATCACACTCACCCACCCAGAGCTAAAGGATAGGGATCACACTCACCCACCCAGAGCTAGAAGATAGGGGTCACACTCACCCACCCAGAGCTAGAGGATAGGAATCACACTCACCCACCCAGAGCTAGAAGATAGGGATCACACTCACCCACCCAGAGCTAGAAGATAGGGGTCACACTCACCCACCCAGAGCTAGAGGATAGGGATCACACTCACCCACCGAGAGCTAGAGGATAGGGATCACACTCACCCACCCAGAGCAAGAGGATAGGGATCACACTCACCCACCCAGAGCTAGAGGATAGGGATCACACTCACCCACCCAGAGCTAGAGGATAGGGGTCACACTCACACACCCAGAGCTAGAGGATAGGGATCACACTCACCCACCAAGAGCTAGAGGATAGGGATCACACTCACCCACCCAGAGCTAGAGGATAGGGATCACACTCACCCACCCAGAGCTAGAAGATAGGGGTCACACTCACCCACCCAGAGCTAGAGGATAGGGATCACACTCACCCACCGAGAGCTAGAGGATAGGGATCACACTCACCCACCCAGAGCAAGAGGATAGGGATCACACTCACCCACCCAGAGCTAGAGGATAGGGATCACACTCACCCACCCAGAGCTAGAGGATAGGGATCACACTCACCCACCCAGAGCAAGAGGATAGGGATCACACTCACCCACCCAGAGCTAGAGGATAGGGATCACACTCACCCACCAAGAGCTAGAGGATAGGGATCACACTCACCCACCCAGAGCTAGAGGATAGGGATCACACTCACCCACCCAGAGCTAGAGGATAGGGGTCACACTCACCCACCCAGAGCTAGAGGATAGGGGTCACACTCACACACCCAGAGCTAGAGGATAGGGATCACACTCACCCACCCAGAGCTAGAGGATAGGGATCACACTCAGCCACCCAGAGCTAGAGGATAGGGGTCACACTCACACACCCAGAGCTAGAGGATAGGGATCACACTCACCCACCCAGAGCTAGAGGATAGGGATCACACTCACCCACCCAGAGCTAGAGGATAGGGATCACACTCAGCCACCCAGAGCTAGAGGATAGGGGTCACACTCACACACCCAGAGCTAGAGGATAGGGATCACACTCACCCACCAAGAGCTAAAGGATAGGGATCACACTCACCCACCCAGAGCTAGAGGATAGGGATCACACTCACCCACCCAGAGCTAGAGGATAGGGATCACACTCACCCACCCAGAGCTAGAGGATAGGGATCACACTCACCCACCCAGAGCTAGAGGATAGGGATCACACTCACCCACCCAGAGCTAGAGGATAGGGATCACACTCACCCACCCAGAGCTAGAAGATAGGGATCACACTCACCCACTGAGAGCTAGAGGATAGGGATCACACTCACCCACCCAGAGCTAGAGGATAGGGATCACACTCACCCACCCACAGCTAGAGGATAGGGATCACACTCACCCACCCAGAGCTAAAGGATAGGGTTCACACTCACCCACCCAGAGCTAGGGATCACACTCTCCCACCCAGAGCTAGAGGATAGGGATCACACTCACCATCCCAGAGCTAGAGGATAGGGATCACACTCACTCACCCAGAGATAGAGGATAGGGATCACACTCACTCACCCAGAGCTAGAGGATAGGGATCACACTCACCCACCCACAGCTAGAGGATAGGGGTCACACTCACCCACCCAGAGCTAGAGGATAGGGATCACACTCACCCACCCAGAGCTAGAGGATAGGGATGACACTCACCCACCCAGAGCTAGGGATCACACTCACCCACCCAGAGCTAGAGGATAGGGATCACACTCACCCACCCAGAGTTAGAGGATAGGGGTCACACTCACCCACCCAGAGTTAGAGGATAGGGGTCACACTCACCCACCCAGAGCTAGAGGATAGGGATCACATGGCAATAGATTGGGAAAAGGGGAAGTGCAACGAGACCTGGGTGTCTTTGTGCATCAATCGCTGAAGGTAAGCATGCAGGTGCAGCAGGCGGTTAAGAAGGCAAATGTTATGTTGGCCTACATAGCGAGAGGATTCGAGTACAGGAGCAAGGATGTCTTGCTGCAGTTATACAGGGCCTTGGTGAGACCACACCTTGAGTATTGTGTGCCGTTTTGGTCGCCTTATCTGAGGAAGGATGTACTCGCCATGGAGGGAGTGCAGCGAATATTCACTAGACTGATACCTGGGATGACAGGGATGATGTATGAAGAGAGAGTGGGTCGATTAGGCTTATATTCGCTAGAGTTTAGAAGAATGAGAGGGGATCTCATTGAAACTGATAAAATTCTAACAGGACTAGACAGACTAGATGCAGGAAGGATGTTCCCGATGGTGGGAGAGTCCAGAACCAAGGGTCACAGGCTAAGGATAAGGGGTAAGCCATTTAGGGTTGAGATGAGGAGGCCCAGTGTCAGGAGAAGCCGGTGAGTACTTGTACTCAATTTCGCGGGCATTTTTTCAGAGGCCCAGTGTCGGGAAACATAGAAACATACAAGTTAGGAGCAGGAGTAGGCCATTCGGCCTCTCGAGCCTGCTCCGCCATTCAATGCGATCATGGCTGATCATCCAAATTCAGTACCCGGTCCCTGCTTACTGGAGAAGCCAGTAAGTATTTAAACTCACTTTTGCGGGGTTTTTTCAGAGGCTTACCAATCTCACAGACCGGCGGTGGTGTTCTAGAGCCACGTCACGATTGAAAAAGTGACACGGGCAAGAGGAAGCAGCTGAATGGGTGAGTACGGCCAGGTGAGTATTTATACTACTCTAGAGTTTGACAGTTAAGGTTAACAGTTTATAAAGTTTAGAAGGACTTAATATTTGTGGTTATAGTTTGTAAGATCTCTGTTGTGTAGCGGGGAGTGCTAGTAAACAAGGGCCCTTGAGTATACCATTTAATTGTAGTATAATTGTTGGTATTGGTTTAATTTAATTTGAATTAATTAAAGGGTAAGTCATGACAGCACAGCTCGGCCCCGTGGCATGCTCCTCCTGCACTGTATGGGAAATCAGGGACACTTCCTGTGCCCCTGATGACCATGTGTGCAGGAAGTGTATCCCGCTGCAGCTACTGGCAGACTGCATTGTGGTGCTGGAGCTGTGAATGGATGTATACTGGAGCATTCGCGATGCTGAGGACATCGTGGATAGCACATTTAATGAGTTGGTCACACCGCAGGTAAAGGCTGCACAGGCAGGAAGGGAATGGGTGACCGCCAGGCAGAATAGTAGGCGCAGGCAGGTAGTGCAGGGGTCCCCTGTGGCCATCCCCCTCTCAAACAGATATACCACTTTGGATATTGTTGAGGGAGGTGGCTTATCGGGGGAAGGCAGCAGCAGCCAACTTCCTGGCACCATGGGTGGTCCTGCTGCACAGGACGGGAGGAAAAAGAGCGGAAGAGCTATAGTGATAGGGGATTCTATTGTTAGGGGAATAGATAGGCGTTTCTGCGGCTGCAAATGAGACTCCAGGATGGTATGTTGCCTCCCTGGTGCAAGGGTCAAGGATGCCTTGGGGCAGCTGCAGGGCATTCTGGAGGGGGAGGGTGAACAGCCAGTTGTCGTGGTGCATATAGGTACCAACGATATAGGTAAAAAATGGGATGAGGTCCTAAAAGCTGAACATAGGGAATTAGGAGGTAAATTAAAAAGTAGGACCGCAAAGGTAGTAATCTCAGGAATGCTACCAGTGCCACATGCTAGTCAGAGTAGAAATAGAAGGATATTTCAGCTGAATACGTGGCTAGAGAATGGTGCAAGGGGGAGGGATTCAAATTCCTGGGACATTGGAACCAGTTCTGGGGGAGGTGGGACCAGTTCAAACCGGACGGTTTGCACCTGGGCGGGACCGAGACCGGTGTCCTAGGGGGAGTGTTTGCTAGTGCTGCTGGGGAGGGTTTAAACTAAAATGGCAGTGGTTTGGGAACCTGTGCAGGGAGACAGAGGAAAGGGAAGCAAGGATAGAAAGAAAAGAGGAAAGAGAAAAGCAAAAGTGGAAGGCAGAGAAATCAAGGGTGTAAATCAAACAGGGCTACAGTAAATAATAATTCTAAAAGGATTAAGAGTGTTAAAAAATCAAGCCTGAAGGCATTGTGTCTTAATGCGAGGAGCATTCGTAATAAGGTGAATGAATTAGCTGCGCAAATAGATGTAAATGGATATGATATGATTGGGATTATGGAGACACGGCTCCAGGGTGAACAAGACTGGGAATTCAACATCCAGTGGTATTCAATATTCAGGAAGGACAGGAAAAAAGGTAAAGGAGGTGGGGTAGCATTGCTGGTTAAAGAGGAGATTAACACAATAGTAAGGAAGGATATTAGCTCTGATGATGTGGAATCTGTATGGGCAGAGCTGAGAAATACCACGGGGCAGAAAACGTTAGTGGGAGTTGTATACAGACCCCCAAACAGTAATGCCGAGGTTGGGGATGGCATTAAATGGGAAATTAGAGACGTGTGCAATAAGGGCACAGCAGTTATCATGGGTGACTTTAATCTACATATAGATTGGGCTAACCAAATTAGTAACAATACTGTGGAGGAGGAATTCCTAGAGTGTATACGGGATGGTTTCCTGGACCAATATGTTGAGGAACCAACTGGAGATCAGACCATCTTAAACTGGGTATTATGTAATGAGAAAGGATTAATTAGCAATCTTATTGTGCGAGGCCCCTTGGGGAGGAGCGATCATAATATGATGGATTTCTTCATTAAGATGGAGAGTGAAGTAGTTGAATCAGGATCCTGAATTTACATAAAGGAAACTATGATGGTATGAGGCATGAGTTGGCTAGGATGGATTGGGGAACGTTACTTAAAGGGTTGACAGTGGATAGCCAATGGCAAACATTTGAAGATTGCATGGATGAACTACAGAATTTGTTCATCCCTGTTTGGCATAAAAATAAAACAAAAAAGGTGACTCAACTGTGGCTAACAAGGGAAATTAGGGATAGCATAAGATCCAAGGAGAGGACATATAATTTGGCCAGAAAAAGCAGCAAACCTGAGGATTGGGAGCAGTTTAGGATTCAGCAAAGGAGGACAAAGGGATTAATTAAGAGGGGGAAAATAGATTCTGAGAGTAAGCTTTCAGGGAACATAAAAACTGACTGTAAAAGCTTCTATAGATATGTGAAGTGAAAAAGATTGGTGAAGTCAAGCATAGGTCCCTTGCAGTCAGAATCAGGGGAATTTATAATGGGGAACAAGGAACTGGTGACCAATTAAATACATACTTTAGTTCTGTCTTCACAAAGGAGGACACAAATAACCTCCCAGAGATGTCAGGGAGCATAGGGTCTAATGAGAGGGAGGAACTGAATGAAATCAGTATTTGTAGGGAAATGGTGTTAGGGAAATTGACGGGATTGAAGGCCGATAAATCCCCAGGGCCTGATAATCTACATCCTAGGGTACTTAAGGAAGTGGCCCTCGAAATAGTAGATGCATTGCTGGTCATCTTCCAAAATTCAATAGACTCTGGAACAGTTCCCATGGATTGGAGGATAGCTAATGTAACCCCACTATTTAAAAAAGGTGGTAGAGAGAAAACGGGGAATTATAGACCGGTAAGCCTGACATCAGTAGTGGGGAAAATTCTAGAGTCCATTATAAAAGATGTAATGGCAGAGCACTTGGAAAACAGTGACAGGATCGGACAAAGTCAACATGGATTTACAAAAGGTAAATCATGCTTGACTAATCTACTGGAATTTTTTGAGGATGTAACTGGTAGAATAGATAAGGGAGAACCAGTAGCTGTGGTATATTTGGACTTTCAGAAGGCTTTTGATAAGGTCCTGCATAAGAGATTAGCGTGTAAAGTTAAAGCACATGGGATTGGGGGCAAGGTACTGACTTGGATAGAGAACTGGTTGGCAGACAGGAAGCAAAGAGTTGGAATAAACGGGTCTTTTTCTGAGTGGCAGGCAGTGACTAGTGGGGTACCGCAGGGATCGGTGCTAGGACGACAGCTATTCACACTATATATCATTGATCTAGACGAGGGAACTAGATGTAATATCGCCAAGTTTGCAGATGATACAAACCTGGGTGGGTGTGTGTGCTGTGAGGAGGATGCCGGGAAACTCCAGTATGATTTGGACAGGTTGGGTGATTGGACAGATGCATGGCAGATGCAGTATAATGTGGATAAATGCGAGGTTATCCACTTTGGTGCAAAAACAGGAAGACAGATTATTATCTGAACGGCTATAGATTGGGAAAAGGGGAAGTGCAACAAGACCTGGGTGTCCTTGTGCACCAGTCGCTGAAGGTAAACACGCAGGTGCAGCAGACAGTTAAGAAGGCAAATGGTATGTTGGCCTTCATAGCAAGAGGATTCGAGTACAGGAACAAGGATGTCTTGCTGCAGTTGTACAGGGCCTTGGTGAGACCACACCTTGAGTATTGTGTGCAGTTTTGGTCGGATTATCTGAGAAAGGATGCTCTTGCCATGGAGAGAGTGCAGCGAAGATTCACCAGACTGATACCTGGGATGGCAGGAATGACTTATGAGGAGAGATTGGGTCGATTAGGCTTATATTCGCTAAAGTTTAGAAGAATGAGAGGGGATCTCATTGGAGCTCATAAAATTCTAACAGGACTAGACAGACTAGATGCAGGAAGGATGTTCCCAATGGTGGGAGAGTCCAGAACCAGGGGTCACAGGCTAAGGATAAGGGGTAAGCCATTTAGGGCAGAGATGAGGAGGAATTTCTTCACCCAGAGAGTGGTGAACCTGTGGAATTCTCTACCACAGAAGGTAGTAGAGGCCAATTAATTAAATATATTCAAGAAGGAGTTGGATATATTTCTTAAGGCTAAAGGGATCAAGGGATATGGGGAGAAAGCAGGGACATGGTACTGAATTTTGGATGATCAGCCATGATCTCATTAAATGGCGGAGCAGGCTCGAGGGGCTGAATGGCCTACTCCTGCTCCTATCTTCTATGTTTCTATGTTTCAACCACCGAGAGCTAGAGGATAGGGATCACACACAGTTACCCAAAGCTAGAGGATAGGGATCACACTCTACCACCCAGAGCTAGAGGATAGGGATCACACTCACCCACCCAGAGCTAGAGGATAGGGATCACACTCACCCACCCAGAGCTAGAGGATAGGGATCACACTCACCCACCCAGAGCTAGAGGATAGGGATCACACTCACCCACCCAAAGCTAGAGGATAGGGATCACACTCACCCACCCAAAGCTAGAGGATAGGGATCACACTCACCCACCCAGAGCTAGAGGATAGGGATCACACTCACCCACCCAAAGCTAGAGGATAGGGATCACACTCACCCACCCAAAGCTAGAGGATAGGGATCACACTCACCCACCCAGAGCTAGAGGATAGGGATCACACTCTACCACCCAGAGCTAGAGGATAGGGATCACACTCACCCACCCAGAGCTAGAGGATAGGGATCACACTCACCCACCCAGAGCTAGAGGATAGGGATCACACTCACCCACCCAGAGCTAGAGGATAGGGATCACACTCACCCACCCAGAGCTAGAGGATAGGGATCACACTCTACCACCCAGAGCTAGAGGATAGGGATCACACTCACCCACTCAGAGCTAGAGGATAGGGATCACACTCACCCACCCAGAGCTAGAGGATAGGGATCACACTCACCCACCCAAAGCTAGAGGATAGGGATCACACTCACCCACCCAGAGCTAGAGGATAGGGATCACACTCACCCACCCAGAGCTAGAGGATAGGGATCACACTCACCCACCCAGAGCTAGAGGATAGGGGTCACACTCACCCACCCAGAGCTAGAGGATAGGGATCACACTCACCCACCAAGAGCTAGAGGATAGGGATCACACTCACCCACCCAAAGCTAGAGGATAGGGATCACACTCACCCACCCAGAGCTAGAGGATAGGGGTCACACTCACCCACCCAGAGCTAGAGGATAGGGATCACACTCAGCCACCCAGAGCTAGAGAGGCCTCCCCACATTCTTGAGTGTGGGTCCGATGTGATGGGGAGGGGCGAGTGATCTCCCCACAGTCGGGTGTGAGGGTCCGATGTGATGTGAAGGGGCGAGTGGTCTCCCCACAGTAGGGAGTGTGGTTCCAATGTGATGGGGAGGAGTGACTGGTTTCCCTCTTGGCATAAATGGAGGCCGCAGATAGGATATATTGGTCGAGACCGGATCATCCAGCACCATCATACAGACCTCGCAGCCCCAAACTCACGCGTTGCGTTATGGGAAACTTGCTTCGCTTTTAAGTTTCTACGGGTAGGCTGCCGAAGCAGATGAAGCTCGAGCATGTTATGTAGAAATTGAAGGCGGTTTACGGGTGTGGGTACAGAGCCTGTCCCGATGACTATGCCAGGGAAGCAGGGTGTATTGGGCTCTGATGTGTTGTCTGCGGCGGGGATGTGTTTTGATTATGCCAATGGATTGCTACATCCACATGTTGCGCAGGGAAGGCATGTTGAAGTGTCAGGTACATATAAGAACATAAGAACATAAGAAATAGGAGCAGGAGTAGGCCAATCGGCCCCTCGAGCCTGCTCCGCCATTCAATAAGATCATGGCTGATCTGATCCTAACCGCCAATCCACTAACACAGAACCATCTCCTGAATCTAACAGAATTAGACACACAAAATAGGAGCAGGATCAGGCTACATGACCCCTGGGCCCGCTTCGCTACCCACAGGGCCATGACCGATCCGAACCTAGACTCATGTCCAAATTCCTGCCCGCTCCCCGTAACCCTTAATTCCCTTTACTTCTAGGAAACTGTCTATTTCTGTTTTAAATTTATGTAATGATGTAGCTTCTACAGCTTTTTGGGGCAGCATATTCCATGGACCTACCACCCTCTGAGTGAAGTAGTTCCTCCTCATCTCAGTTTTGAAAGAGCAGCCCCTTATTCTAAGACTATGCCCCCTAGTTCTAGTTTCACCCATCATCGGGAACATCCTCCCCGCATCCACCCGATCCAACCCCTTCACAATCTTATATGTTTCAATAAGATCGCCTCTCATTCTTCTGAACTCCAATGAGTAGAGTCCCAATCTACTCAACCTCTCCTCATATGTCTATCCCCTCATCCCCGGGATTAACCGAGTAAACCTTCTTTGTAATGACTCGAGAGCAAGTATGTCCTTTCTTAAGTATGGACACCAAAACTGTACGCAGTATTCCAGGTGCGGTCTCACCAATAACTTGTACAACTGAAGCAATACCTCCCTATTTTTATATTCTATCCCCCTAGCAATGAAAGCCAACATTTCATTGGCCTTCTTAATCACTTGCTGCACCTGCATACTAACCTTTTGAGTTTCGTGCACCAGGACCCCCAGATCCCTTTGTACTTCAGTACTTTCCAGTTTCTTGCCATTAAGATAATAACTTGCTCTACGATTTTTCCTATCTTCCCTTTCTTAATTAATCTTTTTGTTATTTTTCACTGTCTTTTAAAGTTTTCCCAATCCTCTATCCTCCCACTAGATTTGGCTACCTTACATGCCCTTGTTTTTAGTCGAATACTATCCTTAATTTCTTTACTTAGCCACGGCTGGCTGTCTTTTCTTTTACACCCTTTTCTTCTCAGTGGAATATATATTTTTTGGAAGTTGTAAAATAACTCCTTAAATGTACACCACTGATCATGTATCGTCTTACCCTTTAATCTATTTTCCCAATCCACTCTACTCAATTCCGCTCTCATACCTTCATAGTCTCCTTTATTCAAGCTTAGCACGCTTGTTTGAGATCCAACCTTCTACCCTCTAATTGAATATGGAATTCAACCATGTTATGGTCACTCATTCCAAGGGGATCCTTTACTAGGGCATTTTTAATTAATCCTGTCTCGTTACACAGGACCAGATCTAAGGTTGCTTGCCCCCTGGTCGGCTCAGTTACATACTGCTCAAGAAACCCATCCCTAATACACTCAATGAGCTCATCCTCAAGGCAGCCCTGCCCAATTTGATTTGTCCAATTAATATGATAGTTAAAATCCCCTATAATTATAAATGTTCCCTTATTACAAGCCTCAACTATTTCCTGATTGATACTCCATCCAACAGAGTTGCAACTGTTCGGAGGCCTATAGACTACGCCCACTAGTGTTTTTTTCCCCTTATTATTCCTTACCTCCACCCAAACTGTTTCATTATCCTGATCTTTTGACCCAATATCATTTCTCTGTATTACAGTGATTCCTTCCTTTATTAACATAGCCACCCCACCTCCCCTTCCTTCCTGCCTGTCCTTCCTGATCGTTAAATAACCTGGTATGTTTAATTCCCAGGCATTGTCACCCTGCAGCCATGTTTCTGTAATGGCCACAAGATCATACCCATATGTAGTTATTTGTGCCATTAACTCGTCTATTTTGTTACGAATGCTACGTGCATTCAGATAGAGAACTTTCAAATATGTTTTGTGACACTTAGTTCCTGCTTTTGCCCTTTTTATTACTTTACCTTTTACTCCATACCTTCTGCCCCTTCCTGACATGCTCTGGTTTTTAATTTCCCCACTGCTACCTAAGTCTATGACCTTCTCTGTTGCCATTTTTATTATTTGCTCTCTAGGAACCTCCCCCCCACTAGTTAGTTTAAAGCCGTTTCTACAGCCCTAGTTATATGATCCGCCAGGACTCTAGCCCCGGCACTGGCCAAGTGAAGCCCGTCCCAACAGAACAGCTCCCTCCTGCCCCAGTACTGGTGCCAGTGTCCCAGGAAGCAAAACCCATTTCTCCCACACCAGTCTTTGAGCCAATGCATTTAACTCTCTAATTTTATTTGTCCTAGCCAAATTCGCTCGTGGCTCAGGTAATAATCCAGAGATTATTACCCTTGAGGTTCTGTCTTTTAATTTGACCCCTAGCTGCTCATACTCCTTTAACAGAACCGGCTTCCTAGTCCTATCTATGTCGTTTGTACCAACATGGACCACGACAATTGGATCCACCCCCCCCCACTGCAAGTTTCTTTCCAGCCCAGAGGAGATGTCCTTAACCCTGGCACCGGGTAGGCAACACAGCCTTCGGGACTCTCGCTCTCAGCTGCAGAGAACTCTATCTATCCCCCTAATAATACTATCCCCTAGCACTACAACATTTCTATTTACTCCCCCCTCTTGAATGGCCCCCCGTTCCACGGTGCTGTGGCCAGGTTGCTCATCCTCCCTGCAGTCCCTGCTCCTGTCCCCACAGGGAGTAAGTACCTCAAACCTGTTGGACAAGAGCAAGGGCTGCGGCTCCTCCAACACTACCTCCTGGATCCCCGTACCTGCCTCACTCGTAGTCACACCGTTCTGTCCCTGACCATGGGCTACATCTGAATTAATTAACTCCATAGGTGTGACCATCTCCTGAAACACAGAGTCCAGGAACTTCTCCCCCTCCCTGATGTGTCGCAGTGTCTGAAGCTCAGACACCAGCTCATCAACACGGAGCTGGAGTTCCTGTAGCAGCAGACACTTGTCACAGACGTAATCACCGTGAGCCTCAATGGGGTTCATCGGCTCCCACATCTCGCAACAGTAACACATCACCTGCTCCATTCTATGTAATTAATTAAATTTTTTATTGTTAGTTATGGACACCCTCTGCCCGATTATAGATGCTAGTATCCCCTTTAATTTATTGGATTTAAATTAAATCAATCCCTCTAATTACACCAGTTAAATGGTTCACTCTGCACCAGAAAGGCCTTATTAACTGCAACCCACAGAGTTAAAGTTTGAAAAGAGCACCTAACACCCCACTTACCCTAACTCACACTTACCCAAACTCACAGCACTCTCTGCTGACCTCGCACTAGCAATGGTCTTTTTGTACTGTTTGTTTGTTTACAGCCAAATGAGTCACCCCTGCTGATTGGTTAGAAAACTGGTTTTCACTGCCTGCTGTGCCAATTTACTCCTACTGCAGTGTAACCTTGTTTTACTCTTCTTAAACCAACAGAATCCCAAATACTTAACTTTTCCCCTTTACTTAAACTGCTTAAGTAATCTTATCAGAGCAGAGGCTGAGGGAGGAGCACAGTGAAGATATCTCAGTAATAAAATGTTTATGGTACTTGGATGTGCGGTCGAGAACAAGAATTTTAAATACGAGGTGAGAGGGGTGGAATAAGGTGAGATGCTCAAAGGAGGAGAAAGTGCCGGAGGAGTAGGGGGACAGACCAAGGTGTGACTTGGTGATGAGAGCCACACCACCACCACCACTGTATGAGCGGGGCAAGTGATGGAAGCTATAACCAGGCAGGGAGGCTTCATTTAAGGTATCATCACCCCTCAACCAAGTTTCCGTCAGGGCCATGATATTGATGCAGTCATCCATGATAAGCTCATGGATGGCAAGGGCCTTGTTCGTAAGTGGACAGACATTCTGGAGGGAGATGCGGAGAGGGTCGGTGATGGCTGCCCCAATGCCAGCATCCACAGGGTCAGCGCTGGGAGGGATGAGTTGGATGGGGAGGAGATTGGCAAGATTTGACCCCAGTGGGCGCGCTGGGTGGGAAGGTCGGCGAGAGAGTAGGCAGGGAGAGTTGGGGTTGCTGCTCGTAAGGCGGCAGCGACGAGTGCCTCGATGGGCCCTTCGTAGGATGCCAAGAGAAGCACAGAGGGAAGCTGTGGGCTTATCTAAGAGGGAGTGAAGCCTGGGACGGCGGCAGGAGAGTAGGATGGTCGAAGAGTAATGAAACATTGGGGTAGGGATGTGGGAGGCAGAGTATCCGAGAGAGGAGAGATGAAAGGAGGCATGGAGACAGGAGAGAGCGGTCAGGGAAGGATAGAGAGAAAAGGAAAAGGGGGAGAAAAAAGGGAATGGCTTGGGTCTGGCTCCTCAGGGACAAGGGTTATCCACTCTGCACCTGGCTGATGAACCGCTCCGTAACCCCAACACTCACAGACACGTACTCACTGCTAACAACTGTGAGGAAATGGCGTGAGAATTGCTAATTAATTAATCGAATCTCACTTTTCCCAGTAAACACTGGTCCATTGTTGGGAAGCAGGTGCTCGAGCTGTCAATCTGATTTCCAGTTAATGACACTTACAGAAAACAGAAATTCAAATCTCCCATTAGTCAAACTGCTTCATAAACTTCATGAGTTGAATTATTAAATGAAGAATCCATTCTTAGTTCATTTCTGTTAAATTCTGATGGCTTAAAAACATAATTTTACAGAAAGGTGTTTGAATAACAACAACAAAAAGCACGGCACTCTGTGCACTAGATGTGTACAGTGATGGGGCAGTGAGTTATTCAGGTATCTGTGTGTACAATAGATGTGTACAGTAACGGGGCAGTGAGTTATTCAGGTGTCTGTGTGTGCACTAGATGTGTACAGTGATGGGGCAGTGAGTTATTCAGGTATCTGTGTGTACACTAGATGTGTACAGTGATGGGGCAGTGAGTTATTCAGGTATCTGTGTGTGCACTAGATGTGTACAGTAATGGGGCAGTGAGTTGTTGAGGTATCTGTGTGTGCACTAGATGTGTACAGTAATGGGGCAGTGAGTTATTCAGCTGCCTGTGTGTGCACTAGATGTGTGCAGTAATGGGGCAGTGAGTTATTCAGGTATCTGTGTGTACACTAGATGTGTACAGTGATGGGGCAGTGAGTTATTCAGGTGTATGTGTGTACACTGGATGTGTACAGTAATGGGGCAGGGAGTTATTCAGGTGTCTGTGTGTACACTAGATGTGTACAGTAATGGGGCAGTGAGTTATTCAGGTATATGTGTGTGCACTAGATGTGTACAGTGATGGGGCAGTGAGTTATTCAGGTGTCTGTGTGTGCACTAGATGTGTACAGTAATGGGGCAGTGAGTTATTAAGTTGTCTGTGTGTACACTAGATGTGTACAGTAATGTGGGCAGTGAGTTATTAAGGTGTCTGTGTGTGCACTAGATGTGTACAGTGATGGGGCAGTGAGTTATTAAGGTGTCTGTGTGTGCACTAGATGTGTACAGTGATGGGGCAGTGAGTTATTCAGGTATCTGTGTGTGCAGTAGATGTGTACAGTAATGGGGCAGTGAGTTATGCAGGTATCTGTGTGTGTATTAGATGTGTACAGTAATGGGGCAGTGAGTTATTCAGGTATCTGTCTGTGCACTAGATGTGTACAGTGATGGGGCAGTGAGTTATTCAGGTATCTGTGTGTACACTAGATGTGTACAGTAATGGGGCAGTGAGCTATTAAGGTGTCTGTGTGTACAGTAGATGTGTACAGTAATGGGGCAGTGAGTTATTCAGGTATCTGTGTGTACACTAGATGTGTACAGTAATGGGGCAGTGAGTTATTCAGGTATCTGTGTGTACACTAGATGTGTACAGTAATGGGGCAGTGAGTTATTAAGGTGTCTGTGTGTACACTACATGTGTACAGTAATGGGGCAGTGAGTTACTCAGGTATCTGTGTGTACACTAGATGTGTACAGTGATGGGGCAGTGAGTTATTAAGGTGTCTGTGTGTGCAATAGATGTGTGCAGTAATGGGGCAGAGAGTTATTCAGGTATCTGTGTGTGCACTAGATGTGTACAGTAATAGATGGTAGAAAGGTGAGAAGCAATAAGCAAAGGAGAGAAACACAAAGGGCCAAACTAATTCATAATGAGAGTGTGAAAAAAGCAAGCCTGAAGGCTTTGTATCTTAATGCTAGAAGCATTAGGAACAAGGTGGATGAATTAGTTGTGGAAATAGAGGTAAACAAGTATGATTTGATTGGGATTTCAGAAACGTGGCTGCAGGGTGGGCAAGGCTGGGAACTTAACATCCAGGGATATACAATATTTAGGAAGGATCGGCAAAAAGGTAGGGGAGGTGGGGTAGCATTGCTGGTAAAGGAGGGGATTAATGCAATGGAAAGGAAGGATATTAACTCGGATGAAACGGAATCTGTATGGGTAGAAATGAGAAATAGCAAGGGGAGGAAAACGTTAGTGGGTGTGATATATAGGCCTCCAAATAGTAATATGGAGGTGAGGGAAGGCATAAAAAGGGAAATTAGAGAAGCGTGCGATAAGAGCACAGCTGTCATCATGGGTGACTTTAATTTACATATTGATTGGACTACCCAAATTAGTAAAAATTCTGAGGAGGAGGAATTCCTGGAATGTTTTCGGGACGGTTATCTGGACCAATATGTCGAGGAGCCGACTCGAGATCAGGCCATTTTAGACTGGGTATTGTGCAATGAGAAGGGACTTATCAGCAATCTTCTTGTACGAGGCCCCTTGGGTCAGAGCGATCATAATATGATCGAGCTCTCAGTCGAGATGGAGTGTGAGGAAATTGAATCAGAGACTAAGGTCCAGAACTTAAATAAAGGGAATTACGAGGGTATGAGACGGGAATTGGGTAAGATTGATTGGGTGGTGTTTCTGGGGGGATTGACAGTGGATAGACAATGGCAAGCATTCAAAGATAGAATGGAAGAATTCCAGAACATGTTTATACCGGTTTGGCATAAAAATAAACCTAAAAAGGTGACTCAACCGTGGATAACGAGGGAAATTAGGGACAGCATAAAATCAAAAAAAAGGGCATATCAACTGGCAAAAAAAAGCACCAGACCGGAAGATTGGGGGCAGTACAGGATACAGCAAAAGAGGACAAAGGGATTAATCAGGAAGGGGAAAATAGAATACGAAAGTAAACTTGCAGCAAACATAAAGGCAGACTGCAAAAGCTTTTATCGGTATATCAGGAGGAAAAGACTGGTAAAATCCCAAGTCGGTCCCTTGCAGTCCGATTCGGGAGAATATATAATGGAGAATAAGGAAATGGCAGACCAATTAAACTCATACTTTGGTTCTGTATTCACAAAGGAGGACACAAATAACCTCCCAGGAATATCGACATAGGGACTAATGAGAGGGAGGAGCTGACAGAAATTAGTATCTCTAGGGATATGGTGTTGGGTAAGTTGAGGGGACTGAAGGCCGACAAATCCCCGGGGCCTGATAAACTACATCCTAGGGTACTTAAGGAGGTGGCCCTGGAGATAGCAGATGCTCTAAGGATCATCTTCCGGAACTCCATTGACTCGGGAACAGTACCCGTGGATTGGAGGGTAGCTAATGTTACCCCAATATTTAAAAAGGGGGGTAGAGAGAAAGCAGGGAATTATAGACCAGTAAGCCTTACATCGGTTGTGGGCAAAATGCTAGAGTCCATTATTAAGGATAAAATAGCGGAGCACTTGACAAATGGGGAAAGGATCGGACAGAGTCAACATGGATTTACAAAGGGTAAATCGTGTTTGACTAATCTGCTGGAATTTTTTGAGGAAGTAACTGGTAAAATAGATGGGGGAGAGCCAGTGGATGTGGTGTACCTTGACTTCCAGAAAGCCTTCGATAAGGTTCCACACAAAAGATTATCATGCAAAATTAAGGCTCATGGGATTGGGGGCAAAGTATTAACGTGGATAGAGAACTGGCTGGCGGATAGAAAACAGAGAGTTGGAATAAACGGCTCGTTTTCGGAGTGGCAGGCAGTGACCAGCGGGGTGCCGCAAGGATCTGTCCTGGGACCCCAGCTGTTCACAATATATATAAATGATCTGGATCAGGGAATTGGATGCAATATTTCCAAATTCGCTGACGACACTAAACTAGGAGGAGGGGTGGGCTCTGATGAGGATGTCAGGAGGCTACAGTGCGATTTGGACAGGTTGGGGGAATGGGCGGATACGTGGCAGATGCACTATAATGTGGATAAATGCGAGGTTATCCACTTTGGGGGTAAAAACAGGAGGGTGGATTATTATCTAAATGGCAATAGATTGGGAGATGGGGAAGTGCAGAGGGACCTGGGTGTTTTTGTGCACCAGTCACTGAAGGAGAGCATGCAGGTGCAACAGGAGATTAAGAAGGCAAATGGTATGTTGGCCTTCATATCAAGGGGGTTCGAGTATAGGAATAGGGATACCTTACTACAGCTGTACAAGGTGCTGGTGAGACCGCATCTGGAGTATTGTGTACAGTTTTGGTCACCCCATCTGCGGAAGGATGTTCTTGCCATGGAAAGAGTGCAGCGGCGATTCACCAGGCTGATACCTGGAATGGCGGGAATGACCTACGAGGAGAGATTGAATAGTTTGGGCTTGTACTCACTGGAGTTTAGAAGATTGAGAGGGGATCTCATCGAAACATATAAAATTATGGCAGGCCTGGACAGGCTGAATTCAGAGAGAATGTTTCCAATGGCCGGGGAGCACAGAACCAGGGGCCACAGTCTATAAATAGCGGGCAAATCATTTAAAACAGAGATGAGGAAGAATTTCTTCACTCAAAGAGTGGTGAGCCTGTGGAATTCCCTGCCACAGAGGGCTGTGAAGGCTAATTCAATAAATATTTTCAAGAGAGAATTGGATATATTTCTGAAGGCTAAGGGGATTAAGGGTTACGGAGAAAAGGCGGGGACGGGGTACTGAACTGGTAAGATCAGCTATGATCTCAGACGAAGATCAGCCATGATCTCATTGAATGGCGGAGCAGGCTCGAAGGGCCGAATGGCCTACTCCTGTTCCTATCTCTATGTTTCTATGTTTCTATGTAATGGGGCAGTGAGTTATTCAGGTGTCTGTGTGTACACTAGATGTGTACAGCAATGGGGCAGGGAGTTATTCAGGTGTCTGTGTGTACACTAGATGTGTACAGTAATGGGGCAGTGAGTTATTCAGGTATCTGTGTGTGCACTAGATGTGTACAGTGATGGGGCAGTGAGTCATTCAGGTGTCTGTGTGTGCACTAGATGTGTACAGTAATGGGGCAGTGAGTTATTAAGGTGTCTGTGTGTACACTAGATGTGTACAGTAATGGGGCAGTGAGTTATTAAGGTGTCTGTGTGTGCAATAGATGTGTACAGTGATGGGGCAGTGAGTTATTAAGGTGTCTGTGTGTGCACTAGATGTGTACAGTAATGGGGCAGTGAGTTATTAAGGTGTCTGTGTGTACACTAGATGTGTACAGTAATGGGGCAGTGAGTTATTCAGGTATATGTGTGTGCACTAGATGTGTACAGTGATGGGGCAGTGAGTTATTAAAGTGTCTGTGTGTGCACTAGATGTGTACAGTAATGGGGCAGTGAGTTATTCAGGTATCTGTGTGTGCACTAGATGTGTACAGTGATGGGGCAGTGAGTTATTAAGGTGACTGTGTGTGCACTAGATGTGTACAGTGATGGGGCAGTGAGTTATTAAGGTGTCTGTGTGTACACTAGATGTGTACAGTGATGGGGCAGTGAGTTATTCAGGTATCTGTGTGTACATTAGATGTGTACAGTAATGGGGCAGTGAGTTATTGAGGTATCTGTGTGTGCACTAGATGTGTACAGTACTGGGGCAGTGAGTTATTCAGGTATCTGTGTGTACACTAGATGTGTACAGTAATGGGGCAGTGAGTTATTCAGGTATCTGTGTGTGCACTAGATGTGTACAGTAATGGGGCAGTGAGCTTTTCAGGTATCTGTGTGTGCACTAGATGTGTACAGTAATGGGGCAGTGAGTTATTCAGGTATCTGTGTGTACACTAGATGTGTACAGTGATGGGGAAGTGAGTTAATCAGGTATCTGTGTGTGCACTAGATATGTACAGTAATGGGGTAGTGAATTATTAAGGTGTCTGTGTGTACAGTAGATGTGTACAGTAATGGGGCTGTGAGTTATTCAGGTATCTGTGTGTGCACTAGATGTGTACAGTGATGGGGCAGTGAGTTATTCAGATAACTGTGTGTACATTAGATGTGTACAGTAATGGGGCAGTGAGTTATTAAGGAGTCTGTGTGTACACTACATGTGTACAGTAATGGGGCAGTGAGTTATTCAGGTATCTGTGTGTACACTAGATGTGTACAGTAATGGGGCAGTGAGTTATTCAGGTGTCTGTGTACACTACATGTGTACAGTATTGGGGCAGTGAGTTACTCAGGTATCTGTGTGTACACTAGATGTGTACAGTGATGGGGCAGTGAGTTATTAAGGTGTCTGTGTGTGCACTAGTTGTGTACAGTAATGGGGCAGAGAGTTATTCAAGTATCTGTGTGTGCACTAGATGTGTACAGTAATGGGGCAGTGAGTTATTCAGGTGTCTGTGTGTACACTGGATGTGTACATTAATGGGGCAGGGAGTTATTCAGGTGTCTGTGTGTACACTAGATGTGTACAGTAATGGGGCAGTGAGTTATTCAGGTATATGTGTGTGCACTCGATGTGTGCAGTGATGGGGCAGTGAGTTATTCAGGTGTCTGTGTGTGCACTAGGCG
This sequence comes from Somniosus microcephalus, assembly GCF_052327205.1. NCBI lineage: Eukaryota > Metazoa > Chordata > Chondrichthyes > Squaliformes > Somniosidae > Somniosus > Somniosus microcephalus. Next base: position 69,497,440 of record NC_141009.1, read on the forward strand.
TGTACAGTAATGGGGCAGTGAGTTATTAAGTTGACTGTGTGTACACTAGATGTGTACAGTAATGTGGGCAGTGAGTTATTAAGGTGTCTGTGTGTGCACTAGATGTGTACAGTGATGGGGCAGTGAGTTATTAAGGTGGCTGTGTGTACACTAGATGTGTACAGTGATGGGGCAGTGAGTTATTCAGGTATCTGTGTGTACACTAGATGTGTACAGTAATGGGGCAGTGAGTTATTCAGGTATCTGTCTGTACACTAGATGTGTACAGTAATGGGGCAGTGAGTTATTCAGGTATCTGTGTGTACACTAGATGTGTACAGTAATGGGGCAGTGCGTTATTAAGGTGTCTGTGTGTGCACTAGATGTGTACAGTAATGGGGCAGTGAGTTATTCAGGTATCTGTGTGTACACTAGATGTGTACAGTGATGGGGCAGTGAGTTATTAAGGTGTCTGTGTGTACACTAGATGTGTACAGTGATGGGGCAGTGAGTTATTCAGGTATCTGTGTGTACATTAGATGTATACAGTAATGGGGCAGTGAGTTATTGAGGTATCTGTGTGTGCACTAGATGTGTACAGTAATGGGGCAGTGAGTTATTAAGGTGTCTGTGTGTACACTAGATGTGTACAGTGATGGGGCAGTGAGTTATTCAGGTATTTGTGTGTACACTAGATGTGTACAGTAATGGGGCAGTGAGTTATTCAGGTATCTGTGTGTACACTAGATGTGTACAGTACTGGGGCAGTGAGTTATTCAGGTATCTGTGTGTACACTAGATGTGTACAGTAATGGGGCAGTGAGTTATTCAGGTATCTGTGTGTACACTAGATGTGTACAGTAATGGGGCAGTGAGTTATTCAGGTATCTGTGTGTGCACTAGATGTGTACAGTAATGGGGCAGTGAGCTTTTCAGGTATCTGTGTGTGCACTAGATGTGTACAGTAATGGGGCAGTGAGTTATTCAGGTATCTGTGTGTACACTAGATTTGTACAGTGATGGGGAAGTGAGTTAATCAGGTATCTGTGTGTGCACTAGATATGTACAGTAATGGGGCAGTGAGTTATTAAGGTTTCTGTGTGTACAGTAGATGTGTACAGTAATGGGGCAGTGAGTTATTCAGGTATCTGTGTGTGCACTAGATGTGTACAGTGATGGGGCAGAGTTATTTAGATAACTGTGTGTACACTAGATGTGTACAGTAATGGGGCAGTGAGTTATTAAGGAGTCTGTGTGTACACTAGATGTGTACAGTAATGGGGCAGTGAGTTATTCAGGTATCTGTGTGCACACTAGATGTGTACAGTAATGGGGCAGTGAGTTATTCAGGTGTCTGTGTACACTACATGTGTACAGTATTGGGGCAGTGAGTTACTCAGGTATCTGTGTGTACACTAGATGTGTACAGTGATGGGGCAGTGAGTTATTAAGGTGTCTGTGTGTGCACTAGTTGTGTACAGTAATGGGGCAGAGAGTTATTCAGGTATCTGTGTGTGCACTAGATGTGTACAGTAATGGGGCAGTGAGTTATTCAGGTGTCTGTGTGTACACTGGATGTGTACATTAATGGGGCCGGGAGTTATTCAGGTGTCTGTGTGTACACTAGATGTGTACAGTAATGGGGCAGTGAGTTATTCAGGTATATGTGTGTGTACTAGATGTGTACAGTGATGGGGCAGTGAGTTATTCAGGTGTCTGTGTGTGCACTAGGCGTGTACAGTAATGGGGCAGTGAGTTATTAAGTTGTCTGTGTGTACACTAGATGTGTACAGTAATGTGGGCAGTGAGTTATTAAGGTGTCTGTGTGTGCACTAGATGTGTACAGTGATGGGGCAGTGAGTTATTAAGGTGACTGTGTGTACACTAGATGTGTACAGTGATGGGGCAGTGAGATATTCAGGTATCTGTGTGTACACTAGATGTGTACAGTAATGGGGCAGTGAGTTATTCAGGTATCTGTCTGTACACTAGATGTGTACAGTAATGGGGCAGTGAGTTATTCAGGTATCTGTGTGTACACTAGATGTGTACAGTAATGGGGCAGTGCGTTATTAAGGTGTCTGTGTGTGCACTAGATGTGTACAGTAATGGGGCAGTGAGTTTTCAGGTATCTGTGTGTACACTAGATGTGTACAGTGATGGGGCAGTGAGTTATTCAGGTATCTGTGTGTGCACTAGATGTGTACAGTGATGGGGCAGTGAGATATTCAGGTATCTGTGTGTGCACTAGATGTGTACAGTAATGGGGCAGTGAGTTATTCAGGGAGCTGTGTGTGCACTAGATGTGTACAGTAATGGGGCAGTGAGCTTTTCAGGTATCTGTGTGTGAACTAGATGTGTACAGTAATGGGGCAGTGAGTTATTCAGGCATCTGTGTATACACTAGATGTGTACAGTGATGGGGAAGTGAGTTATTCAGGTATCTGTGTGTGCACTAGATGTGTACAGTAATGGGGCAGTGAGTTATTCAGGTGTCTGTGTGTACACTAAATGTGTACAGTCATGGGGCCGTGAGTTATTCAGGTATCTGTGTGTGCATTAGATGTGTACAGTGATGGGGCAGTGAGTTATTCAGGTATCTGTGTGTACACTAGATGTGTACAGTGATGGGGCAGTGAGTTATTAAGGTGTCTATGTGTACACTAGATGTGTACCGTGATGTGGCAGTGAGTTATTAAGGTCTCTGTGTGTACACTAGATGTGTACAGTTATGGGGCAGTGAGTTATTCAGGTATTTGTGTGTGCACTAGATGTGTACAGTAATGGGGCAGTGAGTTATTAAGGTGTCTGTGTGTACACTACATGTGTACAGTAATGGGGCAGTGAGTTACTCAAGTATCTGTGTGTACACTAGATGTGTACAGTGAAGGGGCAGTGAGTTATTAAGGTGTCTGTGTGTGCACTAGATGTGTACAATAATGGGGCAGTGAGTTATTCAGGTATCTGTGTGTGCACTAGATGTGTACAGTAATGGGGCAGTGAGTTATTCAGGTGTCTGTGTACACTAGATGTGTACAGTAATGGGGCAGGGAGTTATTCAGGTGTCTGTGTGTACACTAGATGTGTACAGTAATGGGGCAGTGAGTTATTCAGGTATCTGTGTGTGCACTAGATGTGTACAGTGATGGGGCAGTGAGTTATTCAGGTGTCTGTGTGTGCACTAAATGTGTACAGTAATGGGGCAGTGAGTTATTAAGGTGTCTGTGTGTACGCTAGATGTGTACAGTAATGGGGCAGTGAATTATTAAGGTGTCTGTGTGTGCACTAGATGTGTACAGTGATGGGGCAGTGAGTTATTAAGGTGTCTGTGTGTGCACTAGAGGTGTACAGTAATGGGGCAGTGAGTTATTAAGGTGTCTGTGTGTACACTAGATGTGTACAGTAATGGGGCAGTGAGTTATTCAGGTATCTGTGTGTGCACTAGATGTGTACAGTGTTGGGGCAGTGAGTTATTAAGGTGTCTGTGTGTGCACTAGATGTGTACAGTAATGGGGCAGTGAGTTATTAAGGTGTCTGTGTGTACACTAGATGTGTACATAATGGGGCAGTGAGTTATTCAGGTATCTGTGTGTGCACTAGATGTGTACAGTGATGGGGCAGTGAGTTATTAAGGTGTCTGTGTGTATACTAGATGTGTACAGTGATGGGGAAGTGAGTTATTCAGGTATCTGTGTGTACACTAGATGTGTACAGTAATGGGGCAGTGAGTTATTCAGGTATCTGTGTGTGCACTCGATGTGTACAGTGATGGGGCAGTGAGTTATTAAGGTGACTGTGTGTGCACTAGATGTGTACAGTGATGGGGCAGTGAGTTATTAAGGTGTCTGTGTGTACACTAGATGTGTACAGTAATGGGGCAGTGAGTTATTCAGGGATCTGTGTGTGCACTAGTGAGGTATTAAGGTGTCTGTGTGTAGACTAGATGTGTACAGTGATGGGGCAGTGAGTTATTCAGGTATCTGTGTGTACACTAGTTGTGTACAGTAATGGGGCAGTGAGTTATTCAGGTATCTGTGTGTACACTAAATGTGTACAATAATGGGGCAGTGAGTTATTCAGGTGTCTGTGTGTACACTAGATGTGTACAGTAATGGGGCAGTGAGTTATTAAGGTGTCTGTGTGTGCACTAGATGTGTACAGTAATGGGGCAGTGAGTTATTCAGGTATCTGTGTGTACACTAGATGTGTACAGTGAAGGGGCAGTGAGTTATTCAGGTATCTGTGTGTGCACCAGATGTGTACAGTGATGGGGCAGTGAGTTATACAAGTATCTGTGTGTGCACTAGATGTGTACAGTAATGGGGCAGTGAGTTATTCAGGTATCTGTGTGTGCACTAGATGTGTACAGTAATGGGGCAGTGAGTTATTCAGGTATCTGTGTGTGCACTAGATGTGTACAGTAATGGGGCAGTGAGGTTTTCAGGTATCTGTGTGTGCACTAGATGTGTACAGTAATGGGGCAGTGAGTTATTCAGGTATCTGTGTGAACACTAGATGTGTACAGTGATGGGGGAGTGAGTTATTCAGGTATCTGTGTGTGCACTACATGTGTACAGTAATGGAGCAGTGCGTTATTAAGGTGTCTGTGTGTACACTAGATGTGTACAGTGATGGGGCCGTGAGTTATTCAGGTACCTATGTGTGCACTAGATGTGTACAGTAATGGGGCAGTGAGTTATTCAGGTATCTGTGTGTACATTAGATGTGTACAGTGATGGGGCAGTGAGTTATTAAGGTGTCTATGTGTACACTAGAGTTGTACAGTGATGGGGCAGTGAGTTATTAAGGTGTCTGTGTGTACACTAGGTGTGTACAGTGATGGGGCAGTGAGTTATTCAGGTATCTGTGTGTGCACTAGATGTGTACAGTAATGGGGCAGTGAGTTATTCAGGTATCTGTGTGTACACTAGATGTGTACAGTGATGGGGCACTGAATTATTCAGGTATCTGTGTGTACACTAGATGTGTACAGTAATGGGGCAGTGAGTTATTCAGGTATATGTGTGTGCACTAGATGTGTACAGTGATGGGGCAGTGAGTTATTCAGGTGTCTGTGTGTGCACTAGGCGTGTACAGTAATGGGGCAGTGAGTTATTAAGTTGTCTGTGTGTACACTAGATGTGTACAGTAATGTGGGCAGTGCGTTATTAAGGTGTCTGTGTGTGCACTAGATGTGTACAGTGATGGGGCAGTGAGTTATTAAGGTGACTGTGTGTACACTAGATGTGTACAGTGATGGGGCAGTGAGTTATTCAGGTATCTGTGTGTACACTAGATGAGTACAGTAATGGGGCAGTGAGTTATTCAGGTATCTGTCTGCACACTAGATGTGTACAGTAATGGGGCAGTGAGTTATTCAGGTATCTGTGTGTACACTAGATGTGTACAGTAATGGGGCAGTGCGTTATTAAGGTGTCTGTGTGTGCACTAGATGTGTACAGTAATGGGGCAGTGAGTTATTCAGGTATCTGTGTGTACACTAGATGTGTACAGTGATGGGGCAGTGAGTTATTCAGGTATCTGTGTGTGCACTAGATGTGTACAGTGATGGGGCAGTGAGATATTCAGGTATCTGTGCGTGCACTAGATGTGTACAGTAATGGGGCAGTGAGTTATTCAGGTATCTGTGTGTGCACTAGATGTGTACAGTAATGGGGCAGTGAGCTTTTCAGGTATCTGTGTGTGAACTAGATGTGTACAGTAATGGGGCAGTGAGTTATTCAGGCATCTGTGTGTACACTAGATGTGTACAGTGATGGGGAAGTGAGTTATTCAGGTATCTGTGTGTGCACTAGATGTGTACAGTAATGGGGCAGTGAGTTATTCAGGTGTCTGTGTGTACACTAGATGTGTACAGTGATGGGGCCGTGAGTTATTCAGGTATCTGTGTGTGCATTAGATGTGTACAGTGATGGGGCAGTGAGTTATTCAGGTATCTGTGTGTACACTAGATGTGTACAGTGATGGTGCAGTGAGTTATTAAGGTGTCTGTGTGTACACTAGATGTGTACCGTGATGTGGCAGTGAGTTATTAAGGTCTCTGTGTGTACACTAGATGTGTACAGTAATGGGGCAGTGAGTTATTCAGGTATCTGTGTGTGCACTAGATGTGTACAGTAATGGGGCAGTGAGTTATTAAGGTGTCTGTGTGTACACTACATGTGTACAGAAATGGGGCAGTGAGTTACTCAAGTATCTGTGTGTACACTAGATGTGTACAGTGAAGGGGCAGTGAGTTATTAAGGTGTCTGTGTGTGCACTAGATGTGTACAATAATGGGGCAGTGAGTTATTCAGGTATCTGTGTGTGCACGAGATGTGTACAGTAATGGGGCAGTGAGTTATTCAGGTGTCTGTGTGCACTAGATGTGTACAGTGATGGGGCAGTGAGTTATTCAGGTGTCTGTGTGTGCACTAAATGTGTACAGTAATGGGGCAGTGAGTTATTAAGGTGTCTGTGTGTACACTAGATTTGTACAGTAATGGGGCAGTGAATTATTAAGGTGTCTGTGTGTGCACTAGATGTATACAGTGATGGGGCAGTGAGTTATTAAGGTGTCTGTGTGTGCACTAGATGTGTACAGTAATGGGGCAGTGAGTTATTAAGGTGTCTGTGTGTACACTAGATGTGTACAGTAATGGGGCAGTGAGTTATTCAGGTATCTGTGTGTGCACTAGATGTGTACAGTGATGGGGCAGTGAGTTATTAAGGTGTCTGTGTGTGCACTATATGTGTACAGTAATGGGGCAGTGAGTTATTAAGGTGTCTGTGTGTACACTAGATGTGTACATAATGGGGCAGTGAGTTATTCAGGTATCTGTGTTTGCACTAGATGTGTACTGTGATGGGGCAGTGAGTTATTAAGGTGTCTGTGTGTACACTAGATGTGTACAGTGATGGGGCAGTGAGTTATTCAGGTATCTGTGTGTACACTAGATGTGTACAGTAATGGGGCAGTGAGTTATTCACGTATCTGTGTGTGCACTAGATGTGTACAGTGATGGGGCAGTGAGTTATTAAGGTGACTGTGTGTGCACTAGATTTGTACAGTGATGGGACAGTGAGTTATTAAGGTGTCTGTGTGTACACTAGATGTATACAGTGATGGGGCAGTGAGTTATTCAGGTATCTGTGTGTACACTAGATGTGTACAGTAATGGGGCAGTGAGTTATTCAGGGATCTGTTTGTGCACTAGTGAGGTATTAAGGTGTCTGTGTGTAGACTAGATGTGTACAGTGATGGGGCAGTGAGTTATTCAGGTATCTGTGTGTACACTAGTTGTGTACAGTAATGGGGCAGTGAGATATTCAGGTATCTGTGTGTACACTAAATGTGTACAGTAATGGGGCAGTGAGTTATTCAGGTATCTGTGTGTAAACTAGATGTGTACAGTAATGGGGCAGTGAGTTATTAAGGTGTCTGTGTGTGCACTAGATGTGTACAGTAATGGGGCAGTGAGTTATTCAGGTATCTGTGTGTACACTAGATGTGTACAGTGAAGGGGCACTGAATTATTCAGGTATCTGTGTGTGCACTAGATGTGTACAGTAATGTGGCAGTGAGTTATTAAGGTGTCTGTGTGTGCACTAGATGTGTACAGTGCTGGGGCAGTGAGTTATTCAGGTATCTGTGTGTGCACTAGATGTGTACAGTAATGGGGCAGTGAGTTATTCAGGTATCTGTGTGTACACTAGATGTGTACAGTGATGGGGCAGTGAGTTATTAAGGTGTCTGTGTGTACACTAGATGTGTACAGTGATGGGACAGTGAGTTATTCAGGTATCTGTGTGTGCACTAGGTGTGTACAGTAATGGGGCAGTGATTTATTCAGGTATCTGTGTGTGCACTAGATGTGTACAGTAATGGGGCAGTGAGTTATTAAGGTGTCTGTGTGTACACTAGATGTGTACAGTAATGGGGCAGCGAGTTATTCATGTGTCTGTGTGTACGCTAGATGTGTACAGTGATGGGGCAGTGAGTTATTAAGGTGTCTGTGTGTACACTAGATGTGTACATAATGGGGCAGTGAGCTATTAAGGTGTCTGTGTGCACACTAGATGTGTACAGTAATGGGGCAGTGAGTTATTCAGGTATCTGTGTGTGCACTAGATGTGTACAGTGATGGGGCAGTGAGTTATTCAGGTATCTGTGTGTGCACTAGATGTGTCCAGTGATGGGGCAGTGAGTTATTCAGGTATCTGTGTGTACACTAGATGTGTACAGTAATGGGGCAGTGAGTTATTCAGGTATCTGTGTGTGCACTAGATGTGTACAGTGATGGGGCAGTGAGTTATTCAGGTATCTGTGTGTACACTAGATGTGTACAGTAATGGGGCAGTGAGTTATTCAGGTATCTGTGTGTACACTAGATGTGTACAGTAATGGGGCAGTGAGTTACTCAGGTATCCGTGTGTGTATTAGATGTGTACAGTAATGGGGCAGTGAGTTATTCAGGTGTCTGTGTGTGCACTAGATGTGTACAGTGATGGGGCAGTGAGTTATTCAGGAATCTGGGTGTACACTAGATGTGTACAGTAATGGGGCAGTGAGTTATTAAGGTGTCTGTGTGTACACTAGATGTGTACAGTATTGGGGCAGTGAGTTATTCAGGTATCTGTGTGTACACTAGATGTGTACAGTGATGTGGCAGTGAACTATTAAGGTGTCTGTGTGTACACTAGATATGTACAGTAATGGGGCAGTGAGTTATTCAGATATCTGTGTGTACACTAGATGTGTACAGTGATGTGGCAGTGAACTATTAAGGTGTCTGTGTGTACACTAGATGTGTACAGTAATGGGGCAGTGAGTTATTCAGGTATCTGGGTGTACACTAGATGTGTACAGTAATGGGGCAGTGAGCTATTAAGGTGTCTGTGTGTGCACTAGATGTGTACAGTGATGGGGCAGTGAGTTATTCAGGTATCTGTGTGTACACTAGATGTGTACAGTAATGGGGCAGTGAGTTATTAAGGTGCCTGTGTGCACACTATATGTGTACAGTGATGGGTCAGTGAGTTATTCAGGTGTTTGTGTGTACACTAGATGTGTACAGTAATGGGGCAGTGAGTTATTCAGGTATCTGTGTGTACACTAGATGTGTACAGTAATGGGGCTGTAGGTTATTCAGGTATCTGTGTGTGCACTAGGTGTGTACAGTAATGTGGCAGGGAGTTATTCAGGTATCTGTGTGTACACTAGATGTGTACAGTAATGGGGCAGTGAACTATTAAGGGGTCTGTGTGTGCACTAGATGTGTACAGTAATGGGGCAGTGAGTTATTCAGGTATCTGGGTGTACACTAGTTGTGTACAGTAATGGGGCAGTGAGCTATTAAGGTGTCTGTGTGTACACTAGATGTGTACAGTAATGGGGCAGTGAGTTATTCAGGTATCTGTGTGTACACTAGATGTGTACAGTAATGGGGCAGTGAGTTATTCAGGTACCTGTGTGTACACTAGATGTGTACAGTGATGGGGCAGTGAGTTATTCAGGTATCTGTGTGTACACTAGATATGTACAGTGATGGGGCAGTGAACTATTAAGGTGTCTGTGTGTACACTAGATATGTACAGTAATGGGGCAGTGAGTTATTCAGGTATCTGTGTGTACACTAGATGTGTACAGTGATGGGGCAGTGAACTATTAAGGTGTCTGTGTGTACACTAGATGTGTACAGTAATGGGGCAGTGAGTTATTCAGGTATCTGGGTGTACACTAGATGTGTACTGTAATGGGGCAGTGAGCTATTAAGGTGTCTGTGTGTGCACTAGATGTGTACAGTGATGGGGCAGTGAGTTATTCAGGTATCTGTGTGTACAATAGATGTGTACAGTAATGGGGCAGTGAGTTATTAAGGTGGCTGTGTGCACACTAGATGTGTACAGTGATGGGGCAGTGAGTTATTCAGGTGTTTGTGTGTACACTAGATGTGTACAGTAATGGGGCAGTGAGTTATTCAGGTATCTGTGTGTACACTAGATGTGTACAGTAATGGGGCAGTAGGTTATTCAGGTATCTGTGTGTGCACTAGGTGTGTACAGTAATGGGGCAGTGAGTTATTCAGGTACCTGTGTGTACACTAGATGTGTACAGTGATGGGGCAGTGAGTTATTCAGGTATCTGTGTGTACACTAGATATGTACAGTGATGGGGCAGTGAACTATTAAGGTGTCTGTGTGTACACTAGATATGTACAGTAATGGGGCAGTGAGTTATTCAGGTATCTGTGTGTACACTAGATGTGTACAGTGATGGGGCAGTGAACTATTAAGGTGTCTGTGTGTACACTAGATGTGTACAGTAATGGGGCAGTGAGTTATTCAGGTATCTGGGTGTACACTAGATGTGTACTGTAATGGGGCAGTGAGCTATTAAGGTGTCTGTGTGTGCACTAGATGTGTACAGTGATGGGGCAGTGAGTTATTCAGGTATCTGTGTGTACAATAGATGTGTACAGTAATGGGGCAGTGAGTTATTAAGGTGGCTGTGTGCACACTAGATGTGTACAGTGATGGGGCAGTGAGTTATTCAGGTGTTTGTGTGTACACTAGATGTGTACAGTAATGGGGCAGTGAGTTATTCAGGTATCTGTGTGTACACTAGATGTGTACAGTAATGGGGCAGTAGGTTATTCAGGTATCTGTGTGTGCACTAGGTGTGTACAGTAATGTGGCAGTGAACTATTAAGGGGTCTGTGTGTGCACTAGATGTGTACAGTCATGGGGCAGTGAGTTATTCAGGTATCTGGGTGTACACTAGATGTGTACAGTAATGGGGCAGTGAGCTATTAAGGTGTCTGTGTGTACACTAGATGTGTACAGTAATGGGGCAGTGAGTTATTCAGGTATCTGTGTGTACACTAGATGTGTACAGTAATGGGGCAGTGAGTTTTTCAGGTACCTGTGTGTACACTAGATGTGTACAGTGATGGGCAGTGAGTTATTCAGGTATCTGTGTGTACACTAGATGTGTACAGTGATGGGGCAGTGAGTTATTCAGGTATCTGTGTGTGCACTAGATGTGTACAGTAATGGGGCAGTGAGTTATTCAGGTATCTGTGTGTACACTAGATGTGTACAGTGATGGGACAGTGAACTATTAAGGTATCTGTGTGTGCACTAGATGTGTACAGTAATGGGGCAGTGAGTTATTCAGGTATCTGGGTGTACACTAGATGTGTGCAGTAATGGGGCAGTGAGCTATTAAGGTGTCTGTGTGTGCACTAGATGTGTACAGTGATGGGGCAGTGAGTTATTCAGGTATCTGTGTGTACACTAGATGTGTACAGTAATGGGGCAGTGAGTTATTAAGGTGCCTGTGTGTACACTAGATGTGTACAGTGATGGGGCAGTGAGTTATTCAGGTGTTTGTGTGTACACTAGATGTGTACAGTAATGGGGCAGTGAGTTATTCAGGTATCTGTGTGTACACTAGATGTGTACAGTAATGGGGCAGTAAGTTATTCAGGTATCTGTGTGTGCACTCGGTGTGTACAGTAATGTGGCAGTGAGTTATTCAGGTATCTGTGTGTACACTAGATGTGTACAGTAATGGGGCAGTGAACTATTAAGGTGTCTGTGTGTGCTCTAGATGTGTACAGTAATGGGGCAGTGAGTTATTCAGTTATCTGGGTGTACACTAGATGTGTACAGTAATGGGGCAGTGAGCTATTAAGGTGTCTGTGTGTGCACTAGATGTGTACAGTAATGGGGCAGTTAGTTATTCAGGTATCTGTGTGTACACTAGATGTGTACAGTAATGAGGCAGTGAGTTATGAAGGTGTCTGTGTGTGCAGTAGATGTGTACAGTAATGGGGCAGTGAGTTATTAATGTATCTGTGTGTGCACTAGATGTGTACAGTAATGGGGCAGTGAGTTATTAAGGTGTCTGTGTGTGCACTAGATGTGTACAGTAATGGGGCAGTGAGGTTTTAAGGTGTCTGTGTGTGCACTGGATGTGTACAGTATTGGGACAGTGAGTTATTAAGGTGTCTATGTGTGCATTAGATGTGTTAAGTAAACGGGCAGTGGGAACATTGAACAGGGAAATTCTAGGAACATTTGCGCAGGTTGTGTCATCTGTGAGCACTGGGGCTCTGGAATCACGGGGAATAGAGTGTTGAGATTTGTGAGGACTTATTTCGGGTCCTGTGATCTGGGAGTGGTGCAGAATTCTGCCCAGGGGCTCCTGGGTTCCAGCAGGTCTGCAATAGGTCCAAGCAGGAGGAGGAGCCAGCAGAATGGAGCCCAAACTGTCCTTGGCCCCTCACGGTCCATCAGGTGTTGCCACACCCTCCATCTTCCTCACCAACTAGTCTGCAGACGCGTTTGGTCGCTCAGTACCTCCCTACCACTGTCCCCATCAACAGCCCAACCCTGCTGTTTCACGTTGACGTTTAAAGCATTTCAAGGTAAATTATTTATGGCAGGAACACCTATCAGAAACTGGGACAGCTCTAGCCCATGGGGGATGGATGGCCTGGTATCTGGGATCATGGCGTCTGGCCCAGTGATGCCAGCTTGTACCAGGAGTGGTAACGGTGCCCTTTTGGTGCACCATCAGTGAGTTTGCGGACTCCTAGGGACTGATTCCCCTCTGCTGGTAACTTATTTTCGAGGCACATGGCAGAGCAAAATATGGGCAGAGACGCATTGCCCCGAACGGCCGCCCCCAACTACGCTGCCTACTGATTACCAGCGGTGAGGCACCTGGGGTGAGTTGTCCCCAGCCCAAGAGAGGTGCACGGATTAATATTGTGCTAATACTGACGCTCTAGGGACCCGCGTTCTTCCTCTCCTCCACTTCCGCTGCTTGTTGTAATGATATCAGCAAATAGTGATGTTATTTGCCTGTTTGATTATCATGTCTTACCAGCATAGTTGCCTGATTGATTGCTTGTGCCTGACCAGCAGAGGTCATGTGACCGAGACAAGCAAGGCAGTTTAGTTTTAGTTTCAGTTTCGTCCTAGATGCATCACAGCATTGTGTCTCCTGTAAAAGCTGTATAAAGAGTTGAACAAAGCTTTAGATTAAAAGACATTCTCTTTCATAAATGTCTCATCATTGAACCCACAAAGAAATCAATACATGGTGTCAGAAGTGGCTGAAAGAGATGAAGAGAAAAATTCTGACGTTAAATCAGCTCTCCACAGATTAGCAAGCCAAAAGAGAACATCGTTGCTTACCATTAGAGAATAGCTAACGAAGTGAAAAATGGAAGGTTTACTCCCACCGGCGACGCTTCAGTTGACAGGTAATGTGGCTGAAAATTGGAGAAGGTTCAAACAACGTGTGGGGTTGTATTTATCAGCAATCGGAGCTGACGAGAAAAGTAATAAAAAGAACTCGTCACTGTTCTTACATGTCGTGGGTGGTGAAGCGGTGGAGGTGTATAATAACTTCACATTCGCTGTTAATGGAGACAAAATGAAGCTAGATAAAATAATGGAACAGTTTGAGGCCTACTGCATACCTAAACGTAACGTGACATTTGAGAGGCACAGATTTTTCACATGTGTACAGAAAACGGGTGAGACTATTGATCAGTATGTGACTGAACTGAGAAACAGAAGCAAATCGTGTGAATTTGGGGGACTGACAGACTCGCTGATAAAAGACAGACTGGTGTGTGGTATTCCAGATAATGGTCTAAGGGAAAGACTGCTAAGAGAGCAAGATCTAGACCTGGGAAAAGCCATAGCACTGTGTAGGGCTACAGAGACTGTGAAGTCGCAGGCAAAGGAGCTGTTCAGTGACAGTAGCTGCAACGTGGATGCAGCGAGAATGAACGGACATAAACCGTTTAACAAAAAGAGCGCCAATGTGAAAAAAGAGGCGTGGCCAGCGAACGAAAATGAAAGGGACAATCGAAAGTCATGTAGTCGATGCGGTACACAGCATCCACCAAAAAAGTGTCCCGCATATGGTAAAAAATGCAATAGTTGCAACAAAAACAACCATTATGCCCGTTGCTGCAAGAACCAAGCGCAACAAAGCAAGGTCCATGCAGTAGATGAAAGCGACATAGAGGAGTTCAATGTAGATGTTGTGTCTGAAAACAAAAAAGAAGAAAGAGACTGGATGTTGACACTAAAAGTGAATGACATACACATTCCATTTAAATTGAATACTGGAGCACAAGTTAATGTGATATCAGAGACTGATTTTAAGAAAATTAGACCCAGACCAAAGATACATGGAATAAAAGTGAAAGTGACAGGATACTCAGGTACTGATATACCAGTGAAAGGAAGATGCATTGTCAAAGTAACACACAAGGACAGAGAGCACACGCTAGCATTAATCGTGGTGCCAAAGGATGTGCAAGCCATACTAGGTTTAAAAGCCTGTGAGAGACTGAACCTGGTAAAGAGAGTCCTCGTTGTGGAAAGCGAAGGAGAGACAGTCCATGATGAACTCATGAAAGAGTACAACGACCTATTTAAGGGTCTAGGCTGCATTCCAGGAGAACACACGATCAGAGTAGATAAAAGTATGACACCGGTCATACATCCATGCAGAAAAGTTCCGTTTGCTCTTCAAAAGCAACTGAAGGCAGAGTTGGACAGGATGGAAAGCCTGAACGTGATTCAGAAGATAGATGAGCCAACTGAGTGGGTGAGTTCCCTTGTCATAGTGGACAAAAAGAATGGAAAGCTCAGAATTTGCCTGGATCCAAGAGATCTAAACAGAGCAATAAAGAGAGAGCACTTCAAGCTTCCTACACGTGAGGAAATCATGGCACAGTTTGCAAATGCAAAATATTTCAGCAAGTTAGATGCATCATCAGGATTTTGGCAGATGAAGCTGGACGAAGCAAGTTCAAGACTGTGCACGTTCAACAGTCCATTTGGCAGATACAGATTCCTAAGGTTACCATTTGGCATTGCCTCAGCTCCTGAAGTGTATCACAAAACAATTCATATGATCTATGAGCACCTGGAGGGAGTTGATACATCAATGGATGACATCATAGTATGGGGAACCACGAGAACTGAGCATGACGAGAGACTGAAAAAAGTGCTGGAAGCAACAAGGAAAACAAACCTGAAGCTGAATAGAGAGAAATGCCAGCTCGGGGTGACAGAACTGACATTCGTGGGAGATATCCTTAGCAGTGAGGGCGTCAGACCAGATCCCAGAAAGGTGTCCGCCATTGAGAATATGCCAAAGCCACAATGCAAAAAGGACGTGCAGAGGTTTAATGGAATGATCAACTACATGGGTAAATTCATATCCAACCTCTCAGAAAAGATGGCGCCACTGAGAAGACTAACTGAAAAGAACATAGAATGGGAATGGAATCATGAGCATGAGAAGTCATGGAGCGATCTAAAGAAACTGCTCACAGAGGAACCAGTTCTGAGGTTTTATGACCCAGCGAGGCCCATCAAGATATCATCAGATGCATCACAGAGTGGGCTCGGTGCCGTTCTTCTGCAACAATATGACTACTGGCAACCTATTGCATATGCATCGCGCTCAATGACAGACGCGGAGACGCGATATGCTCAAATAGAAAAGGAGCTGCTCAGCATCACATACGCCTGTGAAAGATTTCACCAGTTTGTGGCAGGACAAGCAATCAGTGTAGAGACTGACCATAAGCCCTTGATTGCATTGTTCCAAAAGCCACTAAATAACTGTCCGCTTAGAATACAAAGAATGATGATCAGGCTGCAACGCTATACACTGAATGTTGCGTACACACCGGGTAAGCTGATGTATACAGCAGACACGTTGTCCAGAGCTGTAGACCCAAGTGAGCCCGCAAACACCACAATGGATGACAAAGTGAACACCTACGTGGACATGATCACAAGTGCACTGCCCATAGCAGATGCAAAAATGGAGCTCATAAAGACTGAGACAAACAAAGATGAAACAATGAGACGACTGAGAAAAAGCATCTTGGATGGATGGCCCAACATGAAGCAAGACTGCTCACCTGATATAGCAGAGTACTGGAACTGCAGGGCGGAACTATCAGTGGTCGAAGACACCATCTACAAAGGAAGTAAAATAGTTATCCCAAAGAGTCTGAGAAGAGAGATGCTAAAAAAGATCCATGGAGGACATCTGGGAATCGAAAAGTGTAAGAAAAGAGCATGAGAGGTGATGTACTGGCCACGAATCAACCAAGATGTGACAAATGAGGTGTCAAACTGCACAATATGCCTGAAATATCAAGCAAGCAATCCGGTAGAACCACTAAAGCCACACCCAGCACCAGACAGACCTTACCAGAAGGTAGGCGCTGACCTATTCGTATGTCAAGGGAAGGACTATCTTGTAGTCACAGACTATTACTCCCTGTATCCAGAGGTTTGTAGACTGCACACCACCACTGCAGATGCTGTGATAACATGTATGAAAGCCATATTCTCCAGACATGGCGTGGCAAGCAAGGTCTTCACAGGCAACGGACCTCAGTTTTACAATGCAAGTTTCCGACACTTTGCCAAAGAGTGGGACTTTGTCCACACAACGTCAAGCCCTCACTTTCCACAGTCCAATGGACTAGTGGAAAAATCGGTCCAGACAGTGAAAAGACTGATGTACAAGGTAAAAGACAGTGGAACTGACTTCTACCAGAGCATGCTTGTATACCGCACAACGTCGCTCGAGTGTGGTATGTCACCAGCCCAACTCCTGATGGGACGTCGGCTAAGGTCAAACCTACCCATCCCGGAGAACCTACTGAAAACAAAAGAGGGGGAGAAAGTGAGGAAGTTCAAAGAACAACAAAAAGAAAAGCAAAAGTACTACTATGACAGAGGAACACAAAACCTACCTGAGCTCCACACTGGTGACCAAGTAAGGTTGAAAGACAAAACAAACACATGGACTCAGAAGGGAACTGTCCTGAGTGAAGTTCAACCAAGATCATACACCATTCAGACATATGAGGGTGTTGTTCTGAGAAGAAATCGTCGAGATCTTCTCATGGGACCAGCCACAGCAGGTCAAGAGACTGATACTGTTGAACAACCTGATCACACAGCTGAGAACACATCATCTGAGGCAACAACTCAGATTCAAGGACAATCAATCAGAAAATCCTAAAGACACGTGAAGCCTCCTGAGAGACTCATTGAGCAAATTTAAGGACTTTTGTTATAGAAGGAAGTAATGTTATCTTATTCTTTCTTCAAGTTCTAGTGTATTGACATATTTCATGTGAACACACAAAGCAAGGTTAAAAAACCTTGATCATGATAATGATAATGTAAGTTCATTAAGTGTTACAGTTACATAGATACATAGAAGATAGGAGCAGGAGTAGGCCATTCGGCCCTTCGTGCCTGCTCCGCCATTCGATGAGATCATGGCTGATCCTTTAATTCAGTATCCCGTCCCCGCCTTCTCTCCGTAACCCTTAACCCCTTTTGCCCGTAGAAATATATCTAATTCCCTCTTAAATATATTTAAAATGCAGATTAATACAAAGAAAACATGTTGTTAGTTAAAAGTAAAATACTTTGTTTTAAGAAAAGGAGATGTAATGATATCAGCAAATAGTGATGTTATTTGCCTGTTTGATTATCATGTCTTACCAGCATAGTTGCCTGATTGATTGCTTGTGCCTGACCAGCAGAGGTCATGTGACCGAGACAAGCAAGGCAGTTTAGTTTTAGTTTCAGTTTCGTTCTAGATGCATCACAGCATTGTGTCTCCTGTAAAAGCTGTATAAAGAGTTGAACAAAGCTTTAGATTAAAAGGCATTCTCTTTCATAAATGTCTCATCATTGAACCCACAAAGAAATCAATACATTGTATGTTAGGTTCAGGCTGCCCCATACAAAATGGCCACTGTAGAATCGCAATGCAGCATTTCTGTGATGATGAGGTTTAAAGGCACAGGGCAGCGCATAGTCAGAACTCTGTGAAATTCGATTCTGGGACCACTGCTGTGCCACAGCTGGTGAAGGAGCATGCTGATCCAGGGGGGTTGTGTCTGTACCTTTCTACCTAGACACAATTAGAACTCAGAACTTAGAGATTCAAACATGAAGTGCTTTATTCAAAAAGAAGGTTCCGGAGCGAGTCCCGAACAAAGAGAGCTAAAGCTTAATCAAGAGAACAACCCCAACCATTTCTCTGCTGTGACAGCACCACTGCAGGTGGGAGGAGAACACCCAATACATAACATATTCCTCCCCTCTTAAATGAAAGGTCCACATTATTCCTCAACAGGTAAGTTACTTTCAATGCACTCAACTAACCAAGGGTAGAGGTAGACTGCCTCAAACCCTGACTTTACCCTGGGGTTTATTCTGCCCCAGTCTTGTGGGTAAGTCACTAAGCCTACAGATCCAAGCGTCTTGGAGGCCGCCGCTCTCTGACGGGATACCGGCGGTCATCGCTGGCTTCCACAGCAGTAGGCATTGACACAGGCCTAGATAGAGGAGGTGCCTGTGTCAGTCGAAAGTCAGGAGTTTGCACAGGTGGAACAGTCTCTTTGACTTCCTGTTTTGGAGAAGAGCACTGTGGCAAAGGATGCTGGTTTGCGGTATCATCCGGAAACAGTTCAGGCCAACCAGCCGTTGAAGCCTCTGTGGCTGTCTCTGCTCCTAGCAACAGTTGATCTGTGTGTCTTCTCCAGACGACGTCCTCGGCAGTCTCAACCGTGTAAGACACAGGGCCCGTCTGCGCGATCACCGTAGCAGGAACCCATTTCGGTCCAGTGTTGTAGTTTCGAGCTAGGACGTGCTCTCCAGGATGAAACCGTCTCTCCTTGGCTCTTTTCTCTCTCCTTTCAACTTGAGCTTGTTGTTGACGATGGACAACCTGCTCTGCCCTTGGAGGTTTGAGTAAGTCAACACTTGTCCGCAACTGCCTCTTCATCATGAACGAAACGGGGGAAGTTTTGGTTGTGGCATGTGTAATGTATGTACCTTTAAGGGGGGAACTACTTTCTACAACTCATGTATACTGTAGTACCGGCAGTGACCACACCTGTATATAACGCTGAGTAGTAATCTGTTGTTTCAGTTGCCGTTTGAACCAAGTTGAGTAAACACCTGTTGTACCATTCTCTGCAGTCCTTTTCTTATAATTACACGGACATAACAGTGGCGACAAGCAAGTTCGAACCTACCTGCAACTCTGCATCACCTCCCAGGGATTCGCTCCTGGAGAACAGTGGAAGAAGATCTAGTCCAGAAGCACGGGCGTCGACCACGGGCAACCGCCCAGTCAGCCAGCGGAGATTTGAGCATCGCAGGGGAGGCTGTCGAGAGCCAGGCTTGGCTTTCCAGTCACGGTGGTCCAGCGAAACGGGCTGGCAACAGGTACTGCGCAGACCGTTCCCGGACAGCGACGGGCTAGAGCCCGACCGAGCGGCACAGAAAAATGCCGAGCAGCATCGACGGGGGAGAGAGAGAGGGCAGAGCGCAAAGGGCGCAGCCGGTGTTCAGGACCGAGTGGCGTCAACGGGGGAGAGAGGCGAGAGAGAGCAGAGCACAGCCGGTGGTCAAGGGCCGAGCAGCGTCAACGGGGGAGAGAGGCGCGCAGGAAAAGGCGAGGCGTTGCCATTGCCATGAGTACCGCAGAGAGCAGCGTTGGCAGCAGCGCAGGAGCAGCGCACGAAACCCACAGGGCGTCGCCATTTCACACTCACCCACCCAGAGCTAGAGGATAGGGATCACACTCACCCACCCAGAGCTAGAGGATAGGGATCACACTCACCCACCCAGAGCTAGAGGATAGGGATCACATGGCAATAGATTGGGAAAAGGGGAAGTGCAACGAGACCTGGGTGTCCTTGTGCACCAGTCGCTGAAGGTAAGCATGCAGGTGCAGCAGACGGTTAAGAAGGCAAATGTTATGTTGGCCTACATAGTGAGAGGATTCGAGTACAGGAGCAAGGATGTCTTGCTGCAGTTATACAGGGCCTTGATGAGACCACACCTTGAGTATTGTGTGCCGTTTTGGTCGCCTTATCTGAGGAAGGATGTACTCGCCATGGAGGGAGTGCAGCGAAGATTCACTAGACTGATACCTGGGATGGCAGGGATGATGTATGAAGAGAGATTGGGTCGATTAGGATTATATTCGCTAGAGTTTAGAAGAATGAGAGGGGATCTCATTGAAACGGATAAAATTCTAACAGGACTAGACAGACTAGATGCAGGAAGGATGTTCCCGATGGTGGGAGAGTCCAGAACCAAGGGTCACAGGCTAAGGATAAGGGGTAAGCCATTTAGGGTTGAGATGAGGAGGCCCAGTGTCAGGAGAAGCCGGTGAGTACTTATACTCAATTTCACGGGCATTTTTTCAGAGGCCCAGTGTCGGGAAACATAGAAACATAGAAGTTAGGAGCAGGAGTAGGCCATTCGGCCTCTCGAGCCTGCTCCACCATTCAATGCGATCGTGGCTGATCATCCAAATTCAGTACCCGGTCCCTGCTTACTGGAGAAGCCAGTAAGTATTTAAACTCACTTTCGCGGGGTTTTTTCAGAGGCTTACCAACCTCACAGACCGGCGGTGGTGTTCTAGAGCCACGTCACAATTGAAAAAGTGACACGGGCAAGAGGAAGCAGCTGATTGGGTGAGTACGGCTAGGTGAGTATTTATACTACTCTATAGTTTGACAGTTATGGTTAACAGTTTATAAAGTTTAGAAGGTCTTAATATTTGTGGTTATAGTTTGTAAGATCTCTGTTGTGTAGCGGGGAGTGCTAGTAAACAAGGGCCCTTGAGTATATCATTTAATTGTAGTGTAATTGGTGGTATTGATTTAATTTAATTTGAATTAATTAAAGGGTAAGTCATGACAGCACAGCTCGGCCCCATGGCATGCTCCTCCTGCACTATATGGGAAATCAGGGACACTTCCTGTGTCCCTGACGACCATGTGTGCGGGAAGTGTATCCCACTGCAGCTACTGGCAGACCGCATTGTGGTGCTGGAGCTGTGAATGGATATATACTGGAGCATTCGCTATGCTGAGGACATCGTGGATAGCACGTTTAATGAGTTGGTCACACCGCAGGTAAAGGCTGCACAGGCAGGAAAGGAATGGGTGACCACCAGGCAGAACAGTAGGCACAGGCAAGTAGTGCAGGGGTCCCCTGTGGCCATCCCCCTCTCAAACAGATATACCACTTTGGATATTGTTGAGGGAGGTGGCTTATCGGGGGAAGGCAGCAGCAGCCAACTTCCTGGCACCATGGGTGGTCCTGCTGCACAGGACGGGAGGAAAAAGAGCGGGAGAGCTATAGTGATAGGGGATTCTATTGTTAGGGGAATAGATAGGCGTTTCTGCGGCCGCAAATGAGACTCCAGGATGGTATGTTGCCTCCCTGGTGCAAGGGTCAAGGATGCCTTGGGGCAGCTGCAGGGCATTCTGGAGGGGGAGGGTGAACAGCCAGTTGTCGTGGTGCATATAGGTACCAACGATATAGGTAATAAATGGGATGAGGTCCTAAAAGCTGAACATAGGGAATTAGGAGGTAAATTAAAAAGTAGGACCGCAAAGGTAGTAATCTCAGGAATGCTACCAGTGCCACATGCTAGTCAGAGTAGAAATAGAAGGATATTTCAGCTGAATACGTGGCTAGAGAATGGTGCAAGGGGGAGGGATTCAAATTCCTGGGACATTGGAACCAGTTCTGGGGGAGGTGGGACCAGTACAAACTGGACGGTTTGCACCTGGGCGGGACCAAGGCCGATGTCCTAGGGGGAGTGTTTGCTAGTGCTGCTGGGGAGGGTTTAAACTAAAATGGCAGTGGTTTGGGAACCTGTGCAGGGAGACAGAGGAAAGGGAAGCAAGGATAGAAAGAAAAGAGGAAAGAGAAAAGCAAAAGTGGAAGGCAGAGAAATCAAGGGTGTAAATCAAACAGGGCTACAGTAAATAATAATTCTAAAAGGATTAAGAGTGTTAAAAAATCAAGCCTGAAGGCTTTGTGTCTTAATGCGAGGAGCATTCGTAATAAGGTGAATGAATTAGCTGCGCAAATAGATGTAAATGGGTATGATATGATTGGGATTATGGAGACACGGCTCCAGGGTGAACAAGACTGGGAATTCAACATCCAGTGGTATTCAATATTCAGGAAGGACAGGAAAAAAGGTAAAGGAGGTGGGGTAGCATTGCTGGTTAAAGAGGAGATTAACACAATAGTAAGGAAGGATATTAGCTCTGATGATGTGGAATCTGTATGGGCAGAGCTGAGAAATACCACGGGGCAGAAAACGTTAGTGGGAGTTGTATACAGACCCCCAAACAGTAATGCCGAGGTTGGGGATGGCATTAAATGGGAAATTAGAGACGTGTGCAATAAGGGCACAGCAGTTAACATGGGTGACTTTAATCTACATATAGATTGGGCTAACCAAATTAGTAACAATAATGTGGAGGAGGAATTCCTAGAGTGTATACGGGATGGTTTCCTGGACCAATATGTTGAGGAACCAACTAGAGATCGGACCATCTTAGACTGGGTATTATGTAATGAGAAAGGATTAATTAGCAATCTTATTGTGCGAGGCCCCTTGGGGAGGAGCGATCATAATATGATGGAATTCTTCATTAAGATGGAGAGTGAAGTAGTTGAATCAGGATCCTGAATTTACATAAAGGAAACTATGATGGTATGAGGCATGAGTTGGCTAGGATGGATTGGGGAACGTTACTTAAAGGGTTGACGGTGGATAGCCAATGGCAAACATTTGAAGATTGCATGGATGAACTACAGAATTTGTTCATCCCTGTTTGGCATAAAAATAAAACAAAAAAGGTGACTCAACTGTGGCTAACAAGGGAAATTAGGGATAGCATAAGATCCAAGGAGAGGACATATAATTTGGCCAGAAAAAGCAGCAAACCTGAGGATTGGGAGCAGTTTAGGATTCAGCAAAGGAGGACAAAGGGATTAATTAAGAGGGGGTAAATAGATTCTGAGAGTAAGCTTGCAGGGAACATAAAAACTGACTGTAAAAGCTTCTATAGATATGTGAAGAGAAAAAGATTGGTGAAGTCAAGCATAGGTCCCTTGCAGTCAGAATCAGGGGAATTCATAATGGGGAACAAGGAAATGGCTGACCAATTAAATACATACTTTGGTTCTGTCTTCTCAAAGGAAGACACAAATAACCTCCCAGAGATGTCAGGGAGCATAGGGTCTAATGAGAGGGAGGAACTGAATGAAATCAGTATTTGTAGGGAAATGGTGTTAGGGAAATTGACGGGATTGAAGGCCGATAAATCCCCAGGGCCTGATAATCTACATCCTAGGGTACTTAAGGAAGTGGCCCTAGAAATAGTAGATGCATTGCTGGTCATCTTCCAAAATTCAATAGACTCTGGAACAGTTCCGATGGATTGGAGGATAGCTAATGTAACCCCACTATTTAAAAAAGGTCGTAGAGAGAAAATGGGGAATTATAGACCGGTAAGCCTGACATCAGTAGTGGGGAAAATTCTAGAGTCCATTATAAAAGATGTAATGGCAGAGCACTTGGAAAACAGTGACAGGATCGGACAAAGTCAACATGGATTTACAAAAGGTAAATCATGCTTGACTAATCTACTGGAATTTTTTGAGGATGTAACTGGTAGAATAGATAAGGGAGAACCAGTGGATGTGGTGTATTTGGACTTTCAGAAGGCTTTTGATAAGGTCCCGCATAAGAGATTAGCGTGTAAAGTTAAAGCACATGGGATTGGGGGCAAGGTACTGACTTGGATAGAGAACTGGTTGGCAGACAGGAAGCAAAGAGTTGGAATAAACGGGTCTTTTTCTGAGTGGCAGGCAGTGACTAGTGGGGTACCGCAGGGATCGGTGCTAGGACCACAGCTATTCACACTATATATCATTGATCTAGACGAGGGAACTAGATGTAATATCGCCAAGTTTGCAGATGACACAAAGCTGGGTGGGTGTGTGTGCTGTGAGGAGGATGCCGAGAAACTCCAGTATGATTTGGACAGGTTGGGTGATTGGACAGATGCATGGCAGATGCAGTATAATGTGGATAAATGCGAGGTTATCCACTTTGGTGCAAAAACAGGAAGACAGATTATTATCTGAACGGCTATAGATTGGGAAAAGGGGAAGTGCAACAAGACCTGGGTGTCCTTGTGCACCAGTCGCTGAAGGTAAGCATGCAGGTGCAGCAGACAGTTAAGAAGGCAAATGGTATGTTGGACTTCGTAGCGAGAGGATTCGAGTACAGGAACAAGGATGTCTTGCTGCAGTTGTACAGGGCCTTGGTGAGACCACACCTTGAGTATTGTGTGCAGTTTTGGTCGGATTATCTGAGAAAGGATGCTCTTGCCATGGAGAGAGTGCAGCGAAGATTCACCAGACTGATACCTGGGATGGCAGGAATGACTTATGAGGAGAGATTGGGTCGATTAGGCTTATATTCGCTAAAGTTTAGAAGAATGAGAGGGGATCTCATTGGAGCTCATAAAATTCTAACAGGACTGGACAGACTAGATGCAGGAAGGATGTTCC
This sequence comes from Somniosus microcephalus, assembly GCF_052327205.1. Lineage (NCBI taxonomy): Eukaryota > Metazoa > Chordata > Chondrichthyes > Squaliformes > Somniosidae > Somniosus > Somniosus microcephalus. The sequence continues at coordinate 69,521,908 of NC_141009.1, forward strand.
CAATGGTGGGAGAGTCCAGAACCAGAGGTCACAGGCTAAGGATAAGGGGTAAGCCATTTTGGACAGAGATGAGGAGGAATTTCTTCACCCAGAGAGTGGTGAACCTGTGGAATTCTCTACCACAGAAGGCAGTAGAGGCCAATTAATTAAATATATTCAAGAAGGAGTTGGATATATTTCTTACGGCTAAAGGGATCAAGGGATATGGGGAGAAAGCAGGGACATGGTACTGAATTTTGGATGATCAGCCATGATCTCATTAAATGGCGGAGCAGGCTCGAGGGGCTGAATGGCCTACTCCTGCTCCTATCTTCTATGTTTCTATGTTTCAACCACCCAGAGCTAGAGGATAGGGATCACACTCACCCACCCAGAGCTAGAGGATAGGGATCACACTCACCCACCCAGAGCTAGAGGATAGGGATCACACTCACCCACCCAGAGCAAGAGGATAGGGATCACACTCACCCACCCAGAGCTAGAGGATAGGGGTCACACTCACCCACCCAGAGCTAGAGGATAGGGATCACACTCACCCACCCAAAGCTAGAGGATAGGGATCACACTCACCCACCCAGAGCTAGAGGATAGGGGTCACACTCACCCACCCAGAGCTAGAGGATAGGGATCACAGTCACCCACCCAGAGCTAGAGGATAGGGATCACACTCACCCACCCAGAGCTAGAGGATAGGGATCACACTCACCCACCCAGAGCTAGAGGATAGGGATCACACTCACCCACCCAGAGCTAGAGGATAGGGATCACACTCACCCACCCAGAGCTAGAGGATAGGGGTCACACTCACCCACCCAGAGCTAGAGGATAGGGATCACACTCACCCACCCAAAGCTAGAGGATAGGGATCACACTCACCCACCCAGAGCTAGAGGATAGGGATCACACTCACCCACCCAGAGCTAGAGGATAGGGATCACACTCACCCACCCAGAGCTAGAGGATAGGGGTCACACTCACCCACCCAGAGCTAGAGGATAGGGATCACACTCACCCACCCAAAGCTAGAGGATAGGGATCACACTCACCCACCCAGAGCTAGAGGATAGGGGTCACACTCACCCACCCAGAGCTAGAGGATAGGGATCACACTCACCCACCCAAAGCTAGAGGATAGGGATCACACTCACCCACCCAGAGCTAGAGGATAGGGATCACACTCACCCACCCAGAGCTAGAGGATAGGGATCACACTCACCCACCCAGAGCTAGAGGATAGGGATCACACTCACCCACCCAGAGCTAGAGGATAGGGATCACACTCACCCACCCAGAGCTAGAGGATAGGGATCACACTCACCCACCCAGAGCTAGAGGATAGGGATCACACTCACCCACCCAGAGCTAGAGGATAGGGATCACACTCACCCACCCAAAGCTAGAGGATAGGGATCACACTCACCCACCCAGAGCTAGAGGATAGGGATCACACTCAGCCACCCAGAGCTAGAGAGGCCTCCCCACATTCTTGAGTGTGGGTCCGATGTGATGGGGGGGGCGAGTGATCTCCCCACAGTCGGGTGTGAGGGTCCGATGTGATGTGGAGAGGCGAGTGGTCTCCCCACAGTAGGGAGTGTGGTTCCAATGTGATGGGGAGGAGTGACTGGTTTCCCTCTTGGCATAAATGGAGGCCGCAGATAGGAATTATTGGTAGAGAGCGGATCATCCAGCACCATCATACAGACCTCGCAGCCCCAAACTCACGCGTTGAGTTATGGGAAACTTGCTTCGCTTTTAAGTTTCTACGGGTAGGCTGCCGAAGCATATGAAGCTCGAGCATGTTATGTAGAAATTGAAGGCGGTTTACGGGTGTGGGTACAGAGCCTGTCCCGGTGACTAGGCCAGGGAAGCAGGGTGTATTGGGCTCTGATGTGTTGTCTGCGGCGGGGATGTGTTTTGATTATGCCAATGGATTGCTACATCCACATGTTGCGCAGGGAAGGCATGTTGAAGTGTCAGGTACATATAAGAACATAAGAACATAAGAAATAGTAGCAGGAGTAGGCCAATCGGCCCCTCGAGCCTGCTCCGCCATTCAATAAGATCATGGCTTATCTGATCCTAACCGCCAATCCACTATCACAGAACCATCTCCTGAATCTAACAGAATTAGACACACGAAATAGGAGCAGGATTCTGCTACACGTCCCCTGGGCCCGCTCCGCTACCCACAGGGCCATGACCGATCCGAACCTAGACTCATGTCCAAATTCCTGCCCGCTCCCCGTAACCCTTAATTCCCTTTACTTCTAGGAAACTGTCTATTTCTGTTTTAAATTTATGTAATGATGTAGCTTCTACAGCTTTTTGGGGCAGCATATTCCATGGACCTACCACCCTCTGAGTAAAGTAGTTCCTCCTCATCTCAGTTTTGAAATAGCAGCCCCTTATTCTAAGACTATGCCCCCTAGTTCTAGTTTCACCCATCATCGGGAACATCCTCCCCGCATCCACCCGATCCAACCCCTTCACAATCTTATATGTTTCAATAAGATCGCCTCTCATTCTTCTGAACTCCAATGGGTAGAGTCCCAATCTACTCAACCTCTCCTCGTATGTCTATCCCCTCATCCCCGGGATTAACCGAGTGAACCTTCTTTGTACTGACTCGAGAGCAAGTATGTCCTTTCTTAAGTATGGACACCAAAACTGTACGCTGTATTCCAGGTGCGGTCTCACCAATACCTTGTACAACTGAAGCAATACCTCCCTATTTTTATATTCTATCCCCCTAGCAATGAAAGCCAACATTTCTTTGGTGTTCTTAATCACTTGCTGCACCTGCATACTAACCTTTTGAGTTTCGTGCACCAGGACCCCCAGATCCCTTTGTACTTCAGTACTTTCCAGTTTCTTGCCATTAAGATAATAACTTGCTCTACGATTTTTCCTGCCAAAGTGCATAACCTCACACTTTCCAGTATTGTATTCCATCTGCCAAATCTCTGCCCACTTTCTTAGCCTGTCTATGTCCCCTTGCAGGTTTTTTATGACCTCCTCACTCACTACTTTCCCTCCCATCTTAGTATCATCTGCAAACTTTGATATGTTACACTCGGTCCCCTCCTCCAAATCGTTAATATAGATTGTAAAGAGTTGGGGACCCAGCACTGACCCCTGTGGAACACCACTAGTTACTGATTGCCAGTCTGAGAATGAACCATTTTTCCCAACTCTCTGCCTTCTGTTAGATAGCTAATCCTCTATCCATGCCAGAATATTACCCCCAATCCCGTGATTTTTTATCTTAAGCAATAATCTTTTGTGTGGCACCTTGTCAAATGCCTTTTGGAAGTCTAAATATACTACGTCCACTGGTTCCCCTTTATCCACCCTATATGTAACTTCCTCAAAGAACTCCAGCAAATTTGTCAAACATGACTTCCCCTTCATAAAACCATGCTGACTTTGTCCTATTAAATTATGATTATCCAAATGTCCTGTTACTGTCTCCTTAATATGCGGTGTGTGCTATTAAGGAACCTGATGTAGGATTTGCAAAATTGAACTTTATATTATAGAGGGTCGAATGGCAGAAGAGGCCATGATTTTAAAGACTGTTTTAAAAGAAGCCCAGGAAAAAGGGGCATTCAAAATGGCCACCAGACCCCGTGACCAACTTATTGGGACACTTTAAAATGGTTCCTGCAGTCCTCAGACAGGTTTGTGGATTCTGCCCACAGTAGGTTCTGGAAGCCGTTTCTGAGAGAACGAAACCAGACACCCACATATACATATAGATTGAATGCAGATCCAGTCAAGATCGGCCTGTAGATAAAGGCCATCTAAATGTTTAACCAGACAAAAGGGAACAGTTTCATATTCATGAGAAGAGCATCAAGGACCCGTTAAGGACATCACCAGGACATTAAAAACAATGAAGGTCATTCCAGACCAGAGATGACCCGTTACCGGCCATCCAAGAAGAGTTTAAAATATAATAACTACCCCGTTGTGCTCCCAGCCCGCCAAAATTAAAACAAATGACTAACCTGATTTGGCGCGAGATAAGGGCTTCTGATGAGAAGTATATCTGGGAACCCAGAGGTAGAAAGAAGTCATCGAAAGAAGGCATGGTGGAAAACGGGAGGAAGCCATAAACGGAGCAGCCATCATCGCCAGAAGAAGGAGAAGAAGATGGTTCGAGCCAGCGTCCCGCCCTGGGGTAAAACATCGGGAGATCATCGACCAACCCCGGGCCGTTGACGAAACGAGAGGCCATCGACCCGCTCCGGCTCGGGAGAAGAGATAAGAAAAAACTACAGAAAAGATGATGGGGGCCAGCCCAAGGTTCCTCTGATCGGGGTCGAGCAAACGATCCCCGACCCCGCCGACATCCAGACCAGCCGGTGTCCAGCCGTCCCCGACCCCCACCTCAGGAGAGAGGTGTGGCACAGTTCACTGGGGCTCCACCAACCACGTGGAGACGGGACGCCTGAAAGGATCAAACGCAGACCTGTTTCAAAACCTTACACTTCCTAGTTGGATTGATGAGCATGTTTCTGGCCCTTCATAAACAGATCTAGATAGGTTTAAGGGGGTGGACATTTAAGGGTATAATTAACATGAGTTGTTGTCCCTCGATGTTCCGTGTGTTTCCCCATTTCATGATGATCTTTGTAGAGTATAATATGCCTGTATTTGCCTTAGTTAGTACTGTGTCGTTATGATTTGTTTGTGTTTTCCCCTCCCATGTACCCTCTTATTTGCTTGCATTTTGATTTGTTTTACATTATGCAATAAAATTCCATTTCGTTTCTTCAAACTTGGTCTATAAGAGTTTTCTCTACATTGTAGTTCCCGCCCCAAAGTCCAGAGTACAGAATCTAAGGGGCGAGTGGGTCGAACCACTCACGGTTTTACTGTGCAAGAGAGAGAGGCCTCTAGAGAGAGAAACCTCTGCGATCTAAAACCCCTTACACTGAAGGTTATCTGTTACCAATGCACGGAGATAAAGAGGCATGTGAAATCATTCGAAAATACACTGGCGGGTTTGCTCAACGCAAACACGACTCGCGGGAGTGAGTACGTAACAGGACCCCTCACCAACCCCAAAGCAATCCCCTATAACCGAGGAGAGTAAGCCTCATATCACGGCCACCGTAGATCCACTTTTACAACAGCGAGAGATGCGGAAGGGAACGTTCAGGACAAATTCCCCAATCTGGCCAGTAATTAAACCTGACAAATCGTAGAAACTGACCATAGACTTTTCTATTATTCATTCGCGGGATGTGGGCGTCGCTGGCAAGGCCGGCATTTATTGTCCATCACTAATTACCCTTGAGATGGTGCTGGTGAGCCGCCTTCTTGAACCGCTGCAGTCCGTGTGGTGAAGGTACTCCCACAGTGCGGTTAGGGAGGGAGTTCCAGGATTTTACCCAGCGACGATGAAGGAACGGCGACATACTTCTAAGTCAGGATGGTGTGTGACTTGGAGGGGAACTTGGAGGTGGCGGTGTTCCCATGCGCCTGCTGCCCTTGTCCTTCTAGGTGGAAGAGGTCACGGGTTTGGGAGGTGCTGCCGAAGAAGCCTTGGCGAGTTGCTGCAGTGCATCTTGTAGATGGTACACACTGCAGTCACGGTGCGCCGGTGGTGGAAGGAGTGAATGTTTAAGCCAGTGGACTGCTTTGTCCTGGATAGTGTTAAGTTTCTTCAGTGTTGTTGTAGCTGCACCCATCCAGGCAAGTGGAGAGTATTCCATCACTCTCCTGACTTGTGCCTTATAGGTGCTGGATAGGCTTTGGGGGGGTCAAGAGGTAAGTCACTCGCTGCAGAATACTCAACCTCTGACCTAGCAGCCACGGCATTTGTGTGGCTGGTCCAGTTTAGTTTCTGGTCAATGTTGACCATCAGGATGTTGATGCCACTTATCTGCCCAAACCTGGATGTTGTTGCAGCTGAAGATGGTTGGGTGTAGGACACTGCCCTGAGGAACTCCTGCAGCAATGTCCTGGGGCTGAGATGATTGGTCTCCAACAACCACAACCATCTTCCTTTGTGCGGGGTATGACTCCAGCCAGTGGAGAATTACCCCCCAGTTCCCATTGACTTCAGTTTTACTAGGGCTCCTTGGTGTCACACTCGGTCAAATGCTGCCTGGATGTCAAGGGCAGTCACTCCACCTCACCTCCGGAATTCTGCTCTTTTGTCCATGTTTGGACCAAGGCTGTAATGAGGTCAGGAGCCGAGTGATCCTGGTGGAACCCAAACTGAGCATCAGTGTGCAGGTCGCTTGATAGCTCACTTCTCACTTCATCTTTGCTTAACTGTTGATGGCTCCTTCCTTCAGTTTGCTGATGATTGAAGACAAAGAAACTGTACACATAGGTGTAACGACTTCAACAACTTCCTGGTCCCTGATGAGTCTCCTGTGGGTGAGTATTTGGAAGTATCATTTGCTTGTATTACTCATGTGTGCTGAACAATAAAATGTATGTCAAGTTAAAATGACTCCAAGGTTTCCAAATTTTTTTCATGGAGTGCGGATCACTGGCGATACACCTGTCCCTGGCACCTAACTGCAGACTTGCCTCTTGCCCGCTGTCAGGTCTGGGTTGTGCTTCTTTGCCCTTCCCAGACAGGACAGCCCATGTGGTTCACCAACAACTGGTACTTTACACCCAGCAGCAGCAGATTGGCACCCACCATCGCTCCGAATGTCCCAGGCTCATCTCTCACTCGAGACCTTCTGGGATGAGCAGGTGTCTTCATGTCAGCACGGAGGCCTCCTGATGCCAACACCCAAGGACAGGTACCTGAGCAAGGGTCAACATCATCAAGAGGGGAGAAAATTAGTAACTCCGTTCATCCCAGAGAAGCCAAGCTCCCACTGAGTGTTGGCGGTGAAGAGTTAAGTATTTAACAGATCTAAAGGACAATGAGACGCTGCTTTGTGATTTATGGTGTTCTTAATTCCTTAATTGTTTTAATTCCTGCATCATTTCCCAATCATGCAGCCTTCTCTGACTCATTTGAACCCGCTAATTTCCTGTTAGATCGAGCGGAATGATATCAATACGTAATCTTCCCCATTAGTACCTTGCCAAGCCGTGCTTAGCAATCTCCTGCATTGGTGCATTGTCCAGGACGCAGAAAGACAAACCACTCGCTTCCCCGGGACAGCAGCAGTCAATCTGTAAATTAACCATATCATAGTACAGTTAAAACACAATATGGTGTACAGTTCATTACATCTCATTCCTCGATCCATCCGCCCAACCCAGGCACCCGTACCCACCAGTACTGTACCCCAGTGTTATACAGTGACAGACCTGTACCCACCAGTACTGTACCCCAGTGTGATACAGTGACAGACCTGTACCCACCAGCACTGTACCCCAGTGTTATACAGTGACAGACCTGTACCCACCAGTACTGTACCCCAGTGTTAACAGTGACAGACCTGTACCCACCAGTACTGTACCCCAGTGTTATACAGTGACAGACCAGTACCCGCCAGTACTGTACCCCAGTGTTATACAGTGACAGACCTGTACCCACCAGTACTGTACCCCAATGTTATACAGTGACAGACCTGTACCCACCAGTACTGTACCCCAGTGTTATACAGTGACAGACCTGTACCCACCAGTACTGTACCCCAGTGTTAACAGTGACAGACCTGTACCCACCAGTACTGTACCCCAGTGTTATACAGTGATAGACCTGTACCCACCAGTACTGTACCCCAATGTTATACAGTGACAGACCTGTACCCACCAGTACTGTACCCCAGTGTTATACAGTGACAGACCTGTACCCACCAGTACTGTACCCCAGTGTTAACAGTGACAGACCTGTACCCACCAGTATTGTACCCCAGTGTTATACAGTGACAGACCTGTACCCACCAGTACTGTACCCCAGTGTTATACAGTGACAGACCTGTACCCACCAATACTGTACCTCAGCGTTATACAGTGATAGACCAGTACCCACCAGTATTGTACCCCAGTGTTATACAGAGACAGACCTGTACCCACCAGTACTGTACCCCAGTGCTATACAGTGACAGACCAGTACCCACCAGTACTGTACCCCAGTGTTATACAGTGACAGACCTGTACCCACCAGTATTGTACCCCAGTGTTATACAGTGACAGACCTGTACCCACCAGTACTGTACCCCAATGTTTTACAGTGACAGACCTGTACCCACCAGTACTGTACCCCAGTGTTATACAGTGACAGACCAGTACCCACCAGTACTGTACCCCAGTGTTATACAGTGACAGACCTGTACCCACCAGTACTGTACCCCAATGTTTTACAGTGACAGACCTGTACCCACCAGTACTGTACCACAGTGTTATACAGTGACAGACCTGTGCCCACCAGTACTGTACCCCAGTGTTATACAGTGACAGACCTGTCCCCACCAGTACTGTACCCCAGTGTTATACAGTGAGAGACCTGCACCCACCAGTACTGTACCCCAGTGTTATACAGTGACAGACCTGTCCCCACCAGTACTGTACCCCAGTGTTATACAGTGAGAGACCTGTACCCACCAGCACTGTACCCGTGTTATACAATGACAGACCTGTACCCACCGGTACTGTACCCCAGTGTTAAACAGTGACAGACCTGTACCCACCAGCACTGTACCCCAGTGTTATACAGTGACAGACCTGTACCCACCAGTACTGTACCCCAGTGTTATACAGAGACAGACCTGTACCCACCAGTACTGTACCCCAGTGTTATACAGTGACAGACCTGTACCCACCAGTACTGTACCCCAGTGTTATACAGTGACAGACCTGTACCCACCAGTACTGTATCCATGTTATACAGTGACAGACCTGTACCCAACAGTATTGTACCCCAATTTTTTTACAGTGACAGACTCAACCACCCAGAGCTAGAGGATAGGGGTCACACTCACCCACCGAGAGCTAGAGAAGCCTCCCCACATTCTTGAGTGTGGGTCCGATGTGATGGGGAGGGGCGAGTGATCTCCTCACAGTCGGGAGTTTGGTTCCGATGTGATGGGGAGGAATGACTGGTTTCCCTCTTGGCATAAATGGAGGCCGCAGATAGGATATATTGGTAGAGACCGGATCACCCAGCACCATCATACAGACGTCGCAGCCCCAAACTCACGCGTTGAGTTATGGGAAACTTGCTTCGCTTTTAAGTGACTACGGGTAGGCTGCCGAACATATGAAGCTCGAGCATGTTATGTAGAAATTGAAGGTGGTTTACGGGTGTGGGTACAGAGCCTGTCCCGAGACTATGCCAGGGAAGCAGGGTGTATTGGGCTCTGATGTGTTGTCTGCGGCGGGGATGTGTTTTGATTATGCCAATGGATTGCTACATTCACATGTTGCGCACGGAAGGCATGTTGAAACATCAGGTGCGTATGCGGTGTGTGCTATTAAGGAACCTGAAGGTTATCTTTGTACTGACTCGAGAGCAAGTATGTCCTTTCTTAAGTTTGGACACCAAAATTGTACGCTGTATTCCAGGTGCTGTCTCACCAATACCTTGTACAACTGAAGCAATACCTCCCTATTTTTATATTCTATCCCCCTAGCAATGAAAGCCAGCATTTCATTGGTCTTCTTAATCACTTGCTGCACCTGCATACTAACCTTTTGAGTTTCGTGCACCAGGACCCCCAGATCCCTTTGTACTTCAGTACTTTCCAGTTTCTTGCCATTAAGATAATAACTTGCTCTACGATTTTTCCTGCCAAAGTGCATAACCTCACACTTTCCAGTATTGTATTCCATCTGCCAAATCTCTGCCCACTTTCTTAGCCTGTCTATGCCCCCTTGCAGGTTTTTTATGCCCTCCTCACTCACTACTTTCCCTCCCATCTTAGTATCATCTGCAAACTTTGATATGTTACACTCGGTCCCCTCCTCCAAATCGTTAATATAGATTGTAAAGAGTTGGGGACCCAGCACTGACCCCTGTGGAACACCACTAGTTACTGATTGCCAGTCTGAGAATGAACCATTTATCCCAACTCTCTGCCTTCTGTTAGATAGCCAATCCTCTATCCATGCCAGAATATTACCCCCAATCCCGTGATTTTTTATCTTAAGCAATAATCTTTTGTGTGGCACCTTGTCAAATGCCTTTTGGAAGTCTAAATACACTACGTCCACTGGTTCCCCTTTATCCACCCTATATGTTACTTCCTCAAAGAACTCCAGCAAATTTGTCAAACATGACTTCCCCTTCATAAAACCATGCTGGCTTTGTCCTATTAAATTATGATTATCCAAATGTCCTGTTACTGTCTCCTTAATATGCGGTGTGTGCTATTAAGGAACCTGATGTAGGATTTGCAAAATTGAACTTTATATTATAGAGGGTCGAATGGCAGAAGAGGCCATGATTTTAAAGACTGTTTTAAAAGAAGCCTAGGAAAAAGGGGCATTCAAAATGGCCACCAGACCCCGTGACCAACTTATTGGGACACTTTAAAATGGTTCCTGCAGTCCTCAGACAGGTTTGTGGATTCTGCCCACAGTAGGTTCTGGAAGCCGTTTCTGAGAGAACGAAACCAGACACCCACATATACATATAGATTGGATGCAGATCCAGTCAAGATCGGCCTGTAGATAAAGGCCATCTAAATGTTTAACCAGACAAAAGGGAACAGTTTCATATTCATGAGAAGAGCATCAAGGACCCGTTAAGGACATCACCAGGACATTAAAAACAATGAAGGTCATTCCAGACCAGAGATGACCCGTTACCGGCCATCCAAGAAGAGTTTAAAATATAATAACTACCCCGTTGTGCTCCCAGCCCACCAAAATTAAAACAAATGACTAACCTGATTTGGCGTGAGATAAGGGCTTCTGATGAGAAGTATATCTGGGAACCCAGAGGTAGAAAGAAGTCATCGAAAGAAGGCATGGTGGAAAACGGGAGGAAGCCATAAACGGAGCGGCCATCATCGCCAGAAGAAGGAGAAGAAGACGGCTCGAGCCGGCGTCCCGCCCCGGGGTAAAACATCGGGAGATCATCGACCAACCCCGGGCTGTTGACGAAACGAGAGGCCATCGACCCGCTCTGGCTCGGGAGAAGAGATAAGAAAAAAACTACAGAAACGATGATGGGGGCCAGCCTAAGGCTCCTCTGATGGGGGTCGAGCAAACGATCCCCGACCCCGCCGACATCCAGACCAGCCGGTGTCCAGCCGTCCCCGACCCCCACCTCAGGAGAGAGGTGTGGCGCAGTTCGCTGGGGCTCCACCAACCACGTGGAGACGGGACGCCTGAAAGGATCAAACGCAGACCTGTTTCAAAACCTTACACTTCCTAGTTGGATTGGTGAGCATGTTTCTGGCCCTTCATAAACAGATCTAGATAGGTTTAAGGGGGTGGACATTTAAGGGTATAATTAACATGAGTTGTTGTCCCTCGATGTTCCGTGTGTTTCCCCATTTCATGATGATCTTTGTAGAGTATAATATGTCTGTATTTGCCTTAGTTAGTACTGTGTCATTATGATTTGTTTGTGTTTTCCCCTCCCATGTACCCTCTTATTGGCTTGCAATTGATTTGTTTTACATTATGCAATAAAATTCCATTTCGTTTCATCAAACTTGGTCTATAAGAGTTTTCTCTACATTGTAGTTCCCGCCCCAAAGTCCAGAGTACAGAATCTAAGGGGCGAGTGGGTCGAACCACTCACGGTTTTACTGTGCAAGAGAGAGAGGCCTCTAGAGAGAGAAACCTCTGCGATCTAAAACCCCTTACACTGAAGGTTATCTGTTACCAATGCACGGAGATAAAGAGGCATGTGAAATCATTCGAAAATACACTGGCGGGTTTGCTCAACGCAAACACGACTCGCGGGAGTGAGTACGTAACAGGACCCCTCACCAAACCCAAAGCAATCCCCTATAACCGAGGAGAGTAAGCCTCATATCACGGCCACCGTGGATCCACTTTTACAACAGCGAGAGATGCGGAAGGGAACGTTCAGGACAAATTCCCCAATCTGGCCAGTAATTAAACCTGACAAATCGTAGAAACTGACCATAGACTTTTCTATTATTCATTCGCGGGATGTGGGCGTCGCTGGCAAGGCCGGCATTTATTGTCCATCACTAATTACCCTTGAGATGGTGGTGGTGAGCCGCCTTCTTGAACCGCTGCAGTCCGTGTGGTGAAGGTACTCCCACAGTGCGGTTAGGGAGGGAGTTCCAGGATTTTACCCAGCGACGATGAAGGAACGGCGACATACTTCTAAGTCAGGATGGTGTGTGACTTGGAGGGGAACTTGGAGGTGGCGGTGTTCCCATGCGCCTGCTGCCCTTGTCCTTCTAGGTGGAAGAGGTCACGGGTTTGGGAGGTGCTGCTGAAGAAGCCTTGGCGAGTTGCTGCATTGCATCTTGTAGATGGTACACACTGCAGCCACGGTGCGCCGGTGGTGGAGGGAGTGAATGGTTAAGGTGGTGGATGGGGTGCCAATCAAGCGGGCTGCTTTGTCCTGGATAGTGTTAAGTTTCTTCAGTGTTGTGGTAGCTGCACCCATCCAGGCAAGTGGAGAGTATTCCATCACTCTCCTGACTTGTGCCTTATAGGTGCTGGATAGGCTTTGAGGGGGTCAAGAGGTAAGTCACTCGCTGCAGAATACTCAACCTCTGACCTAGCAGCCACGGCATTTGTGTGGCTGGTCCAGTTTAGTTTCTGGTCAATGTTGACCATCAGGATGTTGATGCCACTTATCTGCCAAAACCTGGATGTTGTTGCAGCTGAAGATGGTTGGGTGTAGGACACTGCCCTGAGGACCTCCTGCAGCAATGTCCTGGGGCTGAGATGATTGGTCTCCAACAACCACAACCATCTTCCTTTGTGCTAGGTATGACTCCAGCCAGTGGAGAATTACCCCCCAGTTCCCATTGACTTCGGTTTTACTAGGGCTCCTTGGTGTCACACTCGGTCAAATGCTCCCTGGGTGTCAAGGGCAGTCACTCCACCTCACCTCCGGAATTCTGCTCTTTTGTCCATGTTTGGACCAAGGCTGTAATGAGGTCTGGAGCTGAGTGATCCTGGTGGAACCCAAACTGAGCATCAGTGTGCAGGTCGCTTGATAGCTCACTTCTCACTTCATCTTTGCTTAACTGTTGATGGCTCCTTCCTTCAGTTTGCTGATGATTGAAGACAAAGAAACTGTACACGTAGGTGTAACGACTTCAACAACTTCCTGGTCCCTGATGAGTCTCCTGTGGGTGAGTATTTGGAAGTATCATTTGCTTGTATTACTCATGTGTGCTGAACAATAAAATGTATGTCAAGTTAAAATGACTCCAAGGTTCCCCAATTTATTTCATGGAGTGCGGATCTCTGGCGATACACCTGCCTCTTGCCCGCCGTCAGGTCTGGGTTGTGCTTCTTTGCCCTTCCCAGACAGGACAGCCCATGTGGTTCACCAACAGCTGGTGCTCTACACCCAGCATCAGCAGATTGGCACCCACCATCGCTCCGAATGTCCCAGGCTCATCTCTCACTCGAGACCTTCTGGGATGAGCAGGTGTCTTCATGTCAGCACGGAGGCCTCCTGATGCCAACACCCAAGGACAGGTACCTGAGCAAGGGTCAACATCGTCAAGAGGGGAGAAAATTAGTAACACCGCTCATCCCAGAGATGCCAAGCTCCCACTGAATGTCGGCAGTGAAGAGTTAAGTATTTAATAGATCTAAAGGACAATGAGACGATGCTTTGTGATTTATGGTGTTCTTAATTCCTTAATTGTTTTAATTCCTGCATCATTTCCCAATGATTGAACACAAAGAAACTGTACACGTGTAGCGGTACCACCGGGTGTCCCTTACTTATAGGACATAATTCCCTTTACCTACGTTGTATACAGTTGCCAGTTCGGGCCGTTGCCCCTTTAAGAACGTGATCACGTCACGTCGCGCATCACGTGACTTACCTAAACGCGAGCCGGCCCGGTTCGGCCTCCCGCTCCCGCGACGGCCGCTGGCCTGGTTTGGCCTCCCGCTCCCGCAACGGCTGCCAGCCTGTTTCGGCCTCCCACTCCCGACTTCGGCCGCAACGGCTAGCTGCAGTGCCGGGTGCCGGGTAAATGTGCTGACGTCATCACGCACATCACGTGACCGCCCTAAGCGCGGGCAAACGCGATGACGTCACGTCGCAAGTCACGTGATGCCCCAAGCGCGGGAAACACGAGCAATGCAATGACGCCATCGCACAAACCTCCGGACTGCCTAGTCAGTCCTCGTGGCGTCCCCGCTGGGGAAAGACCTGTTCCACGACTCTCCTGCATCTACCTACGTTGTTTGCTGTACTTCATCTAATTCAACATTAAAATCCAGTTTGTTGTTCTTCCGAGTCAAGCTCCGTTATTTGTTAGGAATACGCCTATTCCTACATTGGTGACCCCGTATCCATGAACATTTTTCACGGAAGAAGCGCACAGCCTGAACCTCGTCTTCACAGAAGACGACTGATGTGCACAGCCGAATTCGTCCAACGCCTACTTTGGTGACGCAACGACGTGGGGACGGGAATTCATCAAAACCTACAATTGGTGACCCCGTTTTCCGTGAACATTTTTCACGGAAGCAGCGCACAGCCTGAACCCCATCTCTGTGAACGATTTCACAGAGGAAGAGCACGGCGAACAACATCCGACAAGCAACAACCGACGAACACCAATTCCTACATTGGCGACCCCGCCTTTGCGAACGTATTCGCAAAGGAAGCGCAGCCTGGAGGTGAGCCCGTTTTTCACGAACGTTACGCAGCCGGACCCCGATTTTTGTGAACGATTTTCACAAAAGAAGCACGCCATGGAAGCACCAGCCATTTCGCTGTCGCTACCGCAATTCAGGGAGCAACAACATGCATTATAAATGTAGAAGCTCCGTTTGCCGAGAACATCGATGCGGCGCAGACCACGCACCTGCTTACGGTCTCCGTATTCAACATTTCTACCGCCACATGGATCATCCACCTCCACGACATCTCCCAACGCAACAGCAAGTATACATCCCTCCAAGCGCGGGTTCCGCAGGTTTTCGGGCCCTCAAGATCAGAGCGCGCCCCCGCGGAGATGCCACGAGGACTCGCTCCTCACGAACCACAAGGACCCATCCCTCGCGACCCACGAGGACCCTTCCCTCGCGAACCACGAGGACCCATCCCTCGCAAACCACGAGGACCCATCCCTCACAAACCACGAGGACCCATCCCTCACGACCAACGAGGACCCTTCCCTCGCGAACCACGAGGACCCATCCCTCACGAACCACGAGGACCCATCCCTCACGACCAACGAGGACCCTTCCCTCGCGAACCACGAGGACCCATCCCTCACGAACCACGAGGACCCATCCCTCACGAACCACGAGGACCCATCCCTCGCGACCCACGAAGACTCATTCCCCGCCGACGATGCACCAGCCCATCAGCCTGCTGGTTGTGTTTTCTACCACTCTTTTCGGCGTGAAAGCAAAGCGTTGCCGCCCTCCCGGCAGTCTTCTACTTAAATCAACAACAACTCGAAGCGTTGCCGACCTTCCGGCAGTTTTCCCCCTAAAGCAACAACAACTCGAAGCGTTACCGCTGTTAGATCCGTGTGTTAATGGAGACACGGAATGCAGGAGTTGATTTAACAAGTGTTTACTGAACAAAGTCTGGAGGTGAACTAACAACACAAGACGCTACACAGGCTTATATACCCGAGTGGTCACTACTGGTACTACAGTATACAGGGGCTTCAAAAACATAGTTCCTCTTAAAGGTACATACACTACAATTCCTCCCCTTTTAGATAAATAGTACATAACATTTTAAGTAATCATTAAATAACATTTTTACAAGAACAATAATATACAAATTTGCTGAAGTTAATCAATTACAAATTCAGTCTCTCTGGAGGCTTCCTGACTCGGTCCGGATAACGCCTCGGTGGTGTAGTAGGTTCTTTTGGCACGGTCGATTCGGCTTCAATGCTAGTGTGGGGTTCATCTGGTTCCAGTATCACCGGATCGGAGGTAGATACTATGGGTATCTCTGCTTCATCACTAGGCGTATAGAGTTGTGGTGTAGGTTGTCCTTTTTCGGATGGCTCTATGATCTGGTCAGCATGGCGCCTTATTATGCTTTCTCCAATGTCCACAGTATACATCAGCGGTCCTAGTCACGTGCAAATAGTTTCAGGCTGCCATTTCTTGGTACGGTAGTCCCGGGCCAAAACTGGTTGACCTATCTGGAAGGTTCTAGTTGGCCTTTCATGCATGCTTTGAAATTGCCGGTTCTCTATGTCCCTTCTGACGTTTGGCTTGACCAAATCCAGCCGGCATCTTAGTCTTCTATTGAAAAACATCATGGCGGGGGTTTGGTTTGTAACCACATGTGTTGCATTCCTGTACGCAAACAAGAAGTTATCTACCTTATGTTGTAGATTTATGTCTTCATTACCCATGGCCTTTATGGCCTTCTTGAAGGTCTGGACAAACCTTTCAGCCAATCCATTGGTGGCGGGATGGTATGGGGCGGGCGTGTAGTGCTTAACCCCATTGTTTTTTAAGAACTTCCTGAATTCTTCGGATACAAATTGCGGTCCATTATCAGAACAGATCTGTTCAGGCAGCCCATTCCTGGCGAATATGGTCCTTAATACTGTGATGGTTTTTTCCGTGGTGGTGGAGGACATCTTTATTACCTCCGGCCACTTGGAGTGTGCATCCACCGCGATTAAGAACATTGAGTCCATAAATGGACCAGCAAAGTCGGTATGTACCCTTTACCATGGAGATGAGGGCCACTCCCATGGATGTAGAGGGGCTTGTGGTGGGGCATTTTGGACCTTCTGGCATCCTAGACAGCTCTTGGTCATTTCTTCGATGTCTCCATCGATACCTGGCCACCACACAAACGCTGTGGCTAAGTTCTTCATTTTCACTCCACCCAGACGCCCCTCGTGAAGCTCCTTTAGCACTCTATCCTTGAGTTTGGGTGGAATCACCACTCTGGATCCACACATCAAGGTTCCTCGGCACACTGACAGCTGTTCTCTTCTTTGCGAGAATGCTGGCATCAGTGGTTCGCCATGTGCTGGTCATCCCTTCACCGTTAAATCGTAGACTCATGAGAGAGTCGGGTCATTTCTCGTTTCCTTTTCAATGGTAAAATTTGTCACCGGTAGACATTCCACTATGGTTGAGTGGAACATCTCCACTGGGTCCACTGTAGGCGCCTCTTCCACCGTTGGCAATGGTAGGTGCGATAACCCGTCAGCATTCCCATGCTGTTTTGTTCCTTTGTACTCTATGTCATATTGGTGTGCCCTAGGAAAAGGGACCACCTCTGTAGCCTTGGCGCTGTCATAATGGGAATGCCCTTTTTAGGGTTGAATATGGAGACGAGGGGTTGATGGTCAGTCAACAAGGTAAACTTTTGTCCGTGTAGGTAATGGTTGCATTTCCTCACCCTCCACACCAGGCTGAGTGCCTCCCTGTCGATCTGGGCATAGTTACGCTCAGCTGAGTTCAATGAGCGTGACGCAAAAGCTATCGGCCGCTCCGAGCCATCAGGGAATCTATGCAATAATACCGTTCCCACGCCGTAAGGGGATGCATCGCATGCCAGTCTGATTGGCAGTGATGGGTTGTAATGAGCCAACACTTCCCTGGACGTGATCAAGCCTTTGCATTTATGGAAGGCACGTTTACAGTCTTCGCTCCATTTCCAAACTACTCCCGTTTGTAGCAGTGCGTTAAGCGGGTGCAGAACCGTCGACAAGTTTGGTAAAAATTTATGATAGTAATTTACTAATCCCAGGAACGACCTTAATTGTGAGACATTTTCAGGCGCTGGGGCCTTTACGACCGCTTCAATTTTTTCAGGTGACTTATGCAACCCTTCTTCGTTAATGACATGGCCACAATGTGATATTTGTTTCTGGAAAAATTCGCATTTGGGGCGATTTGCTCGTAGGCCCCGTTCTCTCGGCCTCGTGAGCACCTGCTCCAAGTTGGCAAGGTGCTCGTTGTCGTTTTCTCCTGTTACAAGGATGTCGTCTAGGTAGCATTGAGTCCCCGGAATCCCTTGCAGGACTTGCTCCATAGCTCTTTGCCAGATAGCTGGAGCTGATGCTACTCTGAAAACCAGTGGATTGTACTGGTACAGGCCTTTGTGTGTGTTTATCGTGAGATACTTTTTAGAGGCCTCCTCAACCTCCATCTGTAGATATGCCTGTGCTAAGTCAATTTTGGTGAAACGTTTCCCTCCGGATAGTGAGGCGAAAATATCTTCTATCCTCGGAAGAGGATACTGTACCGTGTGAAGAACTGGGTTTACAGTCACCTTGAAGTCCCCACAGATGCGAACTTTTCTCTGTTCTTCAGATTTATCATTATTCAATGTTTTCTTCATGACCGGGACGATGGGTGTTGCCCACTCGCTCCAATCTACCTTGGATAACACGTCTGCTTTTTCCAAATTCTCCAGCTCTGCCTCGACGGCTGGACGAATTGCGTATGGCACCGGCCTTGCCTTAAAAAACTTGGGAATTGCCGCATCTTCCACTTTTATTGAGGCGGTGGCGCCTTTCAGGGTTCCTAGTTCCTGTTGAAACACTTCTTTGGCGTTAGCCAAGATTTCTTTTAATCGTCCAGGTATGACGTCATCATCGTTTTTTTTCTTACTGGTCACCGTCAGTGCCTGAATGGAGTGCCAGTCTAAACGTATCTTTCTGATCCATTCACGTCCCAACAACGGTGGACCACCATCTTGCAGAACGTATAAATACAACTTCTGTATTTCCTTGCCGTTGTATACAACAGGCACCCTTATTTTCCCTCTGGGGTATACTTTCTGCCCCGTATATGTCTTCAAGACAATGGAAGTGTCTTTCAAAGGTATATGCGGAAATAGCCGCTCGTAATCCCGTCGACTCATGACGGTCAGAGCTGATCCTGTATCTAGCTCCATTTTGACTGGGGACCCCGCTATCGCGAGGGTAACCCAAATGGTCTGGTAATCTTCTTTGGCAATTACCTTATGTAATTTGAGACAGCTTAGTCTCTTGTTTCCGGAGTCGCTATCGCTCTTCTTGTCTTCGGAGCTACTGTCCGTCGTCATTTGTACCTTTCTGTACTTTTCCTTATTGACCTTTTTACTGTCAGCGGATTTCTTTCCAGATCTGCATACACGTGCAATGTGTCCCAACTTTCCGCATTGCCTGCATGCTTTGTCCTTGAACCAGCAGTCCTTCTGGTCATGGGTGGATCTGCCGCAGCGATAACATCTCTCGAAACCCCGTGTCATTTCATGGGTGCCGAAGTCCTGTGGCTTTTGTTGTATCTCTGCAGCTCCTCTTGCTGCTGCTTCGTATGATACAGCCACACTGAAAGTCTTGTCCAGTGTCAAATCTTTCTCAGAAAGTAGTCTTTTCTGTGTTCCTTCACTTAGGAGACTGCAGACGAATTTGTCTCATAGAGAATCTGCCAGTCCTGCCCCGAATTGGCAGTGCTTTGACAGCTTTCATAATTCGGTGAGGTAATCAGCGTTACTTTCATTCTTGTGCTGATTCCTCCTGAAGAATTTGAATCGTTCCGCTATCAGCAGCGGTGTTGGGTTTAAGTGCTCCTGTAAGGTATCAACAATCTCCTTAAAATTCTTGTCCATCGGTTTGGCTGGAGTGATCAAGTTTCGTAACAGCCCATATGTCCTTGCGCCCATCAGATTTAGAAGTACCGATGCCTTTTTATCATCCGCTACTTCATTCGCCTTGCAATATACCTCCACTCTTTCCACATATGTGGTCCAATCTTCTATATCACTATCGAAAGCAGTAATATTGCCAGTCTTCGGCATCTTGAAAATCTAAAATGGCGCTTCCCGCGCTTTTCTTTCTTCCCCGCCGAGTTAAGATGGCGCCTCCTGCGCTTTCCCGCCGCTGCCGCTGCTGCCAACGCTGTTCTCCGCGGTTCCCGTTGCGACCTGCAGCTTTTCGCGGTATTTCTATTTTTTTTTTATATATTGCTTCAATAGTTTCTCCATTACTTGGAGAACCGTTCCCGTCGTGGAGCGGACCCTCTGGGACTTTCCCCTCCCTCTGCTCGGTCCGAACGCCGACCTGCTTTGCAGCACCGGCCGCGCCCTGAGTGCTCCACCCTCTCTCTCTCTTTGCTTCTGCTTCCCGACTCGCTGCCCGGCCCCATTGCAGAGCCACCCAATCGAGCTCTAGCCCGCCGCAGCCCAGGAAGGATCAGTGCACTACCTGCCACCAGCCCGTTTAGCTGGGGAAACCACAGACTGGAGACCAAGCCTGGCCCTTGTTTTCGAGTTTCTTCGAGTTATTGGCCCAGAAATTCCAGAACGGGGCTTGCAGCGCGTGCAAGCCCCGTATTTGCACTTACCCCGCGCTCGTGCCGATCAGCTTCTGGGACGCCTGAACTTGCAGAAATAGAAAGCACATTCCCGGGCAGCGTATGACGTCACGCCGCCCAGGAGTGCAGCCAGCGCGAAGGCAGGAGCGTGCAGTGGAAGTGAGACACGCCCCTTGAGGTCTCAGTTTCACTGGACACGCCCCCAATGTTTCTGTCAAGCTGCTAAGGATTTTTACATGCAAAGCAGCAGTTTAAATAGGTTTTTGGAAGTTTTTTGAAGATTTTGGTAACTTTTATAAACTTTTTAAAATGTTTACATTATTTTGAGTAATCTGAAGTAGTTTTAAAGAGAATTAAAGCAATTTAAAGACTTTTAAAAGCCCTAAAAGAATTTTTTAAATTCCATTTATTTATTTAGCAATGTCGTCGTCATACGTGTCTTCACACTGTTCCCTTTGGGGAACTGTATGAAGTGGTGGAAGGATTTATGGCCATGATTAACGCTCATTCCGTGACCGTAACCATATTTGAACCAGCCATTAGGGCGGTTAGTCCTATGGCGGGAGGGTTTTACGGGCTCCCACAAGCTATACAAGGAGGGGGGGCCACCCACACCCACGGACGCAAATATCCCACTGGATGTCAACCCAGAATTTAGAGCCGGAGCTCCGACTCCACTTGCCGGGACTGTCTGGAGCGGGGTTCGAAACCCTACCCTGATCTGGCCCAGCGGCGGGGATCCTACCGCTATGACAAAGGCCCAATCCAATTAGCAACGTGAAATGGCAGCATAGGGCTCCAGTCACGGGGAGGGAAAAGGCGCAGGAAACGTATGGGTGTCACCTTTTGTGCGGAGTGGGCCTTTTGCGTAGCAGTAAGCATCCCCGCCGCTGGGCCAGAAGGAGTAGGGTTTTGAACCCCACTCCAGACAGTCCCGGCAAGTGGAGTCGGAGCTCCAACTTTAAATTCTGGGTGGACATCCAGCGGGATACTTGCGTCCGTGGGTGTTGGTGGCCCCCCCCACCTCAGATGGGTTGTGGGAGCCCGTAAAACCCTCCCGCCATAGGACTAACCACCCTAATGGCTGGTTCAAAGATGGTTACGGTCACGGAATGAGCGTTAATCACGGCCATAAATCCTTCCACCACTTCATACAGTTCCCCAAAGGGAACAGTGTGAGGATACGTACGATGATGACCTCTTGCGCAATGCACCTCCTTGGACCCTCAGTCGCAGATGCGAGGGGGCAAGTCGTGCAATTGTTAAATTTTTTATTTTATTGACATGTAAAATGTTGGCCCAGTAATTCCCTTCCAAATGCGCTAGTACAGTCGGGGTACTTACGCATCTGGCCGGATGAAATGCCGGTTTTCAGCATGCACAGTGCATGTGGGGAAAACCGGCATTTCCTGTCCTCTGAACGAAGGGGTTCAGAGGCAGAACGCGTGCGACTGCACAGGCAGCGCGTGCGCAGTATAATTCGCCGCTTTCATTAATGCTTTCAGTGAGGTCCAGTCATTACAACTTACACATGAAAAAAGCATGGGTACAGTTGCTCCAGAGGCTGCGGAGGAAGATATTTCTTATCGTGGAGCTTCTGAAAGTATGTATGTCTGTGTATATTCCTTTGCGTGTTATGTATATATTCCTTTACTTATGTGTATGAATGTATTATTTAATTATGACTTTCAGAGAAAGTAACTTATTGGAAAATCATAATTAAAAATATACATTCATACACATTAGTAAAGGAATATAAAACATACATACATATACGTAAAGGAATATATGTGGACATACATACATAACTCATTCTCACATTCCATTCACACAGCCACAATTGCTCCTTCTACCTACCGTTCTGAAAACCCGTTTAAAAAAAAAAAATTAAAGTTTAAAACTTACTTAAAATTTCTTAAAATAACTTCCCTCCCTTTCCCAAACCTAAATATTGCATTTCATAAGCTCCTCCATAAAATATATCTCCTTCCCCAGCCAATGAACAACTTTACACTTGCTTTTTTCACGTGTAAGTTCTAGGGACTTACCCTCACTGAATCCATCAGTGAAATCTACAAAGTTCACTGCGCAAGCACTGCCTGTGCAGTCGCACGCGCTGTGAATAGACCTCGGGTCTGGAAATGCCGGCGTTCCCCGCATGCGCTGTTCCTGCTGAATGCCGGCATTTCCAATGGCCAGATGCGTGAGTAACCCGACCGTACTCACGCTTCTGGCCTGGAATTTCTGGCCCATTATTATATTTTTTTCTTGCTTCTGGCTTCGACCTTCGTCTGAGGAATCGATCCCCTTGAGGTGCTGCCGAATTGCAGGTAAGTTCGTTTCTAACTCATCGCCACTGTTAGATCCGTGTGTTAATGGAGACACGGAATGCAGGAGTTGATTTAACAAGTGTTTACTGAACAAAGTCTGGAGGTGAACTAACAACACAAGATGCTACACAGGCTTATATACCCGAGTGGTCACTACTGGTACTACAGTATACAGGGGCTTCAAAAACATAGTTCCTCTTAAAGGTACATACACTACAACCGCCCTCGCTACAGTTTTCCCCTCAACAAAAGCAACCACCTACTGACGCTGTGACCATCGACGACGGGTCCAACGGGCATTCCGCGGCCGCGATCGGCTACGCGAAAGTTGCTGTCTTCACCGATCACTGATCAACGCAGCAACGGTTCACTCTTTTTTGTGCTACCGTTTTAGCACTGTGGCACGCACCATTCCGTGCGTTCCAGACTGCCGAAGAGTTCGCTCACCTGTCGGCGAGTTCACCGACCTCGCCCGCCAAGTCCTCCTGGATCGCCCGTTCAGCGTTCCTACAGATTTAGTCAGACTGGGGACTTTTTCCAACATCAACAGAGCCATGGTCCGCGTATGCCCAACCTGCCAGTCAGCTGTTTCGCCCCGGCACCCGCTTCGAACCATGGGCTGCAGAGGTCACACGTCGCCACGGTCTTTCGCATGGCTGAATGCGTTTTGTTCGCCATGACACCACGATCCGCTCACAACCAGCACCTTTCGACCTCGCCCGCCAAGTCCAGACCGCACGACCGCCGAGACCACCGACCACCCATCGTCGTTACAGCACATCAGTTACGATCGTCCGCCTGACCACCAGCCACCCAACAGTCTCCGTCTCGAGACTGCAGGAGTCGTTCAGACAGGCTCGTCAGACTACCTCACCTTTTGTCGTTCATTAAAGCGAATTCTGGGGGGGCGCATGTAGCAGTACCACCGGGTGTCCCTTACTTATAGGACATAATTCCCTTTACCTACGTTGTATACAGTTACCTGTTCGGGCCGTTGCCCCTTTAAGAACGCGATCACGTCACGTTGCGCATCACGTGACTTACCTAAATGCGAGCCAGCCCGGTTCGGCCTCCCGCTCCCGACTTCGGCCGCAACGGCCAGCTGCAGTGCCGGGTGCCGGGTAAACGCGCTGACGTCATCACGCACATCACGTGACCGCCCTAAGCGCGGGCAAACGGGATGATGTCACGTCGCAAGTCACGTGACGCCCCAAGTGTGGGAAATGCGAGCAACGCGATGACGTCATCGCACAAACCTCCGGACTGCCTAGTCAGTCCTCGTGGTGTCCCCACTGGGGAAAGACCTGTTCCACGACTCTCCTGCATCTACCTACGTTGTTTGCTGTGCTTCATCTAATTCAACATTAAAATCCAGTTTGTTGTTCTTCCGAGTCAAGCTCCGTTATTTGTTAGGAATATGCTTAATCCTACATACGTAGGTGTAACGACTTCAACAACTTCCTGGTCCCTGATGAGTCTCCTGTGGGTGAGTATTTGGAAGTATCATTTGCTTGTATTACTCATGTGTGCTGAACAATAAAATGTATGTCAAGTTAAAATGAATTCAAGGTTTCCAAATTTTTTTCATGGAGTGCGGATCTCTGGCGATGCACCTGCCTCTTGCCCGCCGTCAGGTCTGGGTTGTGCTTCTTTGCCCTTCCTAGACAGGACAGCCCATGTGGTTCACCAACAACTGGTACTCTACACCCAGCAGCAGCAGATTGGCAACCACCATCGTTCCGAATGTCCCAGGCTCATCTCTCACTTGAGACCTTCTGGGATGAGCAGGTGTCTTCATGTCAGCACGGAGGCCTCCTGAAGCCAACACCCAAGGACAGGTACCTGAGCAAGGGTCAACATCGTCAAGAGGGGAGAAAATTAGTAACTCCGTTCATCCCGGAGAAGCCAAGCTCCCACTGAGTGTCGGCGGTGAAGAGTTAAGTATTTAATAGATCTAAAGGACAATGAGACGCAGCTTTGTGATTTATGGTGTTCTTAATCCCTTAATTGTTTTAATTCCTGCATCATTTCCCAATCATGCAGCCTTCTCTGACTCATTTGAACCCGCTAATTTCCTGTTAGATCGAGCGGAATGATATCAATACGTAATCTTCCCCATTAGTACCTTGCCAAGCCGTGCTTAGCAATCTCCTGCATTGGTGCATTGTCCAGGACGCAGAAAGACAAACCACTCGCTTCCCCGGGACAGCAGCAGTCAATCTGTAAATTAACCATATCATAGTACAGTTAAAACACAATATGGTGTACAGTTCATTACATCTCATTCCTCGATCCATCCGCCCAACCCAGGCACCTGTACCCACCCGTACTGTACACCAGTGTTAACAGTGACAGACCTGTACCCACCAGTATTGTACCCCAGTGTTATACAGTGACAGACCAGTACCCACCAGTACTGTACCCCAGTGTTATACAGTGACAGACCTGTACCCACCAGTACTGTACCCCAGTGTTATACAGTGACAGACCTGTACCCACCAGTACTGTACCCCCGTGTTATACAGTGACAGACCAGTACCCACCAGTACTGTACCCCCGTGTTATACAGTGACAGACCTGTACCCTCCAGTACTGTACCCCAGTGTTATACAGTGACAGACCAGTACCCACCAGTACTGTACCCCCGTGTTATACAGTGACAGACCTGTACCCACCAGTACTGTACCCCAGTGTTATACAGTGACAGACCTGTCCCCACCAGTACTGTACCCCAGTGTTATACAGTGACAGACCTGTACCCACCAGTACTGTACCCCAGTGTTATACAGTGACAGACCTGTACCCACCAGTTGTGTACAGCAGTGTTATACAGTGACAGACCTGTACCCACCAGTACAGTACCCCAGTGTTATACAGTGACAGACCTGTACCCACCAGTACTGTACCCCAGTGTTATACAGTGACAGACCTGTACACACCAGTTGTGTACAGCAGTGTTATACAGTGACAGACCTGTACCCACCAGTACTGTACCCCAGTGTTATACAGTGACAGACCTGTACCCACCAGTACTGCACCCCAGTGTTATACAGTGACAGACCTGTACCCACCAGTACTGTACCCCAGTGCTATACAGTGACAGACCTGTACCCACCAGTACTGCACGCCCGTGTTATACAGTGACAGACCTGTACCCACCAGTACAGTACCCCAGTGTTATACAGTGACAGACCTGTACCCACCAGTTGTGTACAGCAGTGTTATACAGTGACAGACCTGTACCCACCAGTACTGTACCTTAGTGTTATACAGTGACAGACCTGTACCCACCAGTACTGTAACCATGTTATACAGTGACAGACCTGTACCCACCAGTACTGTACCCAAGTTATACAGTGACAGACCTGTGCCCACCAGTACTGTGCCCAAGTGTTATACAGTGACCGAAGTGTACCGACCCGTACTGTACCCCAGTGTCATACAGTGACGGTCCTGGACCCCCCAGTACTGTACCCCAGTGTTATAGAGTGACGGACCTGTACCCACCAGTACTGTACCCACGTGTTATACAGTGACAGACCTGTACCCACCAGCACTGTACACTAGTGTTATACAGTGACAGTCCTGTACCCACCAGTACTGTACCCCAGTGTTATACAGTGACAGACCTGTACCCACCAGTACTGTACCCCAGTGTTATACAATGACAGACCTGTACCAACCAGTACTGTACCCCAGTGTTATACAGTGACAGTCCTGTACCCACCAGTACTGTACCCCAGTGTTATACAGTGACATACATGTACCCACCAGTACTGTACCCCAGTGTTATACAATGACAGACCTGTACACATCAGTACTGTACCCCAGTGTTATACAGTGACAGACCTGTACCCACCAGTACTGTACCCCAGTGTTATACAGTGACAGACCTGTACTCACCAGTACTGTACCCCAGTGTTATACAGTGACAGACCTGTACCCACCAGTACAGTACCAAAGCGTTATACAGTGACAGACCTGCACCCACCAGTACTGTACCCCAGTGTTATACAGAGACAGACCTGTACCCACCAGTACTGCACCACAGTGATATACAGTGACAGACCTTTACCCACCAGTACTATGCCCCTGTGTTATATAGTGACAGACCTGTACCCACTAGTACTGTACCCCAGTGTTATACACTGACAGACCTGTACCACCAGTACTGTACCGCAGTGTTATACAGTGACAGACCTGTACCCACCAGTACTGTACCACAGTGTTATACAGTGACAGGCCTGTACCCACCAGCACTGTACCCCAGTGTTATACAGTGACAGACCTTTACCTACCAGTACTGTACCCCAGTGTTATACAATGACAGACCTGTACCCACCAGTACTGTACCCCAGTGTTATACCGTGACAGACCTGTACCCACCTGTACTGTACCCCAGTGTTATACAGTGACATGGCTGTACCCACCAGTACTGTACCCCAGTGTTATACAGTGACAGACCTGCACCCACCAGTACTGTAACCCAGTGTTATACAATGACAGACCTGTACCCACGAGTACTGTACCCCAGTGTTATACAGTGACAGACCTGTTCCCACCAGTAATGAACCTCAGTGTTATACAGTGACAGACCTGTACCCACCAGTACTGTACCCCAGTGTTATACAAAGACGGACCTGTACACACCAGTACTGTACCCCAGTGTTATACACTGACAGGCCTGTAGCCACCAGTACTGTACCCCAGTGTTATACAATGACAGACCTTTACCCACCAGTACTGTACACCAGTGTTATACAATGACAGACCAGTACCCACCAGTACTATACACCAGTGTTATACAGTGACAGACCTGTAGCCACCAGTACTGTACCCCAGTGTTATACAGTGACAGACCTTTACCCACCAGTACTCTACCCCAGTGTTATACAGTGACAGACCTTTACCTACCAGTACTGTACCCCAGTGTTATACAGTGACAGACCTGTACCCACCAGTACTGTACCACAGTGTTATACAGTGACAGGCCTGTACCCACCAGCACTGTACCCCAGTGTTATACAGTGACAGACCTTTACCTACAAGTACTGTACCCCAGTGTTATACAATGACAGACCTGTACCCACCAGTACTGTACCCCAGTGTTATACCGTGACTGACCTGTACCCACCTGTACTGTACCCCAGTGTTATACAGTGACAGGCCTGTACCCACCAGTACTCTTCCCCAGTGTTATACAGTGACAGACCTTTACCTACCAGTACTGTACCCCAGTGTTATACAGTGACAGACCTTTATCTACCAGTACTGTACCCCAGTGTTATACAATGACAGACCTGTACCCACCAGTACTGTACCCCAGTGCTTTACAGTGACAGACCTGTACCCACCAGTACTGTACCCCAGTGTTATACAGTGACAGACCTGTACCCACCAGTACTGTACCCCAGTGTTATACAGTGACAGACCTGTACCCGCCAGTACTGTACCCCAGTGTTATACAAAGACGGACCTGTACCCACCAGTACTGTACCCCAGTGTTATACAGTGACAGACCTGTACCCACCAGTACTGTACCCCAGTGTTATACAGTGACAGGCCTGTACCCACCAGTACTGTACCCCAGTGTTATACAGTGACAGGCCTGTACCCACCAGTACTGTACCCCAGTGCTTTACAGTGACAGACCTGTTCCCACCAGTACTGTACCCCAGTGTTATACAAAGACGGACCTGTACCCACCAGTACTGTACCCCCTTGTTATACAGTGACAGACCTGTACCCACCTGTACTGTACCCCGTGTTATACAGCGACATAGCTGTACCCACCAGTACTGTACCCCAGTGTTATACAGTGACAGACCTGCACCCACCAGTACTGTACCCCAGTGTTATACAGTGACAAGCCTGTACCCACCAGTACTCTACCCCAGTGTTATACAGTGACAGACCTGTCCCCACCAGTACTGTACCCTAGTGTTATACAGTGACAGACCTTTACCTACCAGTACTGTACCCCAGTGTTATACAATGACAGACCTGTACCCACCAGTACTGTACCCCATTGTTATCACAGAATCACAGAAACCCCAGAGTGCAGATAGAGACCATTTCGGCCCATCTAGCCTTCACCGACACATATCCCACCCGATCCCAGAACCCCTACACCAACACATATCCCACCCTATCCCCGTAACCCCACATATTTTAACCCCCCTAACACTAATGGTCAATTTATCATGGCCAATCAATCTAACCCGCACATCTTTGGATGTTATACAATGACAGACCTGTACCCACCAGTACTGTACCCCAGTGTTCTACAGTGAGAGACCTGTACCCACCAGTACTGTACCCCAGTGTTCTACAGTGACAGACCTGTACCCACCAGCACTGTACCCCAGTGTTATACAGTGACAGACCTGTACCCACCAGTACTGTACCCCAGTGTTATACAGTGACAGACCTGTATCCACCAGTACTGTACCCCAGTGTTATACAGTGACAGACTTGTACCCACCAGTACTGTACCCCAGTGTTATACAGTGACAGACCTGTACCCACCAGTACTCTACCCCAGTGTTATACAGTGACAGACCTGTATCCACCAGTACTGTACCCCAGTGTTATACAGTGACAGACCTGCACCCACCAGTACTGTACCCCAGTGTTATACAGTGACAGACCTGCACCCACCATTACTGTACCCCAGTGTTACACAGTGACAGACCTGTACCCACCAGTACTGTACCCCAGTGTTATACAGTGACAGACCTGTCCCCACCAGTACTGTACCCTTGTGTTATACAGTGACAGACCTGTACGCACCAGTACTGTACCCCAGTGTTATACAGTGACAGACCTGTACCCACCAGCACTGTACCCCAGTGTTATACAGTGACAGACCTGTACCCACCAGTACTGTACCCCAGTGTTATATAGTGACAGACCTGTACCCACCAGCACTGTACCCCAGTTTTATACAACGACAGTAACACGGTGTCCTGCTAAACAACGCATCAGAATGAACCTGCAATTTTAAACACGCACAGCTACATGCTTCCAAATACCAGCACACAGCAGATCAACTTGGTCCATCCTACACACGACTGCACACACTGACACAAACTAGTTTGCAACAGTGCAAAAAAACATACACCTTCAAACAGCATTGAATGTTCGGCAATAACAATAAATGCTATGTCACGCTCGCAAGAACCAGCACACACCAACAAAAATTGGCGCACCAAAAAAACCCAGCACACACCAACAACACTCAGCACTTCCCTACAAAAACCAGCACACACCAAAAATTACCAGCACACTCCAACAAAAACCAGCACACACCAACAAAACTCAGCACACTGCAGCAAAAACCAGCACACACCAACCAAAACCAGCTCACACCAACAAAAACCAGCAGACACCAACAAAATCCAGCACACAGCAGCAAGAACCAGCACACAGCAGCAAGAACCAGCACATTGCAGCAAGAACCAGCACACAGCAGCAAGAACCAGCACATTGCAGCAAGAACCAGCACACAGCAGCAAGAACCAGCACATTGCAGCAAGAACCAGCATGCACCAACAACCAAAAATGAGGTGCCAACTTGGGGAAGCTGCAACACAGGACTACATGCATGCTAAACAGCAGAAGCAGCATGCTATAGACAGAGCTAAGCGATCCCACAATCAACGAATCAGATCAAAGCTCTGCAGTCCTGCCACATCCAGTCGTGAATGGTGGTGGACCATTAAACAACTAATGGGAGGAGGAGGCTCCGTGAATATCCCTATCCTCAATGATGGTGGAGTCCAGCACGCGAGTGCAAAAGACAAGGCTGAAACATTTGCAACCATCTTCAGCCAGAAGTGCCATTTCAGTCTCCTCCTGAGGTCCCTACCTTCACAGAAGCCAGTCTTCAGTCAATTCGATTCAGACCACGTGAAATGGCTGAGCGCACAGGATACAGCAAAGGCTATCGGCCCTGACAACATATCAGCTATCATGCTGAAGACTTGTGCTCCAGAACTAGCCGCGCCTCTAGCCAAGCTGTTCCAGTACAGCTGCAACACTGGCATCTATCCGACAATTTGGAAAACTGCCCAGGTATGTCCTTTCCACAAAAAGCAGGACAAATCCAATCTGGCCAATTACCGCCCCATCAGACTACTCTCAATCATCAGCAAAGTGATGGAAAGTGACGTTGACAGAGCTATCAAGTGGCACTTACTCACCAATAACCTACTCACCAATGCTCAGTTTGGGTTTCGCCAAGACCACTCGGCTCTAGACCTCATGACAGCCTTGGTCCAAACATGGACAAAACAACTGAATTCCAGAGGTGAGGTGAGAGTGACTGCCCTAGACATCAAGGCAGCATTTGACCGAGTGTGGCATCAAGGAGCCCCAGTAAAATTGAGGTCAATGGGAATCAGGGGGGAAATTCTCCACTGGCTGGAGTCATGCTTAGCACAAAGGAAGATGGTTGTGGTTGTTGGAGGCCAATCGTCACAGCACCAGGACATCGCTGCAGGAGTTCCTCAGGGCAGTGTTCTAGGCCCAACCATCTTCAGCTGCTTCATCAATGACCTTCCCTCTATCATAAGGTCATAAGTGGGGATGTTCGTTGATGATTGTACAGTGTTCAGTTCCATTCGCAACTCCTCAGAAAATGAAGCAGTCAATGCTCGAATGCAGCAAGACCTGAACAACATTCAGGCTTGGGTTGATAAGTGGCAAGTAACATTCGCGCCACCATCTACAAGGCACAAGTAAGGAGTGTGATGGAATACTCTCCACTTGCCTGGATGTGTGCAGCTCCAACACTCGAGAAGCTCGACACCATCCAGGACAAAGCAGCCCGCTTGATTGGCACCCCATCCACCATCTTAAACATTCACTCCCTCCACCACTGGCGCACCGTGGCTGCAGTGTGTACCATCTACAAGATGCACTGCAACAACTCGCCAAGGCTTCTTAGAGAGCACCTCCCAAACCCGCGACCTCTTCCACCTAGAAGGACAAGGGCAGCAGGCGCATGGGAACACCACCACCTCCAAGTTCCCCTCCAGGTCACACACCATCCTGACTTGGAAATATATCGCCGATCCTTCATCGTCGCTGGGTCAAAATCCTTCACCACATGGACTGCAGCGGTTCATGAAGAAGGCTCACCACCACCTTTTCAAGGGCAATTAGGGATGGGCAATAATTGTCGGCACACACCAACAACAACCAGCACACACCAACAACAACCAGCACACACCAACAACCAGCACACAGCAACAACAACCAGCACACACCAACAACAACCAGCACACACCAACAACCAGCACACACCAACAACAACCAGCACACACCAACAACAACCAGCACACACCAACAACCAGCACACAGCAACAACAACCAGCACACACCAAGAACAACCAGCACACACCAACAACAACCAGCACACACCAACAACAACCAGCACACACCAACAACAACCAGCACACACCAACAACAACCAGCACTCACCAACAACAACCAGCACACACCAACAACAACCAGCACACAACAACAACCAGCACACACCAACAACAACCAGCACACACCCAACAACCAGCACACACCAACAACAACCAGCACACAACAACAACCAGCACACACCAACAACCAGCACACACCAACAACAACCAGCACTCACCAACAACAACCAGCACACACCAACAACAACCAGCACACAACAACAACCAGCACACACCAACAACAACCAGCACACACCCAACAACCAGCACACACCAACAACAACCAGCACACAGCAACAACAACCAGCACACAACAACAACAACCAGCACACAGCAAGTACCAGCACACACCAACAACCAGCACACACCCAACAACCAGCACACACCAACAAAAACCAGCACACAACAACAACCAGCACACACCAACAACAACCAGCACACAACAACAACCAGCACACACCAACAACAACCAGCACACACCAACAACAACCAGCACACACCAACAACAACCAGCACACACCAACAACAACCAGCACTCACCAACAACAACCAGCACACACCAACAACAACCAGCACACAACAACAACCAGCACACACCAACAACAACCAGCACACAGCAACAACCAGCACACACCAACAACAACCAGCACACAACAACAACAACCAGCACACAGCAAGTACCAGCACACACCAACAACGAGCACACACCCAACAACCAGCACACACCAATAAAAACCAGCACACAACAACAACCAGCACACACCAACAACAACCAGCACACAACAACAACCAGCACACACCAACAACAACCAGCACACACCAACAACAACCAGCACACACCAACAACAACCAGCACACAGCAAGTACCAGCACACACCAACAACCAGCACACACCCAACAACCAGCACACACCAACAAAAACCAGCACACAGCAACAACCAGCACACACCAACAACAACCAGCACACACCAACAACAACCAGCACACACCCAACAACCAGCACACACCCAACAACCAGCACACACCCAACAACCAGCACACACCAACAAAAACCAGCACACAGCAACAACAACCAGCACACACCAACAACAACCAGCACAGACCAACAACAACCTGCACACACCAACAACAACCAGCACACAACAACAACCAGCACAGACCAACAACAACCAGCACACAGCAACAACAACCAGCACACACCAACAACAACCAGCACACAGCAACAACCAGCACACACCAACAACAACCAGCACACACCAACAACAACAAGCACACACCAACAACAACCAGCACACAGCAAGTACCAGCACACACCAACAACAACCAGCACACAGCAACAACAACCAGCACACACCAACAACAACCAGCACACAGCAACAACAACCAGCACACACCAACAACAACCAGCACAGGCCAACAACAACCAGCACACACCAACAACAACCAGCACACACCAACAACAACCAGCACACACCAACAACAACCAGCACACACCAACAACAACCAGCACACACCAACAACAACCAGCACAGACCAACAACAACCAGCACACAGCAAGTACCAGCACACACCAACAACAACCAGCACAGACCAACAACAACCAGCACACACCAACAACAACCAGCACACACCAACAACAACCAGCACACAACAACAACCAGCACAGACCAACAACAACCAGCACACAGCAAGAACCAGCACACACCAACAACAACCAGCACACACCAACAACAACCAGCACTCACCAACAACAACCAGCACACACCAACAACAACCAGCAGACAGCAACAACAACCAGCACACACCAACAACAACCAGCACACACCAACAACAACCAGCACGCACCAACAACAACCAGCACACAGCAACAACAACCAGCACACACCAACAACAACCAGCGCACACCAACAACAACCAGCACTCACCAACAACAACCAGCACACACCAACAACAACCAGCACACACCAACAACAACCAGCACACACCAACAACAACCAGCACACAGCAAGAACCAGCACACACCAACAACAGCCAGCACACACCAACAACAACCAGCACACACCAACAACAACCAGCACACACCAACAACAACCAGCACTCACCAACAACAACCAGCACACAGCAACAACAACCAGCACTCACCAACAACAACCAGCACACACCAACAACAACCAGCACACACCAACAACAACCAGCACTCACCAACAACAACCAGCACACACCAACAACAACCAGCACACACCAACAACAACCAGCACAGACCAACAACAACCAGCACACACCAACAACAACCAGCACACAGCAAGAACCAGCACACACCAACAACAACCAGCACAGACCAACAACAACCAGCACACACCAACAACAACCAGCACACACCAACAACAACCAGCACACACCAACAACAACCAGCACACAGCAACAACAACCAGCACACACCAACAACAACCAGCACAGACCAACAACAACCAGCACACACCAACAACAACCAGCACACACCAACAACAACCAGCACACACCAACAACAACCAGCACACACCAACAACAACCAGCACTCACCAACAACAACCAGCACACACCAACAACAACCAGCACAGACCAACAACAACCAGCACACAGCAAGTACCAGCACACACCAACAACAACCAGCACAGACCAACAACAACCAGCACACACCAACAACAACCAGCACACACCAACAACAACCAGCACACAACAACAACCAGCACAGACCAACAACAACCAGCACACAGCAAGAACCAGCACACACCAACAACAACCAGCACACACCAACAACAACCAGCACTCACCAACAACAACCAGCACACACCAACAACAACCAGCACACAGCAACAACAACCTGCACACACCAACAACAACCAGCACACACCAACAACAACCAGCACGCACCAACAACAACCAGCACACAGCAACAACAACCAGCACTCACCAACAACAACCAGCACACACCAACAACAACCAGCACACACCAACAACAACCAGCACTCACCAACAACAACCAGCACACACCAACAACAACCAGCACACACCAACAACAACCAGCACACACCAACAACAACCAGCACACAGCAAGAACCAGCACACACCAACAACAACCAGCACACACCAACAACAACCAGCACACACCAACAACAACCAGCACACACCAACAACAACCAGCACTCACCAACAACAACCAGCACACAGCAACAACAACCAGCACTCACCAACAACAACCAGCACACACCAACAACAACCAGCACACACCAACAACAGCCAGCACTCACCAACAACAACCAGCACACACCAACAACAACCAGCACACACCAACAACAACCAGCAGAGACCAACAACAACCAGCACACACCAACAACAACCAGCACACAGCAAGAACCAGCACACACCAACAACAACCAGCACGGACCAACAACAACCAGCACACACCAACAACAACCAGCACACACCAACAACAACCAGCACTCACCAACAACAACCAGCACACACCAACAACAACCAGCACACACCAACAACAACCAGCACAGTCCAAAAACAACCAGCACACACCAACAACAACCAGCACACAGCAAGAACCAGCACACACCAACAACAACCAGCACACACCAACAACAACCAGCACATACCAACAACAACCAGCACACAGCAAGAACCAGCACTCACCAACAACAACCAGCACGGACCAACAACAACCAGCACACACCAACAACAACCAGCACACAGCAAGGGGCAGGTCTGATCCAGGCCTTCCACTCTGGTGTTGGCCGTGGTCCTTCACCAGGTTTAGATGAAGTGCAGGGGGCATCTGTACTGGAGACCTATCTTTTATTTAAACACTGAGATTCTGCTCTTGGTACCAGCACAGCCAATGAGATCATGGCTGATCTCTATCTTGACTTCATCTACCCAACTTTGCTCCCTATCCCTTAATACCCTCACCCAACAAAAATCTATCGATCTCAGTTTTGAAATTTTCAATTGACCCCCAGCCTCAACAGCTTTTTGGGGGAGAGAGTTCCAGATTTCCACCACCCTTTGTGTGAAGAAGTGCTTCCTGACATCACCCCTGACCAGCTGGCTCTAATTTTAAGGTTATGCCCCCTTGTTCTGGACTCCCCCCACCAGACGAGATAGTTTCTCTCTATCAACCCAATCAAATCCTTTAATCATCTTAAACACCTCGATTCCTGAGGTGCGGGGCCCAGAACTGAATGCAGTGTCCAGGTGGGGTCTGACCAGAGCCTTTTTGGTTATTTTTGTACCTGTCCACTCGCTTTCAGTGATGTCTGTGCTTGGAGCCCTAAACCTCTCTGCTTATCCACAGTTCCCAGCTTGTCACCATTTAGAAAATACCCGGCTCTATCTTTCTTTGGTCCAAAGTGGATGAGCTCGCACTTCCCCACATTGAACTCCATCTGCCACAGTTTTGCCCACTCAATCTATCAATATCCCTTTGCAAAGGGGTCAGAATCAATACCAGGTTGATACGGATTGCTGCATGCAGCTGGGTAATAAGCAGAGCCAGCCCAGGTCCAGGAGTGTAGTGGTTATGTTACTGGACTAGTGAGCCAGAGGTCGTGAGTTCAATTTAATATATTTGGATTTTCAAAAGGTCCTCAATAGGGTACGGCATAGTAGACTCAGGACTGAGGCGGAGTCAGGGGACAAGTAGCAGAATGGACAGCAAGCTGGCTACAAAACAGCAAACAGAGAGTAGGGGTAAAGGGCAGTACCTCAGACTGGTGGAAGGCGGGGTGTGCTGTTCCACAAGCACGGCCCTGGGACCACTGCTGTTCACCATTTACATTAATGATTTGGTCTCGGGAGTTGGAGGTACAATTTCAAAATTTGCAGATGACCCCAAATTGGGAGGTGCAGTTAATACAAAGGAGGACTGTGACAACTTACAGGAAGACATTAATAAGCCGGCAGAATGGGTGTGTAATTAGCAAATTAATTGCAATATAGGTAAGTATGCATTTTGATAGGAAGAATAAGGAGGCCACATATTGCTTGGGTGATAAGAGCCTAAATGGGGTAGAGGAACAGAGGGATCAAGGGCACACATTCATAAATCACTAGAAGTAGTGACACAGATTAACAAGGCCATAAAATAGCAAACCAAGCTCTAGGATTCATTTCCAGAGGGATGGAACTGAAAAGCAGGGAAGTTGGGGGGAATTATATCCACAAAAAACGGGCGGGTTTGTGTCGGGTGGGAAGTTGTAGTCTTAGAAATCGGAATCTCGGCCCCCAAACTGCCTCCAACCCGCCCACTTCCGATTTTAACGAAGGCGGGATTGGGGGCGGGCGGCCAGCCCGTTCCCAGGATCTGGGTTGGCACTTTAAATATTATAATGAGGCTGCGTGCTCATTTGGAAGCACCGTTTGAAATTTAACTCTGGGCGCCGGGTATCCTGGCCCTCGGGAACCCGGCAGCTAAAGGGAGGCGAGGACTGCCGGATCCAGGAGGTTAAAGCCTTTCCACTCACCTGCTGGATCCAGGAGGTGAGGCCCTTTCCACTCACCTGCTGGATCCAGGAGGTTAAAGCCTTTCCACTCACCTGCTGGATCCAGGAGGTTAAAGCCTTTCCACTCACCTGCTGGATCCAGGAGGTTAAAGCCTTTCCACTCACCTGCTGGATCCAGGAGGTTAAAGCCTTTCCACTCACCTGCTGGATCCAGGTGGTGAGACCCTTTCCACTCACCTGCTGGATCCAGGTGGTAAGACCCTTTCCACTCACCTGCTGGATCCAGGAGGTTAAAGCCTTTCCACTCACCTGCTGGATCCAGGAGGTTAAAGCCTTTCCACTCACCTGCTGGATCCAGGAGGTTAAAGCCTTTCCACTCACCTGCTGGATCCAGGTGGTGAGACCCTTTCCACTCACCTGCTGGATCCAGGAGGTTAAAGCCTTTCCACTCACCTGCTGGATCCAGGAGGTTAAAGCCTTTCCACTCACCTGCTGGATCCAGGAGGTTAAAGCCTTTCCACTCACCTGCTGGATCCAGGAGGTAAGGCCCTTTCCACTCACCTGCTGGATCCAGGTGGTGAGGCCCTTTCCACTCACCTGCTGGATCCAGGAGGTTAAAGCCTTTCCACTCACCTGCCGGATCCAGGAGGTTAAAGCCTTTCCACTCACCTGCTGGATCCAGGTGGTGAGGCCATTTCCACTCACCTGCTGGATCCAGGAGGTTAAAGCCTTTCCACTCACCTGCTGGATCCAGGAGGTTAAAGCCTTTCCACTCACCTGCTGGATCCAGGTGGTAAGACCCTTTCCACTCACCTGCTGGATCCAGGTGGTGAGGCCCTTTCCACTCACCTGCTGGATCCAGGAGGTTGAAGCCTTTCCACTCACCTGCTGGATCCAGGAGGTAAGACCCTTTCCACTCACCTGCTGGATCCAGGAGGTAAGACCCTTTCCACTCACCTGCTGGATCCAGGTGGTAAGGCCCTTTCCACTCACCTGCTGGATCCAGGAGGTAAGACCCTTTCCACTCACCTGCTGGATCCAGGAGGTTAAAGCCTTTCCACTCACCTGCTGGATCCAGGAGGTAAGACCCTTTCCACTCACCTGCTGGATCCAGGTGGTAAGGCCCTTTCCACTCACCTGCTGGATCCAGGAGGTGAGACCCTTTCCACTCACCTGCTGGATCCAGGTGGTAAGGCCCTTTCCACTCACCTGCTGGATCCAGGAGGTAAGACCCTTTCCACTCACCTGCTGGATCCAGGAGGTTAAAGCCTTTCCACTCACCTGCTGGATCCAGGTGGTAAGGCCCTTTCCACTCACCTGCTGGATCCAGGTGGTAAGGCCCTTTCCACTCACCTGCTGGATCCAGGTGGTGAGGCCCTTTCCACTCACCTGCTGGATCCAGGTGGTAAGGCCCTTTCCACTCACCTGCTGGATCCAGGAGGTAAGACCCTTTCCACTCACCTGCTGGATCCAGGTGGTAAGGCCCTTTCCACTCACCTGCTGGATCCAGGTGGTAAGGCCCTTTCCACTCACCTGCTGGATCCAGGAGGTAAGACCCTTTCCACTCACCTGCTGGATCCAGGAGGTTAAAGCCTTTCCACTCACCTGCTGGATCCAGGAGGTAAGACCCTTTCCACTCACCTGCTGGATCCAGGTGGTGAGGCCCTTTCCACTCA
This sequence comes from Somniosus microcephalus, assembly GCF_052327205.1. Taxonomy (NCBI): domain Eukaryota; kingdom Metazoa; phylum Chordata; class Chondrichthyes; order Squaliformes; family Somniosidae; genus Somniosus; species Somniosus microcephalus. The sequence goes on from NC_141009.1 coordinate 69,561,234, forward strand.
CCTGCTGGATCCAGGAGGTAAGACCCTTTCCACTCACCTGCTGGATCCAGGTGGTAAGACCCTTTCCACTCACCTGCTGGATCCAGGTGGTGAGGCCCTTTCCACTCACCTGCTGGATCCAGGTGGTGAGGCCCTTTCCACTCACCTGCTGGATCCAGGTGGTAAGGCCCTTTCCACTCACCTGCTGGATCCAGGAGGTAAGACCCTTTCCACTCACCTGCTGGATCCAGGAGGTTAAAGCCTTTCCACTCACCTGCTGGATCCAGGAGGTAAGACCCTTTCCACTCACCTGCTGGATCCAGGAGGTAAGACCCTTTCCACTCACCTGCTGGATCCAGGAGGTAAGACCCTTTCCACTCACCTGCTGGATCCAGGAGGTAAGACCTCTGACCAACCCCCCTCCCTCCACAAGGCCTACGGTTTCCGATCCCCGGCCCCTGGCTCCCGACTCCACCTCCGGCCTCCGATCCCCAGGACTCGATGCCCCCCCCACCACCAGCCTACTGATCTCCTACTCCCCTGATCTCTGACCGCTCCTCAATCTCCGCCTGCCCCCCCCACCCCCGAACTCAGCCTTCCGACCCCCTCCAATAATGACCTCCAACCTCCTCCGATCCCAGCCTTCCGACATCCCCCCAATCTCCAGCCTTCCGACACCCCCTCCGATCCCAGCCTTCCGAGCCCCCGCAATCTCCAGCCTTTCAACACCCCCCAATCTCCAGCCTTCCAAAACTCCACCAATCTCCAGCCTTCCAACACCCCCCAATCTCCAGCCTTCAAACACTCCCCCAATCTCCAGCCTTCCAACACTCCCCCAATCTCCAGCCTTTCAACACCCCCCATTCTCCAGCCTTTCGACACCCCCCCAATCTCCAGCCTTCCAACACTCCCCCAATCTCCAGCTTTCCAAGCCCTTCTGAACCCCATGCCCCCCTCCAGCCTCCGATCCCTCCCTCCCTCCTCTCTGCTCCCCGGCTGCAGCCTGGTGCCACAGGCCTACCTGCCCAGAGCCAGCCAGCCTTTCAATCTGGCTATCTGCGGGCAGGAAACAGAGAAAAAAAATGTTCTCGCGTGCAAAGTTAAAGCACACAGGATTGGGGGTGAGGTACTGTCTTGGATAGAGAACCGGTTGGCAGACAGGAAGCAAAGAGTTGGAATAAACGGGTCTTTTTCTGAGGGGCAGGCAGTGACTAGTGGGGTACCGCAGGGATCGGTGCTAGGACCCCAGCTATTCACAATATATATTAATGATCTAGACGAGGGAACTAGATGTAATATCTCCAAGTTTGCAGACGACACAAAGCTGGGTGGGCGTGTGTGCTGTGAGGAGGATGCCGAGAAACTCCAGTATGATTTGGACAGGTTGGGTGATTGGGCAGATGCATGGCAAATGCAGTATAATGTGGGTAAATGTGAGGTTATCCACTTCAGTGGAAAAAACAGGGAGACAGTTTATTATCTGACAGACTGGAAAACTGCTAATGTAACACCCTTATTTAAAAAGGGCAGTAGACAGAAGGCTGGAAACTATAGACCGGTTAGCCTAACATCTGTGGTAGGTAACATTTTGGAGTCCATTATTAAGGAGACAGTAACAGGACATTTGGATAATCATAATTTAATAGGACAAAGTCAGCATGGTTTTATGAAGGGGAAGTCATGTTTGACAAATTTGCTGGAGTTCTTTGAGGAAGTAACATATAGGGTGGATAAAGGGGAACCAGTGGACGTAGTGTATTTAGACTTCCAAAAGGCATTTGACAAGGTGCCACACAAAAGATTATTGCTTAAGATAAAATATCACGGGATTGGGGGTAATATTCTGGCATGGATAGAGGATTGGCTATCTAACAGAAGGCAGAGAGTTGGGATAAATGGTTCATTCTCAGACTGGCAATCAGTAACTAGTGGTGTTCCACAGGGGTCAGTGCTGGGTCCCCAACTCTTTACAATCTATATTAACGATTTGGAGGAGGGGACCGAGTGCAACATATCAAAGTTTGCAGATGATACTAAGATGGGAGGGAAAGTAGTGAGTGAGGAGGACATAAAAAACCTGCAAGGGGACATAGACAGGCTAAGTAAGTGGGCAGAGATTTGGCAGATGGAATATAATACTGGAAGGTATGAGGTTATGCACTTTGGCAGGAAAAATCGTAGAGCAAGTTATTATCTTAATGGCAAGAAACTGGAAAGTACTGAAGTACAAAGGGATCTGGGGGTCCTGGTGCACGAAACTCAAAAGGTTAGTATGCAGGTGCAGCAAGTGATTAAGAAGGCCAATGGAATGTTGGCTTTCATTGCTAGGGGGATAGAATATAAAAATAGGGAGGTATTGCTTCAGTTGTACAAGGTATTGGTGAGACCGCACCTGGAATACTACATACAGTTTTGGTGTCCATACTTAAGAAAGGACATACTTGCTCTCGAGTCAGTACAAAGAAGGTTCACTCGGTTAATCCCGGGGATGAGGGGATGGACATATGAGGAGAGGTTGAGTAGATTGGGACTCTACTCATTGGAGTTCAGAAGAATGAGAGGCGATCTTATTGAAACATATAAGATTGTGAAGGGGTTGGATCGGGTGGATGCAGGGAGGATGTTCCCGATGATGGGTGAAACTAGAACTAGGGGGCATAGTCTTAGAATAAGGGGCTGCTCTTTCAAAACTGAGATGAGGAGGAACTACTTCACTCAGAGGGTGGTAGGTCCATGGAATATGCTGCCCCAAAAAGCTGTAGAAGCTACATCATTACATAAATTTAAAACAGAAATAGACAGTTTCCTAGAAGTAAAGGGAATTAAGGGTTATGGGGAGCGGGCAGGAATTTCGACATGAGTCTAGGTTCGGATCGGTCATGGCCCTGTGGGTAGTGGAGCGGGCCCAGGGGCCGTGTAGCCTGATCCTGCTCCTATTTTGTGTGTCTAATTCTGTTAGATTCAGGAGATGGTTCTGTGATAGTGGATTGGCGGTTAGGATCAGATCAGCCATGATCTTATTGAATGGCGGAGCAGGCTCGAGGGGCCGATTGGCCTACTCCTGCTCCTATTTCTTATGTTCTTATGTTCCCCCAATCTTCAGCTTTCCAAGCCCCTCTGAACCCCATGCCCCCCTCCAGCCTCTGATCCCTCCCTCCCCCCTCTCTGCTCCCTGGCTGCAGTCTGGTGCCACAGGCCTACCTGCCCGGAGCCAGCCAGCCTTTCAATCTGGCTATCTGCGGGCAGGAAACAGAGAAAAAAAATGTTCTCGCGTGCAAAGTTAAAGCATACAGTATTGGGGGTAAGGTACTGTCTTGGATAGAGAACTGGTTGGCAAACAGGAAGCAAAGAGTTGGAATAAACGGGTCTTTTTCTGAGTGACAGGCAGTGACTAGTGCGGTACCGCAGGGATCGGTGCTAGGACCCCAGCTATTCACAATATATATTAATGATCTAGACGAGGGAACTAGATGTAATATCTCCAAGTTTGCAGATGACACAAAGCTGGGTGGGCGTGTGTGCTGCGAGGAGGATGCCGAGAAACTCCAGTATGATTTGGACAGGTTGGGTGATTGGGCAGATGCATGGCAAATGCAGTATAATGTGGGTAAATGTGAGGTTATCCACTTCAGTGGCAAAAACAGGGAGACAGTTTATTATCTGTGTTGTGTATGTACCTTTAAGAGAATAACTGGTCTCAGACTGCAATACCGGCAGTGACCACCCCTGTATAAAAGGCGCTAGAGAGCCTCTGTTGGTTAGATTCGTTTATGCCTTCCACCAGTAAAGATCGTTTTGTTTTCTCTCCTGCTAGTCCGTGTCTCAATCATTCACGGACTTAACACTGGCGACGAGGTAGAAAAAACTTACCTGCAACTCAGCAGCAGCTCCGACGACGTTGAAGGTCGGAAGAAGAAAAAAAAAAAAATAGAGTCCATTGAAACTCGAGGAACGGGCGTCGACCGTCAATCATCGGGTTCAAGGCTTTGCAGGAGCGACGTTCCAGAGCCAGGCTGGGTTCCTCGGTCCGTGGTTTCCCAGCTAATCGGGCTGATGGCAGGTAGTGCTCTGATCCTTCCCGGGCTGCAACGGGGCCGGGCAGCGAGTCGGGAAGCAAGGAGAGAGAGAGAGAGGGTGGAGCATACAGGGCGCGGCCGGTGTTTCGAAGCTGGGCAGCGTTCGGACCTCAGAAGAGGGAGGGAAGTGTTCCAGAGGGTCCGCTCCACGACGGGAAAATAATAAAAGAAAAAGAATACGCGCAAGAAACCGTGGAAAGCAGCGCTAACAACAGCGGGGGAAGAAGGAAAAGCGCGGGAGGCGCCATTTTGTTAAATCAGAGAAGAAGGCAAAGCGCGGGAGGCGCCATTTTAGATTTGCAAGATGCCGAAGACTGGCTGTATCACTGCTTTTGATAATACATTAGAGGACTGGACCACGTATGTGGAAAGAGTCGAGGTATATTTCGAGGCAAATGAAATAGCGGAGGGGAAAAAGGCATCAATATTGCTAAATGTAATGGGCGCTAGAACGTACGGCCTATTGCGGGATCTGATTACTCCAGCCAAACCGAAGGCGAAGAGTTTTAACGAAAGTGTTGCTGTTCTACAGGAGCACTTAAACCCTGCACCGCTGTTGATAGCAGAAAGATTTAAATTCCACAGGAGAACACAGCACAAAGATGAGAGCAATGCTGAGTATCTTACGGAACTACGCAAGCTATCAAAGCTCTGCCAGTTCGGAGCAGGACTGGCAGATACCCTACGGGACAAATTTGTCTGTGGACTCCTGAGTGAAGGAACACAGAAGAAGTTACTCTCAGAGAAAGAGCTGACGCTAGATAAGGCTTTCAGCGTGGCAGTATCGTATGAAGCAGCAGCCAGGGGAGCTGCAGAAATTCAACAAAAACCACAGGAATACGGCACCCACGAAATGACACGGGGATTTGCAAAATGTTATCGCTGCGGCAGAACTAACCATGGCCAGAAGGACTGCTGGTCCAAAGACAAAATATGCAGACAATGCGGGAAGATTGGACACATTGCACGAGTTTGCAGGTCTGGGAAGAAGACCAGCGACAACAAAAAGGCTACTAAGGAACCGTACAAGAAAGTACAAAAGATGACGGACAGTAGTTCCGAAGACAAGATGAGCGATAGTGAATCCGAGAACAGGAGATTAAGCTGTCTCAAACTTCACAATGTAATCGCAAAAGAAGATCACCAAACCATTTGGGTCACCCTCACGATAGCAGGGTCCCAAGTTAAAATGGAATTGGATACAGGATCAGCGCTAACCGTCATGAATCGACGAGACTATGAGCGGCTATTTTCACACATACCCTTGAGAGAGACATCCATCGTCTTGACGGCGTATACGGGGCAAAAAGTATACCCCAGAGGAAAAATAAGGGTGCCTGTCGAATACAATGGCAAGAAAATATGGAAATTGTATCTCTACATACTGCCAAATGGTGGACCACCGTTATTGGGACGGGAATGGATCAGGAAGATAAACTTGGATTGGCATTCCATTCATGCAATGACGGTGGACGGTAAAAAAGATGAAGACGTCACTCCTGGACGATTGTCAACAATCTTAGCTAACGCCAAAGAGGTATTTCAACAAGAACTGGGCACGCTTAAAGGCATAACCGTTTCGTTAAAAATAGAAGAGAATGCAGTTCCCAAGTTTTTCAAAGCGAGACCGGTACCATATGCAATTCGTCCAGCCGTCGAGGCAGAGCTGGAGAATCTGGAGAAGGCGGGCGTGTTGTCTAAGGTTGACTGGAGCGAGTGGGCGACACCCATCGTTCCTGTCATGAAAAAAACGTTAAGCAATAAGTCCGAAGAGCCAAGGAAGATTCGCATCTGTGGGGCTTTCAGGGTGACGGTGAACCCTGTCCTTCACACAGTACAATATCCTCTTCCAAGGATAGAAGACATCTTCGCCTCACTGTCTGGAGGGAAGCGTTTTACAAAAATTGACCTAGCACAAGCATATTTGCAGATGGAGGTTGAAGAGTCCTCTAGGAAGTATCTCACGATAAACACTCACAAAGGTCTTTACCAATATCATCGATTGGTATTCGGAGTAGCATCGGCTCCGGCGATATGGCAAAGAGCGATGGAACAAGTCCTGCAAGGGATTCCGGGGACTCAGTGTTACTTGGACGACATTCTTGTAACAGGTGAAGATGACAGTGAACACCTTAACAACCTAGAACAGGTGCTCACTAGACTACGGGAACATGGGCTGCGAGCCAACCGCCCCAAGTGCGAATTTTTTAAGAAACAGATATCGTATTGTGGCCACGTGATTGATGAAGAGGGGTTACATAAGTCCCCTGACAAAATTGAAGCGGCTGTTAAGGCCCCAGCGCCTGAAAATGTGTCGCAACTGAGGTCATTCCTCGGGTTGGTGAATTACTATCATAAGTTTTTGCCGAATTTGTCGACAATTCTGCATCCACTGAACGCCCTGCTACGAACGGGGGTAGCATGGAAATGGAGCGATGATTGTAAACGTGCTTTTCAGAAGAGTAAGGACTTAATCACTTCGAAGGAAGTATTGGCTCACTACAACCCAGCACTGCCAATCAGGCTGGCGTGTGATGCGTCTCCCTACGGCATTGGGGCGGTACTGTCGCATATATTCCTTAATGGTTTGGAGAGGCCGATAGCTTTTGCGTCACGCTCGTTAACTTCTGCCGAGCGTAACTACGCCCAGATTGACAGAGAGGCCCTCAGCCTAGTGTGGGGGGTGAAGAAGTTCAATCGCTATCTGCACGGTGTGATGAAATATGCCGTTCATCAGGCACTGTATTCGCTGTGTCTAGTTTAGTTTCAGTTTCATTTCCCCTCCGGTACTGTATTGTGTGTAGGGCTCCGCCCATACCTGGCCACTACTTAAGCAGGCTGCACTGTCTCACAGGCAGTGCAGCAGATCTTTGGATGGGAGACACTTCTCCACTGTGTGTTACTTTCTTAGTTAATAAAAGCCTTGCTTTGCTCCGTTAACGTCGAGTCTCGGATTCATTGAGGCACATCAATTTTATTAACTAAATTTTCAACGCAATGGATCAACTCTTGAAACCCGAACGTTTGGATTTGGACCAGCATGCTTCGGATGCATTGGCACGCTTCGGACACTGGTTTAAGTGTATGGAATTCTTCCTGGACAATTCCGTAGCCATCACAGGCGCTACGGACGCCGAAAGTATGAAACTCAGAATCCTGCGGAATTGGGTAAGCCACCGGGTTTACCCCCTCATCCAAGACGCCGACATGTACCCGGCCGCCTGCGACATCCTAAAGGCGCATTACCAGCAGCCTACGAATGAGGTGTATGCTAGGCATCTGCTCGCTACTCGCGCACAGCGACCTGGGGAATCGCTGGGTGAGTTCCTAGTCACCCTGAAAACGCTTGGCAAAGACTGCAAGTGCCAAGATGTAAAAGCCGCAGTGTACACTGACGAGCTTGTTTGTGATGCCTTTATCACAGGCCTCAGCTCCACTTACATCCGGCAGAGACTACTGGAAAAAACGGGATTGGACCTGAAACAGGCTGTGGACACAGCGTGATCCCTGGATGTGGCCCAGAGAAACTCGGACGCCTACTCTTCAGCCCGCGCCGCCCACGCCGCCACGTGTGCACCAAGGGCGCCGCCATCTTGGAAGGCATCTTCCCCGCCCGGCAGCCCGACACCGTCGGGGCCCCGCTCTCCCCCCAGAAGCCCTACGACAGCCGCGACGCTTTGGGGCCCCAACTTCTACTTCTGCGGGCAGCCGAAGCACACCAGAAACCTGTGCCCGGCGAAAGGCACCACCTGCTTTAAGTGTGGTAAGAAGGGGCACTTTGGGAAGGTGTGCAGAGGGAACCCCGCTGGAAAACCCGCCACCGCCGCGTGTGCGCCGTGGGAGCGGCCATCTTGGACGCCATCTTGCCCGACCTCGTGGGGTCTGCCATTTTGTGAGCAGACAGCGTGGACGCCATCTTGTCTCGATCAGGCATCGGTCACAGTGGACCAGACCAGACCGCACCCGCTATCCAAATCAATGGTGGACATCGAGGTAAACGGGTGCGGGGTTAAATGTTTAATTGACAGTGGAAGCATGGAGAGTTTTATCCACCCTGAACTAGCACAACAACTCTCTCTAACGGTGGTCCCTGCTCGGGGCACCATCTCTATGGCTGATAAAACCCAGACATCGACCGTTATGGGTTACTGCGCGGTACAATTGTCCGTTAACGGAACTGTATATGATAATTTTAAATTGCTAATCATGAAGAATCTATGTGCGAGCGTGATCTTGGGCCTGGATTTCCAGTGCCACCACCAAAGCATCACGCTCAATTACGGTGGGTCCCAGCCGCCCCTCACAGTGTGCGGTCTGGCTACCCTGAAGGTAAAGCCGCCTTCGCTATTCGCGAACCTTACTCCCAACTGCCGGCCAATAGCGACCAAAAGCAGGAGGTAAAGCTGGGAGGACAGGCGGTTTATCGCGACCGAGGTGGACAGGCTGCTGAGGGAGCGCGTCATTGAACGCAGCAACAGCCCGTGGCGCGCCCAAGTGGTAGTGGTGAGGGGTAGCGAGAAGAAATGGATGGTGATCGACTATAGCCAAACGATCAACATGTACACCCAACTAGACGCCTACCCGCTACCCCGCATATCAGAAATGGTGAACCAAATTGCCCAATACCGGGTGTTCTCCACCATCGACCTCAAGTCAGCGTACCACCAGCTCCCCTATCAGACCAGAGGACCGCCTGTACACCGCCTTCGAGGCGAACGGACGCCTCTACCAATTCCTCAGAGTCCCCTTTGGGGTGATGAATGGGGTCTCGGTCTTCCAGAGGGAGATGGACCACATGGTCGATGACCACCACTTGCAGGCAACCTTCCCCTACCTCGACAACGTCACCATCTGTGGTCACAACCAGCAGGATCACGACTCGAACCTCGAGAGGTTCCTGAAAACCGCACAAAACTCAACCTCACTTACAACGAGGACAAGTGCGTTTTCAACACCACGCGCCTCTGCATACTAGGCAGCGTGGTGGAGAATGAGGAAATCGGACCAGACCCCGACCGATTGCGCCCCCTACGGGAGCTGCCCCTGCCCAACACTCCCAAAGCCCTGAAAAGGTGCCTGGGGTTATTTTCTTATTATTCCCAATGGGTCCCCAACTACTCCGACAAAGCCCACCCCCTCTTGAAAGCATCCTCTTTTCCGCTCTCTGCTGAGGCCCACGCCGCCTTCAAAAGCATTAAGCAGGATATTGAGCGGGCCACGCTACAGGCAGTGGACGAGAACATTCCCTTTCAAGTGGAAAGTGATGCGTCTGACTTTGCCTTGGCGGCCACCCTCAACCAGGCGGGGCGGCCCGTAGTTTTCTTCTCGAGGACCCTCCAAGGGCCCGAGATCAGACACTCCTCCGTGGAAAAGGAGGCCCAAGCCATCGTGGAGGCAGTGCGCCACTGGCGCCACTACCTAGCCGGCAAACGCTTCACCCTACTTACCGACCAACGGTCGGTAGCGTTTATGTTTAATAATAAACAGAAGGGGAAGATTAAAAATGATAAGATTCTCAGGTGGCGGATCGAGCTCTCCACCTTCGAGTATGACATCATTTACCGGCCAGGGGCCCTTAACGAATCCCCCGACGCCCTCTCATGAGGGATGTGTGCCAGCGCCACCGGGGATCGGCTACAGACCCTCCACAATGACCTCTGCCACCCAGGGGTCACGCGGCTGTTCCACTTCATAAAGTCCCGCAACTTACCCTGCTCGATTGAGGAAGTTCGGTCTCTGACCAGGAACTGCCGCACTTGCGCTGAGTGCAAGCCTCGGTTCTACCGCCCAGATAGAGCCCACTTAATCAAAGCTACACGGCCCTTTGAGCGGCTCAGCTTAGATTTCAAGGGCCCCCTCCCGTCAGTCGACCGCAATGTTTACTTCCTGAACACTGTGGACGAATACTCCCGTTTCCCATTCGCCTTCCCCTGCCCAGACATGACCAGCGCCACGGTCATTAAATGCCTCAACAGCCTGTTCTGTTGGTTCGGTATGCCGAGCTACATCCACATGGATAGGGGGGCGTCCTTCATGAGTGAAGAGCTGCGCAAGTACATGCTGTCCAGGGGGATCGCCACGAGCCGTACCACCAGCTACAACCCCCAGGGTAACGGCCAGGTGGAGCGAGAGAACGGGACAGTATGGAAAGCAGTCACTCTAGCTCTAAGGACCAAGGGCCTCCCTATCTCCCGCTGGCAGGAAGTCCTCCCAGATGTGCTCCATTCGATACGGTCGCTATTGTGTACTGCCACTAATGCCACGCCTCATGAACGAATGTTTGTCTTTCCCCGGAAATCCACCTCAGGCGTATCCATGCCGTCATGGCTCTCCAACCCAGGTCCGGTATTTGTACGAAGGCATGTGAGGGGCCACAAGATGGACCCTCTCGTGGAGTCAGTGCACCTACTCCACGCCAACCCCCAATACGCGTATGTCCGGCACGCCGACGGAAAGGAGGACACCGTGTCCATAAAAGACGTCGCCCCAGCCGGTAACGACAACAACCACGACAACAACAGCAACAGCGATCACAGCAACTCTTACCCACCCACTACTCTTTCATCACCCCTGGAAGAACATCGATCAACGGTGCCCCCACCAACTACCCCTTCAACAACCCTGGCGGCGCCCCCGGCAGAGACCCAGGAGGCCACCGGGGACACCCAGCCGACACCCGCGGCACCACGTCGGTCACAGAGGACTATCAAACCCCCGAACAGACTAAATCTATAGAAGGGGTGAATGTGATGAAATATGCCGTTCATCAGGCACTGTATTCTCTGTGTCTAGTTTAGTTTCAGTTTCATTTCCCCACCTGTACTGTATTGTGTGTAGGGCTCCGCCCATACCTGGCCACTACTTAAGCAGGCTGCACTGTCTCACAGGCAGTGCAGCAGATCTTTGGATGGGAGACACTTCTCCACTGTGTGTTACTTTCGTAGTTAATAAAAGCCTTGCTTTGCTCCGTTAACGTCGAGTCTCGGATTCATTGAGTCACATCACACGGTCAAAAATTTACTCTACTAACCGATCATCAACCTCTTGTCTCCATTTTCAACCCTCAGAAGGGCGTACCGATAATGACAGCACAACGGCTGCAGAGATGGTCCCTTTTCCTAGGGGCACACCAATATGACATCGAGTACAGGGGAACTAAACAGCATGGAAATGCTGATGGATTGTCACGTCTACCATTGCCGACGGTGGAAGAAGAAGACCTTGCAGTGGATCCAATGGAGTTATTCCACTCAACCATAGTCGAATGTCTCCCTGTGACGAATGCAAACATAGAAAAGGAAACACGGAATGACCCGACACTATCACGGGTCTATGATTTAACGGTGAAGGGATGGCCAGCACATGGCGAACCACTGCTGCCAGCATTTTCATCAAGAAGGGAACAGCTGTCAGTGTGCAGAGGAACCTTGATGTGTGGATCCAGAGTAGTAATTCCACCTAAGTTGACGGATAGAGTGCTCAATGAGCTTCATGAGGGTCATCTGGGTGGGGTAAAAATGAAGAGCTCAGCCAGAGCGTTTGTGTGGTGGCCGGGAATCGATAGAGAAACCGAAGAGATGACCAAGAGCTGTGCAGGATGCCAGAAGGTCCAAAACGCCCCACCACAAGCTCCTCTGCATCCATGGGAGTGGCCCTCATCTCCATGGCAAAGGGTGCACATTGATTTTGCTGGTCCCTTCATGGACTCGATGTTTTTAATTGCGGTGGATGCACATTCAAAGTGGCCAGAGGTAATAAAAATGTCCTCAACCACCACGGAAAAAACTATCGCAGTTTTACGAACCATATTCGCCAGGAATGGGCTGCCTGAACAGATTTGCTCTGACAATGGACCACAGTTTGTGTCTGAAGAGTTCCGGAGGTTCTTAAAGAACAATGGTGCTAAGCATTACACATCTGCCCCATATCATCCAGCCACTAATGGATTGGCCGAGAGGTTTGTCCAAACATTCAAGAAGGCTATCAAGGCAATGTGTAATGAAGATATACCCCTACAACACAAGGTGGACAACTTCTTGTTTGCCTACCAGAATGCGACACATGCGGTTACCAACCAAACTCCAGCCATGATGTTCTTCAATCAAAGACTACGATGCCGCTTGGATTTGGTTAAGCCAAACGTCCGAAGAGATGTGGAGAACAGGCAGTTTCAGAATATGAATGAAAGGCCGACCAGGAGTTTTAAGATAGGTCAACCAGTTTTGGCCCGGGACTACCGCACTGAGAAATGGCAGCCAGGAATGATTTGTACACGACAAGGACCTCTCATGTATACCGTGGACGTTGGGGAGAGCATTGTAAGATGCCATGCTGACCAGATTCTAGAGTCACTGGAAAACGTCAACTCCACACCACGATCTGATACACCTGGTAATGAAATCGACGTTCCAATTGCAGCTACCGCAGAACCGGTAATATTGGAAGCAGATGAACCACACAACGACATTGATCCCGACTCAACATTGCCAGAAGAACCTGATACTCCAAAGAGGCGTTATCCAGACAGAATCAGGAAGCCTCCTCAAAGACTGAACTTATAATTGCTTAAACTTAACCAATGTATCTAGCAACAGTAATTGTGATTGTAATTTGTTATCATTAGTGTTAAATGAATGTTATGTACTGTTTATCTAAAAGGGGAGGAATTGTTGTGTATGTACCTTTAAGAGAATAACTGGTCTCAGACTGCAATACCGGCAGTGACCACCCCTGTATAAAAGGTGCTAGAGAGCCTCTGTTGGTTAGATTCGTTTATGCCTTCCACCAGTAAAGATCGTTTTGTTTTCTCTCCTGCTAGTCCGTGTCTCAATCATTCACGGACTTAACAATCTGAACAGCAATAGATTGGGAAAAGGGGAAGTGCAACGAGACCTGGGTGTCCTTGTGCACCAGTCGCTGAAGATAAGCATGCAGGTGCAGCAGGCGGTTAAGAAGGCAAATGGTATGTTGGCCTTCATAGCAAGAGGGTTTGAGTACAGGAGCAAGGATGTCTTGCTGCAGTTGCACAGGGCCTTGGTGAGACCACACCTTGAGTACTGTGTGCAGTTTTGGTCGCCTTGTCTGAGGAAGGATGTTCTTGCCATGGAGGGAGTGCAGCAAAGATTCACCAGACTGATACCTGGGATGGCAGGAATGACGTATGAGGAGAGATTGGGTCGATTAGGCTTATATTCGCTAGAGTTTAGAAGAATGAGAGGGGATCTCATTGAAACTTATAAAATTCTAACAGGACTAGACAGACTAGATGCAGGAAGGATGTTCCCGATGGCGAGGGAGTCCAGAACCAGGGGTCACAGTCTAAGGATAAGGGGTAAGCCATTTAGGACAGAGATGAGGAGGAATTTCTTCACCCAGAGAGTGGTGAACCTGTGGAATTCTCTACCACAGAAGGCAGTGGAGGCCAATTCATTAAATATATTCAAGGAGGAGTTAGATATATTTCTTAAGGCTAAAGGAATAAAGGGATATGGGGAGAAGGCAGGGACAGGGTACTGAATTCGGATTCATTAAATGGCGGAGCAGGCTCGAGGAGCCGAATGGCCTACTCCTGCTCCTATCTTCGATGTTTCTATGTTAATCAGGCCCTGCTGTTAAATTGGGCAGGGCCTGAGGGAAACCTGTTCTCCTGGATTTTCTGATCGCAATCCAGCGCGCCCCCCCCACCCCCGCTCCCTACCTGCCTCAAAGTGAAACTCCTGGCCGTTATGTTAAACCTGTACAGAACCTCGGTTAGACTGTAGGAATTGACGAATTCCTACGACTAACTGAGATCGACACAGGAGAGCAATTAAACAGGTCTTTACTCAAAGGAGATGCCACAGGGACTGCCTGGGCAGCCCCGTGGTTTGCGATGTGACATCATCGCGTTTGCCCGCATTTTCCCGCGCTCTTAAAGGGGCCACGCCCCGTACATGCAAACTCTGTGTACAAAACACAGTAATGCCTAACACAATGGTACAGGTTTAGGCTGGTGTTAGAACATCATTAAAGAGAATTATATACAGTTATCCAGAGTCATTCAGTGGTTCTGCCACATGCGCCCCCCCAGAATTCGCTTTAACGGACAAAGTCAAACGGTGAGGGGGTCTGACAAGCCTGTCAGAACGACTCCTGTACTCTCGAGGCGGAGGCTGCTGGGCGGCTGGCAGTTTGGCGGGCGGTCGCACTTGATCTGCCGTAACGATGATGGGCGGCTGACCCCGTCTCGGTGGTTGTGCTGCCTCGACGGGGCGGTCGAGGTCTAAATGCGCTGGCTTTAAGCGGTCGACCGAAATGTGGTCTGGTTTACCACCGACATCTACCGTGAAGGTTTTGTCCCCTGCTTCCAACACGCGGAAGGGACCGGTATATGGGGCCTTGAGTGGATCCCTATGAGCATCATGGCGAATAAAAATGTACTCCGCCTTGTGAAGCTCCGTGGGAATGTGTGACCTCTGCGGCCCGTGGTGCGAAACATCTGGCCGCCTCTTGGTGACTAGCAAGCTGGGCAGACGTGGACCATGGCTCTGTCGATGTTGGTAGGAAGTCCCCTGGGACCCACAGCGGCTGACCATAGACAAGCTCCACTGATGAAGAGTGAAGGTCTTCTTTGGGGGCCGTGCGAAGGCCCAACAGGACCCACGGTAGCTGGTCTGCCCATCCAGCATCCTGGAGGCTGGCCCTCAGGGCGGCTTTCATTGAACGGTGGAAGCGTTCGCAGAGGCCATTCGCCTGTGAGTGGTAGGCTGTGGTGCGGTGTAATTTGACACCGAGTCCATGGGCCACTGCATTCCAGAGTTCGGAGGAGAACTGCGGTCCCCTGTCCGACGAAATATCTGCGGGCACTCTGAAATGGGCGATCCAGGAGGAAATGAACGCCCTGGCCACGTCCGCCGAAGTAGTGGATGACAGGGGGACCGCCTCTGGCCATCTGGTGGTGCGGTCAACCATGGTCAGGATGTGTGAAAAACCATGGGAGGGTGGGAGTGGTCCTACTAGGTCCACGTTGACATGGTCAAAACGTTGCTCCGGAACTGTGAAGGCGGCCAACGGAGCTTTGATGTGGCGCTGTACCTTAGCCTTTTGGCAGACCACGCAGGTGTTGGCCCAGTCGCGGACATCTTTGTGCATGCAATGCCATACAAATTTCGCTAACATCACTTTCTGGGAGGCCTTCATTCCAGGGTGTGACAACCCATGTATGGCGTCGAACACTTTGCGGCACCAGACGACCGGCACGACAGGGCGAGGATCCTGTACGGAGATGTCACACAACAGCGTGGTACCTGCCGAATGGAACTTGACGTCGGCCAACTGGAGGCCAATGATGGCCATTCTGTAAGCCTGGACTTCCGGGTCTGAGGCTTGGTCCGCTGCCATGAGGGCGTAGTCGATGCCCAAATGGACCGTATTGACGATCGTGCGGGAGAGGCAGTCTGCCACCAGGTTGTATTTTGCTATTGTTTCATTTCCCCTCTCGATTGGTGACAGATGTAAAGCTACATGACCCAGTACTGTCCCGTGTCATGTACTCCGTGGGGGATGGATGGGCTGATGATGGAGTTTTATTACCATCACACGGGAGACATTGAGACAAGTTGGGGATCGAGGATGGGTGTTTGCTCCGTGGACTTCGTGGTATAGGAACCATATAGGGGCCATTCAGCCCCTTGAGCCTGTCCCGCCATACAATTAGATCGTGGCCGATCTGTATCATAACCCCATCTCCATTTTGGTTCCATAATCCTTAATGCCTCGTCAAACAAAATCTCAGTTTTGAAATTTTCATTTGGCCCTCAGCCTCAACAACACATCCCGCATAAATTCCAAAGTCGTGTTAGCTACTTTAATTCTGTCACAATACACAAGGTCTTAAAAAACATCTTCTCTCACAGATTAAATCAGCCCAATCTTGTGAGCGTTTGATGGGATACCGGTACCTAAAATGGGCCACCCCTCTCAGCACATTGATGAGTACAAAATTCACAAAGTAATGTTTGATAAACCTCTTTTTATTTGAGGACCTACATTCACAAGGGTGGCAAGAGGAATGATGAGTTTCAACTCAATGGAGGTCACCATGTTGAGTGTTGCAGAAGGTTTGTTGAAAGCGTTGCCATGAAGGCAGTACCTTTAGCACGGTGTCAGCTGGTGTGATCGGGCTTGTCCCCATCACGTTCAGTCACTACAGGGCAGGCCCACAGCATGGAGTTTTTCCCATCAGGCTGTGCAGGAAGGCCAAGAACTCTTGGCCAAGATTGCGTCTTCCGATCTTGTCATTTCCAATTGCCGCATTCCCCATGGCAACCACCATCTTGAACGAATTGGGTCATTATCCAGCTTGATACCTACTACTCCTTATTAGCCCCGATCTTCCCTGGAATAATGGAGGGATCCGAGTTAACTAGAACCTGATGTGAAATGCATCAGAAAATTGTGGGAAAAATATCTCTGCCTGATTCCTGACAGGGAGCAAAGGGAAGAATCCTAAACTGCTCCCAATCCTCAGGTTTGCTGCTTTTTCTGGCCAATTTATATGTCCTCTCCTTGGATCTTATGCTATCCCTAATTTCTCTTGTTAGCCACGGTTGAGTCAACTTTTTTGTTTTATTTTTATGCCAAACAGGGATGAATAAATTCTGTAGTTCATCCATGCGATCTTTAAATGTTTGCCATTGTCTATCCACCATCACCCCTTTAAGTAACGTTCCCCAATCCATCCTAGCCATCGCGCCGCATACCATCATAGTTTCCTTTATTTAAATTCAGGACCCTAGTCTCTGAGTCAACTACTTCACTCTCCATCTTAATGAAGAATTCTATCATATTATGATCGCTCCTCCCCAAGGGGCCTCGCACAACAAGATTGCTTTCTCATTACATAATACCCAGTCTAAGATGGCCTGATCTCTAGTTGGTTCCTCAACATATTGGTCCAGGAAACTATCCCGTATACACTCTAGGAATTCCTCCTCCACAGTAATGGCCCAGAAATTAGGTTCGGGGGCTTGCCACGCGTGCAAGCCCCCGATGTGCTTTTACCCGGCGCGCTGACATTTCAATCCTGGCCCGCATTGTATTTCCTGTCACTGGCCTGCTTCAGGTCCTGCCGCGCTGTGCGTGCGTGACCCAACGGCGGACTTAGTGCGATGAGCCGGCTGGGATCACGTGAGCACTGGGCAACCAATGGGAGGTTGCAAAAGTTCATTCATGAGTTTGATAGTAAGAGCTGTCAAGCTCATGAAAACTCCTGGCCCCAAAACAGTACTTAAACTTGAAAGAAAATAATTAAAAAAATCACACTACTTAAATGAACTATAAATAACTGTAAAAAAAACTATTTTAAACAATAATTTTGAATTTTGAAAAAAATTATTATATAAAAAACCGGGGCTAAAAATACACTTACCTTACTGTAAAGTCTTCAAAAATAATGAACCTGTGGAAAAATTGTCTAATTTTACTTAATAGACCACTTACCTGTTAAAAGTAAGTACTTACGGCTGCTTTTTTCACACGTAAAAACCGGAGTCTTTTCCCCACGGGCAACTCTTCAAAAAAAAAGGAAGTTCAGCGCGCACGCGCTACCTGAAACCTCGCACGTGTTCCGCCTCTTAACCCCTTGGGTCAGAGGAGAGGAAATGCCGGTTTTCCCCGCATGCGCTGTGCATGCTGAAAACCAGCAATTCCTCCGGGCACACGCGTGAGTACCCCGTCAGTACTCACACGTTGGGACAGGAATTACTGGCCCATTGTTACTAATTTGGTTTGCCCAATCTCTATGCAGATTAAAATCACCCATGACAACTGCTGTGCCCTTATTGCACGCATCTCTAATTTCCCGTTTAATGCCATCCCCAACCTCAGCATTACTGTTTGGGGGTCTGTATACAACTCCCACTAATGTTTTCTGCCCCATGGTATTTCTCAGCTCTGCCCATACAGATTGCACATCATCAAAGCTAATATCCTTCCTTACTATTGTGTTAATCTCCTCTTTAACCAGCAATGCTACCCCACCTCTTTTTCCTTTTTGCCTGTCTTTCCTGAATATTGAATACCCCTGAATGTTGAATTCCCAGCCTTGGTCACCCTGGAGCCATGTCTCCGTAATCCCAATTATATCATATCCATTTACATCTATTTGTGCAGCTAATTCATCCACCTTATTACGAATGCTCCTCGCATTAAGACACAAAGCCTTCAGGCTTGTTTTTTTTAACACTCTAAGACCTTTTAGAATTATTATTTACTGTACCCATGTTTGATTTACACCCTTGATTTCTCTGACTGCCACTTTTGCTTTTCTCCTTCCTGTCTTTTGCTTTTATCCTTGCTTCCCTTTCCTCTGTCTCCCTGCACAGTTTCCCAACCCTCTGCCATTTTAGTTTAAACCCTCCCCCACAGCACTAGCAAACACTCCCCCTAGGACATCGGTCCTGGTCCTGCCCAGGTGCAAACCGTCCAATTTGTACTGGTCCCACCTTCCCCAGAACCGGTTCCAATGTCCCAGGCATTTGAATCCCTCCCCCTGGCACCATTCCTCTAGCCACGTATTCATCTGAAATATCCATCTATTTCTACTCTGACTAGCATGTGATAATCCTGAGATTACTACCTTTGAGGTCCTATTTTTTAAATTTACCTCCTAACTCCCTATATTCAGCTTTTAGGACCTCATCCCGGTTTTTACCTATATCGTTGGTACCTACATGCACCACGACAACTGGCTGTTCACCCTCCCCCTCCAGAATGCCCCACAGCCATTCAGAGACATCCTTGATACTTGCACCAGGGAGGCAACATACCATCCTGGAGTCTCGTTTGTGGCTGCAGAAACGCCTATCTATTCCCCTTACAATAGAATCCCCTATCACTATAGCTCTCCCGCTCTTTTTCCTCCCGTCCCGTGCAGCAGAACTACCCATGGAAGTTGGCTGCTGCTGCCTTCCCCCGATGAGCCATCTCCCCCAACAATATCCAAAGCGGTATATCTGTCCACACAGTACACCACAGCACCACAGTCAGATCTTAAATATGGGAATCGCTGTGTCATGTTTGAAACAATGGAAAACCCAAATCTCACCAATCCCACTCGCTTTTTTGTTTCCAAACATTGGCAACTCAGCACGGATGGGAATCGAGCCAGGGAATGTAACTACAGCAGGGAACATCCTCCTTAACTCACAAAACATCGGCTGCAGCCAGTCCCGAAGAAGGAAAGGGCTGATTCCAGATCAGGAACTCCTGTGGGGGTGGCAATGACCAGGAGTGCTGGTCAGGAGGTTGCCTCCCTCTGCCCCCGACCTTCTGTCCATTACTTGAATGGATTGAAACTCTGTGGCATGCAGACACGCAATCTCCTGAGCAGCGCTCCCTGTGAGGGCCCAACCCGGCCAGGAGCATCCGATCGAGAATCAGCCCTTCAGCTGTCAGCTGTGGCTCAGTGCGAGCACTCTCAACTCGAAGTCAGAAAGTCATGGGGTCAAGCCTCTTTCCAGAGACATGATCCAGGCTGAGACTCCAGCGCAGTACTGAGGGAGCATTGCAATGTTAGAGGGGCAGTACTGAGGGAGTGCTGTACTGTCAGAGGGGCAGTACTGAGGGAGTGCTGCACTGTCGGAGGGGCAGTACTGGGGGAGCGCTGCACTGTCAGAGGACAGTACTGAGGGAGTGCCGCACTGTCGGAGGGGCAGTACTGAAGGAACGCTGCACTGTCGGAGGGTCAGTACTGAGGGAGTGCCGCACTGTCGGAGGGGCAGTACTGAGGGAACGTCGCACTGTCAGAGGGTCAGTAATGAGGTAGTGCTTCACTGTCAGAGGGGCAGTACTGAGGGAGTGCTGTACTGTCAGAGGGGCAGTACTGAGGGAGTGCTGCACTGTCGGAGGGGCAGTACTGGGGGAGCGCTGCACTGTCAGAGGACAGTACTGAGGGGGCGCCGCACTGTTAGAGGGACAGTACTGAGGGAGGGCTGCACGGTCGAAGGAGCAGTATTGAGGGAGCGCTGCATGTTGGAGGGTCAGTACTGTGGGAGTGCTGCACTGTCAAAGGAGCAATGCTGAGGGAGTGCTGCACTGTCAGAGGGTCAGTACTGAGGGAGCGCTGCACTGGCAGGGGGCAGTACTGAGGGAGCACTGCACTGTCGGAGGGGCAGTACTGAGGGTGCGCTGCACTGTCGGAGGGGCAGTACTGAGGGAGCACTGCACTGTCAGAGGGGCAGTACTGAGGGAACGCCGCACTGTTGGAGGGGCAGTACTGAGGGAGTGCTGCACTGTCAGAGGATCAGTACTAAGGGAACGCCGCACTGTTGGAGGGGCAGTACTGAGGGAGTGCTGCACTGTCAGAGGATCAGTACTGAGGGAGTGCTGCACTGTCAGAGGGGCAGTACTGAGGGAGCGCTGCACTGTCGGAGGAGCAGTACTGAGGGAGTGCTGCACTGTCGGAGGGGCAGTACATTGGGAGCACTGCACTTTCGGAGGGCAGTACTGAGGGAGTGCTGCACTGTCAGAGGATCAGTACTGAGGGAACGCCGCACTGTCAGAGGGGCAGTACTGAGGGCGTGCTGCACTGTCAGAGGATCAGTACTGAGGGAGTGCTGCACTGTCAGAGGGGCAGTACTGAGGGAGCGCTGCACTGTCGGAGGAGCAGTACTGAGGGAGTGCTGCACTGTCGGAGGAGCAGTACTGAGGGAGCGCTGCACTGTCAGAGGGTCAGTACTGAGGGAACGCTGCACTGTCGGAGGGGCAGTACTGAGGGAGTGCTGCACTGTCGGAGGGGCAGTAATGAGGGAGAACTGCACTGTCGGAGGGGCAGTAATGAGGGAGAACTGCACTGTCAGAGGGGCAGTAATGAGGGAGCGCCGCACTGTCGGAGGGGCAATAATAAGGGAGGGCAGCACTGTCGGACGGGCAGTAATGAGGGAGCACTGCACTGTCGGAGGAGCAGTACTGAGGGAACGCTGCACTGTCGGAGGAGCAGTACTGAGGGAGCGCTGCACTGTCAGAGGGGCAGTACTGAGGGAGCGCTGCACTGTCGGAGGGGCAGTACTGAGGGAGCGCCGCACTGTCGGAGGGGCAGTACTGAGGGAGTGCTGCACTGTCGGAGGGGCAGTACTGAGGGAGCGCTGCACTGTCGGAGGGGCAGTACTGAGGGAGTGCTGCACTGTCGGAGGGGCCGTGTTTCGGATGAGATGTTAAACCAAGGCTCCCATTAGCCCTCTCAGGTGGACGTAAAAGATTCCTCGCTGCTATTTCTGAGGAACAGGAGAGTTCTCCAGTGTTCTGACCAATATTTATCCCTCGACCAATATCACTAAAACAGATTATGCGCTCATTTATCTCAATGCTGTTTGTGGGATCTTGCTGAGCGCAAATTGGTGGCTGCGTTTCCTCAATTACAACAGTGACTACACAGAAAATATACTTCATTGGCTGTGAAGTGCTTTGGAAGCTCGTGAGGGGGTGAAAAGCGCTCTATTTATGCAACTTCTTGGCATAGAAATTCGATAAGGCCTGAAAATGGGCAGTGCCAGCGCGAGACTTGTGGCCGTAAAGAGATCATTATTTTGGTGCTGCCTGCTGATTCACATTATTGTGGCATTCAGCCCAGCGCTGTACGCGCTGAACGGCTAAATGCCCAGCAAGGACTCCGGGAGAGGGGCTGGGCAATGGGGCCAGGATTGCGGGGGGGGAGGTCGGGGCCAGGATTGGGGGCGAGTCGGAGAGGGCCTGGACAATGGGGTCAGGATTGGGGGGAGGTCGGGGCCAGGATTGGGGGGGAGTCGGAGAGGGCCTGGACAATGGGGCCAGGATTGCGGGGGGGGAGGTCGGGGCCAGGATTGGGGGGGAGTCGGAGAGGGCCTGGACAATGCGGTCAGGATCGGGGGGGGGGAGGTCGGGGCCAGGATTGGGGGGGAGTCGGAGAGGGCCTGGACAATGGGGTCAGGATCGGGGGGGTGGAGGTCGGGGCCAGGATTGGGGGGGAGTCGGAGAGGGCCTGGACAATGGGGCCAGGATTGGGGGGGAGTCGGAGAGGGCCTGGACAATGCGGTCAGGATCGGGGGGGTGGAGGTCGGGGCCAGGATTGGGGGGGAGTCGGAGAGGGCCTGGACAATGGGGCCAGGATTGCGGGGGGGGAGGTCGGGGCCAGGATTGGGGGGGAGTCGGAGAGGGCCTGGACAATGGGGCCAGGATTGGGGGGGAGTCGGAGAGGGCCTGGACAATGCGGTCAGGATCGGGGGGGGGGAGGTCGGGGCCAGGATTGGGGGGGAGTCGGAGAGGGCCTGGACAATGGGGCCAGGATTGGGGGGGAGTCGGAGAGGGCCTGGACAATGGGGTCAGGATCGGGGGGGTGGAGGTCGGGGCCAGGATTGGGGGGGAGTCGGAGAGGGCCTGGGCAATGGGGCCAGGATTGCGGGGGGGGAGGTCGGGGCCAGGATTGGGGGGGAGTCGGAGAGGGCCTGGACAATGGGGCCAGGATTGGGGGGGAGTCGGAGAGGGCCTGGACAATGCGGTCAGGATCGGGGGGGGGGGAGGTCGGGGCCAGGATTGGGGGGGAGTCGGAGAGGGCCTGGACAATGCGGTCAGGATCGGGGGGGGGGAGGTCGGGGCCAGGATTGGGGGGGAGTCGGAGAGGGCCTGGACAATGGGGCCAGGATTGGGGGGGAGTCGGAGAGGGCCTGGACAATGGGGTCAGGATCGGGGGGGGGAGGTCAGGGCCAGGATTGGGGGGGAGTCGGAGAGGGCCTGGACAATGGGGTCAGGATCGGGGGGGGGAGGTCAGGGCCAGGATTGGGGGGGAGTCGGAGAGGGCCTGGACAATGGGGTCAGGATTGGGGGCGAGTCGGAGAGGGCCTGGACAATGGGGTCAGGATCGGGGGGGGGGGAGGTCAGGGCCAGGATTGGGGGGGAGTCGGAGAGGGCCTGGAGGTCGGAGCTGGGAGTAAGGTCGGGGATGATAATGGTAAGTACTTACCTTTTTTAAATTCGGTACTCTTTAACGTTTAATTCGGTGCTGGCGTGGGCTGCTTCAGATGCAAGCCAAATTTTAAGAGGTAGCTGAAGTAAACGTTGGGCCCCATGTTCGAATATGTTAATGCCCTAATACCTGCTTCAGATGAAGGTAAACACGCCTCTTTTTTTGCCCTCTCCAATATGGCGTACGGCACAGCTCGCGCTGGAAGTGGGCGGAAGTGAGACGGACGCCATTTTTTCCAATTAACAGCCGGCGCTAAGGTGCTGAATTTCAGGCGCATTGCTTTTTAAAGCTTTACATAGAAACATAGAAGATAGGAGCAGGAGTAGGCCATTCGGCCCCTCGAGCCTGCTCCGCCATTCAATGCGATCATGGCTGATCATCCAAATTC
The DNA here is from genome assembly GCF_052327205.1 of Somniosus microcephalus. NCBI lineage: Eukaryota > Metazoa > Chordata > Chondrichthyes > Squaliformes > Somniosidae > Somniosus > Somniosus microcephalus. The sequence goes on from NC_141009.1 coordinate 69,584,653, forward strand.
AGTACCCGGTCCCTGCTTTCTCCCCATACCCCTTGATCCCTTTAGCCTTGAGAAATAAATCCAACTCCTTCTTGAATATATTTAATGAATTGGCCTCTGCTGCCTTCTGTGGTAGAGAATTCCACAGGTTCACCACTCTCTGGGTGAAGAAATTCCTCCTCATTTCTTTCCTAAATGGCCTACCCCTTATCCTTAGACTGTGACCCCTGGTTCTGGACTCCCCGACCATCGGGAACATCCTTCCAGCATCTAGTCTGTCTAGTCCTGTTAGAATTTTATAAGTTTCAATGAGATCCCCTCTCATTCTTCTAAACCCCAGCGAGTACAAGCCCAATCGATCCAATCTCTCCTCATACGTCATTCCTGCCATCCCAGGTATCAGCCTGGTGAACCTTCGCTGAACTCCTTCCATGGCAAGAACATCCTTCCTCAGATAAGGCGACCAAAACTGCACACAATACTCAAGATGTGGTCTCACCAAGGCCTTGTACAACTGCAGCAAGACATCCTTGCTCCTGTACTCGAATCCTCTCGCTATGAAGGCCAACATACCATTTGCCTTCTTAACCGCCTGCTGCACCTGCATGCTTACCTTCAGCAACTGGTGCACAAGGACACCCAGGTCTCATTGCACTTCCCCTTCTCCCAATCTATTGCCATTCAGATAATAATCTGCCTTCCTGTTTTTGCTACCAAAGTGGATAACCTCATATTTATCCACGTTATATTGCATCTGCCATGCTTCTGCCCAATCACCCAACCTGTCCAAATCATCCTGGAGTTTCTCGGCATCCTCCTCACAGCACACATGCCCACCCAGCTTTGTGTCGTCTGCAAATTTGGAGATATTACATCTAGTTCCCTTGTCTAGATCATTAATATATATTGTGAATAGCTGGGGTCCAAGGACCGATCCCTGCGGTACCCCACTAGTCACTGCCTGCCACTCGGAAAAAGACCCGTTTATTCCAACTCTTTGCTTTCTGTCTGCCAACCAGTTCTCTATCCAAGTCAGTACCTTGCCCCCAATCCCATGTGCCTTAACCTTACATGCTAATCTCTTATGTGGGACCTTATCGAAAGCCTTCTGAAAGTCCAAATACACCACATCCACTGGTTCTCCCTTATCTATTTTACAACTTATCAGGGGAAGGCACCAGCAGCCAGGTTCAGGGCACCATGACTGGCTCTGCTGCACAGAAGGGCGGGAAAAAGAGGGATAGGGCTATAGTGATAGGGGATTCAATTGTAAGGGGGATAGATAGGAGTTTCTGTGGCCGAGACCGAGACTCCAAGATGGTATGTTGCCTCCCTGGTGCAAGGGTCAAGGATGTCTCGGAGCGGGTGCAGAGCATTCTGAAGGGGGAGGGGGATCAGCCAGTTGTCGTGGTACATGTAGGTACCAACGATGTAGGTAAAAAGAGGGAGGAGGTCCTACAAGCTGAATTTAGGGAGTTAGGAGCTAAATTGAAAAGTAGGACCTCAAAGGTAGTAATCTCTGGATTGCTACCAGTGCCACGAGCTAATAAGTTTAGAGAGAGTAAGATAGATAAGCTAAATACGTGGCTTGAGCAGTGGTGCAAGGGAGAGGGATTTAAATTCTTGAGGCATTGGAACCAGTTCTTGGGGAGGAGTGACCTGTACCAAGGGGACGGTCTACACCTGAACTGTGAGGGAGCCGATGTCCTCGGGGTAATATTTTCTAGGGCGGTTCGGGAGGATTTAAACTAATTTGGCAGGGGGATGGGAACCTAGGTAGTGGAAAAGAGGGAAGTCATATGAAGTCAGAAATAGATGGTAGAAAGGTGAGAAGCAATAAGCAAAGGAGAGAAACACAAAGGGCCAAACTAATTCATAATGAGAGTGTGAAAAAAGCAAGCCTGAAGGCTTTGTATCTTAATGCTAGAAGCATTAGGAACAAGGTGGATGAATTAGTTGTGGAAATAGAGGTAAACAAGTATGATTTGATTGGGATTACAGAAACGTGGCTGCAGGGTGGGCAAGGCTGGGAACTTAACATCCAGGGATATACAATATTTAGGAAGGATCGGCAAAAAGGTAGGGGAGGTGGGGTAGCATTGCTGGTAAAGGAGGGGATTAATGCAATGGAAAGGAAGGATATTAACTCGGATGAAACGGAATCTGTATGGGTAGAAATAAGAAATAGCAAGGGGAGGAAAACGTTAGTGGGTGTGATATATAGGCCTCCAAATAGTAATATGGAGGTGAGGGAAGGCATAAAAAGGGAAATTAGAGAAGCGTGCGATAAGAGCACAGCTGTCATCATGGGTGACTTTAATTTACATATTGATTGGACTACCCAAATTAGTAAAAATTCTGAGGAGGAGGAATTCCTGGAATGTTTTCGGGACGGTTATCTGGACCAATATGTCGAGGAGCCGACTCGAGATCAGGCCGTTTTAGACTGGGTATTGTGCAATGAGAAGGGACTTATCAGCAATCTTCTTGTACGAGGCCCCTTGGGTCAGAGCGATCATAATATGATCGAGCTCTCAGTCGAGATGGAGAGTGAGGAAATTGAATCAGAGACTAAGGTCCAGAACTTAAATAAAGGGAATTACGAGGGTATGAGACGGGAATTGGGTAAGATTGATTGGGTGGTGTTTCTGGGGGGATTGACAGTGGAGAGACAATGGCAAGCATTCAAAGATAGAATGGAAGAATTCCAGAACATGTTTATACCGGTTTGGCATAAAAATAAACCTAAAAAGGTGACTCAACCGTGGATAACGAGGGAAATTAGGGACAGCATAAAATCAAAAAAAGGGCATATCAACTGGCAAAAAAAAGCACCAGACCGGAAGATTGGGGGCAGTACAGGATACAGCAAAAGAGGACAAAGGGATTAATCAGGAAGGGGAAAATAGAATACGAAAGTAAACTTGCAGCAAACATAAAGACAGACTGCAAAAGCTTTTATCGGTATATCAGGAGGAAAAGACTGGTAAAATCCCAAGTCGGTCCCTTGCAGTCCGATTCGGGAGAATATATAATGGAGAATAAGGAAATGGCAGACCAATTAAACTCATACTTTGGTTCTGTATTCACAAAGGAGGACACAAATAACCTCCCAGGAATATCGGCAAACATAGGGACTAATGAGAGGGAGGAGCTGACAGAAATTAGTATCTCTAGGGATATGGTGTTGGGTAAGTTGAGGGGACTGAAGGCCGACAAATCCCCAGGGCCTGATAAACTACATCCTAGGGTACTTAAGGAGGTGGCCCTGGAGATAGCAGATGCTCTAAGGATCATCTTCCGGAACTCCATTGACTCGGGAACAGTACCCGTGGATTGGAGGGTAGCTAATGTTACCCCAATATTTAAAAAGGGGGGTAGAGAGAAAGCAGGGAATTATAGACCAGTAAGCCTTACATCGGTTGTGGGCAAAATGCTAGAGTCCATTATTAAGGATAAAATAGCGGAGCACTTGACAAATGGGGAAAGGATCGGACAGAGTCAACATAGATTTACAAAGGGTAAATCGTGTTTGACTAATCTGCTGGAATTTTTTGAGGAAGTAACTGGTAAAATAGATGGGGGAGAGCCAGTGGATGTGGTGTACCTTGACTTCCAGAAAGCCTTCGATAAGGTTCCACACAAAAGATTATCATGCAAAATTAAGGCTCATGGGATTGGGGGCAAAGTGTTAACGTGGATAGAGAACTGGCTGGCGGATAGAAAACAGAGAGTTGGAATAAACGGCTCGTTTTCGGAGTGGCAGGCAGTGACCAGCGGGGTGCCGCAAGGATCTGTCCTGGGACCCCAGCTGTTCACAATATATATAAATGATCTGGATCAGGGAATTGGATGCAATATTTCCAAATTCGCTGACGACACTAAACTAGGAGGAGGGGTGGGCTCTGATGAGGATGTCAGGAGGCTACAGTGCGATTTGGACAGGTTGGGGGAATGGGCGGATACGTGGCAGATGCACTATAATGTGGATAAATGCGAGGTTATCCACTTTGGGGGTAAAAACAGGAGGGTAGATTATTATCTAAATGGCAATAGATTGGGAGATGGGGAAGTGCAGAGGGACCTGGGTGTTCTTGTGCACCAGTCACTGAAGGAGAGCATGCAGGTGCAACAGGCGATTAAGAAGGCAAATGGTATGTTGGCCTTCATATCAAGGGGGTTCGAGTATAGGAATAGGGATACCTTACTACAGCTGTACAAGGTGCTGGTGAGACCGCATCTGGAGTATTGTGTACAGTTTTGGTCGCCCCATCTGCGGAAGGATGTTCTTGCCATGGAAGGAGTGCAACGGCGATTCACCAGGCTGATACCTGGAATGGCGGGAATGACCTACGAAGAGAGATTAAATAGTTTGGGCTTGTACTCACTGGAGTTTAGAAGATTGAGAGGGGATCTCATCGAAACATATAAAATTATGGCAGGCCTGGACAGGCTGAATTCAGAGAGAATGTTTCCAATGGCCGGGGAGCACAGAACCAGGGGCCACAGTCTAAAAATAGCGGGCAAATCATTTAAAACAGAGATGAGGAAGAATTTCTTCACTCAAAGAGTGGTGAGCCTGTGGAATTCCCTGCCACAGAGGGCTGTGAAGGCTAATTCAATAAATATTTTCAAGAGAGAATTGGATATATTTCTGAAGGCTAAGGGGATTAAGGGTTACGGAGAAAAGGCGGGGACGGGGTACTGAACTGGTAAGATCAGCTATGATCTCAGACGAAGATCAGCCATGATCTCATTGAATGGCGGAGCAGGCTCGAAGGGCCGAATGGCCTACTCCTGTTCCTATCTCTATGAATGCTCCTCGCATTAAGACACAAAGCCTTCAGGCTTGTTTTTTTAATGCTCTTAGACCTATTAGAATTAATATTTACTGTGGCCATGTTTGATTTAAACTGTTGATTTCTCTGACTGCCACTTTTGTTTTTCTCCTTCCTATCTTTTTCTTTTATCCTTGTTTCCCTTTCCTCTGTCCCTCTGCTCAGTTTCCCAACCCCCTGCCATTTTAGTTTAAACCCTCCCCCAGAGCACTAGCAAACACTCCCCCTAGGACATCGGTCCCGGCCCTGCCCAGGTGCAAACCGTCCGGTTTGAACTGATCCCACCTCCCCCAGAACCGGTTCCAATGTCCCAGGAATTTGAATCCCTCCCCCTCACACCATTCCTCTAGCCACGTATTCATCTGAAATATCCTTCTATTTCTACTCTGACTAGCACGTGGCACTGGTAGCAATCCTGAGATTACTACCTTTGAGGTCCTATTTTTTAATTTACCTCCTAACTCCCTATATTCCGCTTTTAGGACCTCATCCCGTTTTTTACCTATATCGTTGGTACCTATATGCACCACGACAACTGGCTGTTCACCCTCCCCTTCCAAAATGTTCTGCAGCCGCTCTGAGACATCCTTGACCCTTGCACAAGGGAGGCAACACACCATCCTGGAGTCTCGTTTGTGGCTGCAGAAATGCCTATCTATTCCCCTTACAATAGAATCCCCTATTACTATAGCTCTACCCTTCTTTTTCCTCCTGTCCTGTGCAGCATAACCACCCCTGGTGCCACAAGGTTGGCTGCTGCTGCCTTCTTCTGATAAGCCATCCCCCTGAACAGTACTCAAAGTGGTGTATCTGTTTGAGAGAGGGATGTCCACAGGTGACCCCTGCATTACCTGCCTGTGCCTAGTACTCTGTCTGTTGGTCACCCATTCCCTTTCTGCCTGTCCAACCTTTGCCTGCGGTGTGACCAACTGATCAAACGTGCTATTCACGACGTCCTCAGCATTGCGAATGGTCCAGTATGGATCCAATCACAGCTCCAGCGCCGCAATGCGGTCTGCCAGTAGCTGCAGCTGGACACACTTCCTGCACACATGGTTGTCAGGGACGCAGGAAGTGTCCCTGAGTTCCCACATATCACAGGAGGAGCATACCACGGCACCGGGCTGTCCTGCCATGACTTATCCTTTAGTTAATTGCAATTAAATTAAATCAAATCAATCCCACCAATTTCACTACAGTTTAATTAAGGCAACAGTCAGGCATGCTGCCAGAACATTCTTCAAATAAAATAAAAAGCTTTAGCAGCTGAACTGTTCATCAATTTGTTTGGGAAGAAACATTAAGTGAACATATCTGACATTGGGACTGCCAGAACTCAATCCTTCGCAGTAACACCCACAAACAACAATGGAATAAAGAAATTTCTCATTGATTGATTCCAATTAACGCAACAACGAACATCTAAAATGACCAGAACCTCGCTCCTTCTGCCCACGTCATACTGACCGACCCCAGTCCCTTCCTCCAACACCCCCACCTCATACTGACCGACCCCAGTCCCTCCCTCCATCCATCGCACCTCGTACTGACCGACCCTAGTCCCTCCCTCCAACCCCCCCCTTATACTGACCGACCCCAGCCCCTCCCTCCAACCCCCCCACCTCATACTGACCGACCCCAGTCCCTCCCTCCATCCATCGCACCTCGTACTGACCGACCCTAGTCCCTCCCTCCAACCCCCCCACCTTATACTGACCGACCCCAGTCCCTTCCTCCAACCATCGCACCTCGTACTGACCGACCCCAGTCCCTCCCTCCAACCATCGCACCTCGTACTGACCGACCCCAGTCCCTTCCTCCAACCATCGCACCTCGTACTGACCGACCCCAGTCCCTCCCTCCAACCATCGCACCTCATACTGACCGACCCCAGTCAATCCCTCCAACCCCCCCTCATACTGACCGACCCCAGTCCCTCCCTCCGACCCCCCCACCTCATACTGACCGACCCCAGTCCCTCCCTCCAACCATCGCACCTCATACTGACCGACCTCAGTCCCTCCCTCCAACCATCACTCCTCATACTGACCGACCCCAGTCCCTCCCTCCAACCATCACTCCTCATACTGACCGACCCCAGTCCCTCCCTCCAACCATCGCACCTCATACTGACCGGCCCCAGTCCCTCCCTCCAACCATCGCACCTCATACTGACCGATCCCAGTCCCTCCCTCCAACCATCGCTCCTCATACTGACCGGCCCCAGTCCCTCCCTCCGACCCCCCCACCTCATACTGACTGACCCCAGTCCCTCCCTCCAACCATCGCACCTCATACTGACCGATCCCAGTCCCTCCCTCCAACCATCGCTCCTCATACTGACCGACCCCAGTCCCTCCCTCCAACCCCCCCTCATACTGACCGACCCTAGTCCCTCCCTCCAACCCCCCACCTTATACTGACCGACCCCAGTCCCTCCCTCCAACCCCCCCACCTTATACTGACCGACCCCAGTCCCTCCCTCCAACCATCGCACCTCGTACTGACTGACCCTAGTCCCTCCCTCCAACCCCCCCACCTTATACTGACCGACCCCAGTCCCTCCCTCCAACCCCCCCACCTTATACTGACCGACCCCAGTCCCTCCCTCCAACCCCCCCAACTCATACTGACCGACCCCAGTCCCTCCCTCCATCCATCGCACCTCGTACTGACCTTCCCTAGTCCCTCCCTCCAACCCCCCCCTTATACTGACCGACCCCAGTCCCTCCCTCCGACCCCCCCACCTTATACTGACTGACCCTAGTCCCTCCCTCCAACCCCCCCACCTTATACTGACCGACCCCAGTCCCTCCCTCCGACCCCCCCACCTCATACTGACCGACCCCAGTCCCTCCCTCCAACCATCGCACCTCGTACTGACCGACCCCAGTCCCTCCCTCCAACCATCGCACCTCATACTGACCGACCCCAGTCCCTCCCTCCAACCATCGCACCTCATACTGACCGACCCCAGTCCCTCCCTCCAACCATCGCACCTCATACTGACCGACCCCAGTCCCTCCCTCCAACCATCGCACCTCATACTGACCGACCCCAGTCCCTCCCTCCAACCATCGCACCTCGTACTGACCGACCCCAGTCCCTCCCTCCAACCATCGCACCTCATACTGACCGACCCCAGTCCCTCCCTCCAACCATCGCTCCTCATACTGACCGACCCCAGTCCCTCCCTCCAACCATCACTCCTCATACTGACCGACCCCAGTCCCTCCCTCCAACCATCGCACCTCATACTGACCAACCCCAGTCCCTCCCTCCAACCATCGCTCCTCATACTGACCGACCCCAGTCCCTCCCTCCAACCATCGCTCCTCATACTGACCGACCCCAGTCCCTCCCTCCAACCATCGCACCTCATACTGACCGACCCCAGTCCCTCCCTCCAACCATCGCACCTCATACTGACCGACCCCAGTCCCTCCCTCCAACCATCGCTCCTCATACTGACCGACCCCAGTCCCTCCCTCCAACCATCGCACCTCATACTGACCGACCCCAGTCCCTCCCTCCAACCATCACTCCTCATACTGACCGACCCCAGTCCCTCCCTCCAACCATCGCACCTCATACTGACCGACCCCAGTCCCTCCCTCCAACCATCGCACCTCATACTGACCGGCCCCAGTCCCTCCCTCCGACCCCCCCACCTCATACTGACTGACCCCAGTCCCTCCCTCCAACCATCGCACCTCATACTGACTGACCCCAGTCCCTTCCTCTGACCCCCCCACCTCATATTGACCGACCCCAGTCCCTCCCTCCGACCCCCCCACCTCATATTGACCGACCCCAGTCCCTCCCTCCAACCATCGCTCCACATACTGACCGACCCCAATCCCTCCCTCCAACCCCCCACTTCATTATGCCCGACCCCAGTCCCTCCCTCAAACCCCCCCACCTCATACTGACCGACCCCAGTCCCTCCCTCCAACCATCCGCACCTCATCGCGTTTACTGGGAATCACGTTTACTGGGCATTGTATTTACTGAGCATCACATTTACTGGGCAGCACGTTTAATGGGCATCGTGTTTATGGGCGTCACGTATACTGGGCATCGCATTTACTGGGCATCACTTTTAATGGGCATCGTGTTTATGGGCATCACGTATACTGGGCAATGTGTTTAATGGGCATCGCATTTACTGGACATTGTTTTTCCTGTGCATCGTGTATACTGGGCATCGCGTTTACTGGACATCGCGTTTACTGGGCATCGCATTTACTGGCCATCGCATTTACTGGGCATCGCGTTTACTGGGCATCTCGTTTGCTGGCCATTGCATTTACTGGGCATCACGTTTACTGGCCATCGCATTTACTGGGCATCACGTATACTGGGCATCACATTAACTGCCCATCGTGTATACTGGGCACTGCATTTACTGGGCATCATGTTTACTGGGCATCACGTTTACTGGGCATCATGTTGTGGTAAACCACTGTTATACCTGTCTGTATGTGTATGTGTATTCCACTAGGTACAGGTCTGGACATGCCTCGGCTGACTCCTCCCACTATTCCAGGTATAGAAGTGACTACCTCCCAGTCCCTTAGTATTCTGGACGGGTCGACCACTCGAGACTAGACCTTCATTCTTTAGTTAATAAAAGCCTGGTTGTTACTCGCTTAACCTCAGTCTTTTGAGTAATTGATGGCGCATCAATTTTATTAACTAAATTTTTTATAATGGAGAAGATCCTCACACCAGCATGCCTGGACCTGGACAGTCGGGAAGCGGACGTTTCCACCAAGTTTGCTCACTGGCTCACGTGCTTCGAGACATTCCTGACTGCCTCCACTGCGGTCGTAACGGATGCGAACAAACTGTCTGTCCTGATCTCCAAGGTGAACCACCGAGTGTACTCAGTCATCCGGGACGCGACCTCGTACACAGCCGCCCTCCAGCTCCTCAAGACCCAGTACACGCGCCCTGTGAACGAAGTTTACGCCAGGCACCTCCTGGGGAGTCGCAAGCAACAACCTGGGGAATCGACTGAGGAATACCTCCAAGCACTGTCCGTGCTTGGCCGGGCCTGTGGGTGTAAGGCGGTAACGTCCACTAAGTACACGGAGGAACTGATCCGGGATGCCTTCGTAGCGGGCCACAGGTCCAACTACACCCGACAGCGACTGCTGGAGCAGAGTGACCTCACCCTCGACAAAGCCTCCGAAATCGCACTAACGCTGGATGCAGCCTACCGGGGCATGGATGCCTACTCCTCTGCACCGTGGACGCCGCGGGGAACGACAACCTGGGACATGGTAGGATAGCCCCATAGCACCGTGCCACCCCAGCCACAGCCCAACAATGGCCCAACCACCGCAGCAGTGTCCCAAAGCCAGACAGCAGTATCCCAAGGCCAGAAATGCTACTTCTGTGGCCAGGCCAAACACCCCAGAGCGCGCTGCCCGGCGAAGAATGCGACCTGCTCGGGCTGCGGGAAAAAGGGACACTACGCTAGCGTCTGCAAGGCCAAAGCCACCCCGAACGCCAGCAGCGCCGCGTGTGGGCCGTGCGAGCCGCCATCTTGGGCCCCCAACAGCGCCGCGTGTGGGCCGTGCGGGCCGCCATCTTGGGCCTCCCCAGCCATGTGCGAACCACCGCAGCAGCAGCCATCTTGGGCGACTCCAGCCACATGGGAATCATGGACGCCGCCATCTTGGACACCAGCCGGGACGCAGCAGGCCGCCAACCCCCCCCCCATCTGATACCCGCAGCGACACACCGACCCCTACGCTGGCTTCTGTTACGCTGGACCAAACGAGACCGCACCAACTAGCTCGGTCCAAAATGGACGTTAAGGTAAACGGCGATGCAATAAACTGCCTTTTTGACTCCGGGACCACAGAGAGCTTCATCCACCCCGACACGGTGCGGCGTTGCTCTCTCCCAGTCCTGCCTGCGCACCGGCGGATTTCTATGGCCGCCGAGTCCCAGTCAGCGGTCATTGGCGGCTATTGCGTGGTGACACTAGTAGTAGACGGGACTGTGTTCAATAACTTTAAACTCCTGGTCCTGCCCCAACTTTGCGCTGCCGTTCTACTGGGGTTGGATTTCCAGTGCCACCTCAAAAGCGTTACGATGGCGTACGGTGGCCCCCTCCCCCCACTCATAGTCCGCAGCCAGCAGCCTCCAAATTGCCCGCCGCGCACCAGATGCAACCTCTCCACGCTCAGAGTCCCACACCCCCCACTGTTTGCTAACCTCACCCCCGACTGTAAGCCCATCGCCACAAAGAGCAGGCGATACAGTGCCGGGGACAGGGTTTTCATCAAAACCGAAGTGGAGCGGCTCCTGAAGGAGGGGATTATTGAGGGCAGCTCCAGCCCCTGGCGAGCCCAGGTTGTGGTCGTTAAGACCGGCGAGAAACAACGCCTGGTCATCGACTACAGCCAAACAATAAACCGCTACACCTTGCTGGATGCCTACCCACTCCCCCGCATAGCTGACATGGCCAAGCAGATCGCGCAGTACCGCGTCTTTTCGACCATTGACCTGAAATCAGCGTACCACCAGCTCCCCATCCGCCCCGAAGACCGCCAGTATACTGCTTTTGAGGCAAACGGCCGCCTCTATCACTTCCTTAGGGTTCCCTTTGGCGTTACCAACGGGGTCTCCATCTTCCAAAGGGAGATGGACCGGTTGGTCGATCAAAACACGCTGCAGGCCACTTTCCCTTACCTGGACAATGTGACCATCTGCGGCCATGACTTGCAGGACCATGACGCAAACCTCAAGAAATTCCTCTGCACCGCCCAACTCCTGAACCTGACATATAACAAGGAGAAGTGCATATTCCGCACAGACCGCCTCGCCATCTTTGGCTGTGTTGTGGAACACGGGGTCATCGGTCCCGACCCGGACCGGATGCGTCCCCTTATGGAACTCCCACTGCCCCACTGCCTAAAAGCTCTGAAGAGGTGCCTAGGGTTTTTTTCCTACTACGCCCAGTGGGTCCCCTACTATGCAGACAAAGCCCGTCCGCTGATCAAATCCACCTCTTTTCCCCTGATGGCAGAGGCCCGCTCGGCCTTCCACCGTATCAAGGAGGACATTGCCAAAGCCACCATGCACGCAGTGGACGAATCCATCCCCTTCCAGGTGGAAAGCGACGCGTCCGACTTTGCCCTGGCCGCTACCCTTAATCAGGCGGGGAGACCCGTGGCCTTCTTTTCACGAACCCTCCAGGGCCCGGAGACCAGACACTCCGCGGTCGAGAAGGAGGCCCAGGCTATTGTGGAGGCTGTGCGTCATTGGAGGCACTACCTGGCCGGAAAACGATTTACCCTGCTCACTGACCAGCGTTCAGTTGCTTTTATGTTCAACAACAAGCAGAGGGGCAAAATCAAAAATGACAAGATCTTGAGGTGGAGAATCGAACTTTCCACCTACAATTACGAGATCTTGTACCGGCCTGGGAAGCTCAATGAACCCCCAGATGCCCTATCGCGTGGCACCTGCGCCAGCGCGCAGATCGATAGGCTGAGGGCCCTCCACAATGACCTCTGCCACCCGGGGGTCACCAGGTTCTTCCACTTCATCAAGGCCCGCAACCTGCCTTACTCCATTGAGGAGGTCAGGACCATGACCAAGAACTGCCAAGTCTGCGCTGAGTGCAAACCGCACTTTTATAGACCAGACAGAGCCCACCTGATAAAAGCCACTCGCCCTTTCGAATGCCTGAGCGTCGATTTTAAAGGGCCTCTCCCCTCCTCCGACCGCAATGTGTACTTCCTCAACAGGCATAACGGTGGCATAGTGGTTAGCACTGTTGCCTCACAGCGCCAGAGACCCGAGTTCGAATCCGACCTCGGGCGACTGTCTGTGTGGAGTTTGCACATTCTCCCCGTGTTTGCGTGGGTTTCCTCCGGGTACTCCGGTTTCCTCCCACAGTCCAAAGATGTGCGGGTTAGGTTGATTGGCTATGATAAATTGACCCTTAGTGTTAGGGGGATTAAATACGTGGGGTTACAGGGATAGGGTGGGATATGTGTTGGTGTAGGGGTTACGGGGATCGGGTGGGATATGTGTCGGTGCAGGCTCGATGGGCCGAAATGGCCTCTATCTGCACTGTGGGGTTTCTGTGATTCTGTGATTCATTGACGAGTACTCCCGTTTCCCGTTCGCTATCCCCTGCCAGGACATGACCAGTGCCACGGTCATTAAATGTCTGAACAGCCTCTACACCCTGTTCGGTTTCCCCAGCTATATCCATAGCGACCGGGGCTCATCGTTTATGAGCGACGAACTCCGCCAGTACCTGCTCGCTAGGGGTATAGCCACAAGCAGGACCACCAGTTACAACCCCCGGGGGAACAGGCAGGTGGAAAGAGAGAATGCAACAGTTTGGAAGGCCGCCCTACTAGCCTTAAAGTCTAGGGGCCTTCCGACCTCCCGCTGGCAGGAGGTGCTCCCCGATGCGCTCCACTCGATTCGGTCACTGCTCTGCACTGCCACCAATGCCACCCCTCATGAGAAAATGTTTGTCTTCCCAAGGAAGTCCACATCAGGGACAGCGTTACCGCCATGGCTGATGTCCCCAGGGCTGGTACTACTGAGAAGACACGTGAGGACCAATAAAATGGACCCCCTGGTCGAGAGGGTCGACCTCCTCCACGCCAACCCCCAGTACGCTTACATTGCGTACCCGGACGGGCGGGAGGACACAGTCTCCATACGAGACCTCGCACCCTCGGGGACCGCTGTAACCCACTACCCATTACCACCCCCCCCCACGACACCCTCGGGGACCGCTGTAACCCACTACCCATTACCACCCCCCCCACGACCCGATATCCAACCCCAGCAGCCGGCTCGCCTTGGACCGTCACCCACGAGGACTACACTCCAGTGCCCCAGCCTACACGGGACACGACGCCGGAAGCTCCACCACCCCTGCCGTCGCCACGTCGATCACAGCGGGAGACAAGACCTCCGGAGAGACTCCAATACACGAACTTTTAAATACACTTCACCCCGCCGGAATCATTTTTAAACAAGGGGTGAATGTGGTAAACCACTGTTATACCTGTCTGTATGTGTATGTGTATTCCACTAGGTACAGGTCTGGACATGCCTCGGCTGACTCCTCCCACTATTCCAGGTATATAAGTGACTACCTCCCAGTCCCTTAGTATTCTGGACGGGTCGACCACTCGAGACTAGACCTTCATTCTTTAGTTAATAAAAGCCTGGTTGTTACTCGCTCAACCTCAGTCTTTTGAGTAATTGATGGCGCATCACACGTTTACTGGCCATCGCTCATACTGGGCATCATGTTACATGGGCACTGCGTATACCATGCATCGCATATATGGGCCATCATGTTTACTGGGCATCATGTTTAATGGGCATCGCATTTACTGGGCATTGCATATACTGGGCATCGCATATACTGGGCATCGTGTTTACAGGGCATTGCGTTTACTGGCCATCGCATATACTGGACATCGTGCTTGCTGGGCATCGCATTTACTGGGCATCGCATATACTGGGCATCGCATTTACTGGCCATCGCATATACTGGGCATTGCATTTACTGTGCATTGCCTTTACTGGCCATCGCATATACTGGGCATCGTGTTTACTGGCCATTGTGTATACTGGCCATCGCATTTACTGGGCATTGCGTTTACTGGGCATTGCTTATACTGGGCATTGCATTCACTGGGCATCGCATATACTGGGCATCGCATTTACTGAGCATCGCATTTACTGGCCATTACGTATACTGGGCATTGCATTTAATGGGCATCGCATTTATTGGGCTTTTTGTTTACTGGGCATCGTGTTTACTGGGCATCGCATTTACCGGACTTCACATTTACTGGGCATCACATTTACTGGGCATTGTGTATACTGGGCATTGCGTTTACTGGGCATCGTGTTTACTGGGCATTGCCTATGCTGGGCATCGTGTTTAATAGGCATTGCATTTACTGGGCATCATGTTTACTGGGCATCATGTTTACTGGGCATCACATATACTGGGTGATGTAAGAAAACTACTAGACACTTGGTCTCAGCGTTAAACAAAGCTTCAATCAACTGTTTTACAACATGGAGGTCTAGTTGTGTCCTTCACTAATTCCTGTTAAGAATGTCCTGTGCAAGCTGGGCCCGTGCCCAAGTATTTATACTCTCCCTAGACAGCGCCACCCACAGGCTGCTCAGTGTTATTTCATAAGTCTCTCTTTCATGAATGATGGATTCATGTCACTGGGCATCATGCATACTGGGCATCGTGTTTGCTGGGCATTGCGTATATTGGGCATTGCGTTTACTGGGCATTGCATTTACTGGGCATCACATTTATTGGGTATCACGTTTACTGGGCATCACATTTATTGGACATTGCATTTACTGGTCATCGCCTATACTGGACGTTACATTTACTGGGCATCACGTATACTGGGCATCGCATTTACTGGGCATCACGTATACTGGGCATTGCATTTACTGGGCATCGCATTTATTGGAAATTGTGAATACTGGGCATTGCATTTAGTGGGCATCGCATTTAGTGGGCATCGCATATACTGGGCATCGCATTTACTGGCCATCGCGTATACTGGCCATCGCATTTACTGGGCATTGCCTTTACTGGCCATCGCATATACTGGGCATCGTGTTTACTGGCCATCGTGTATACTGGCCATCGCATTTACTGTGCATTGCCTTTACTGGCCATCACATATACTGGCCATCGTGTATACTGGCCATCGCATTTACTGGGCATTGCATTTACTGGGCATTGCTTATACTGGGCATCGCATTCACTGGGCATCACATTTACTGGCCACTACGTATACTGGGCATTGCATTTACTGGTCATTGCATTTACTGGCCATCATGTTTACTGTGCATTGCATTTAATGGGCATCACATTTATTGGGCTTCTTGTTTACTGGGCATTGTGTTTACTGGGCATCGCATTTACCAGACTTCACATTTACTGTGCATTGCATTTACTGGGCATCGCGTATACTGGGCATTGCATTTACTGAGCATTGCATATAATGGGCATCACGTATAATGGGCATCATGTTTACTGGACATCGCGTATACTGGCCAGCGTGTTTACTGGGCATCACATATATTGTGCATCACGTATACTGGGCATTGAATTTACTAGTCATTATATTTAACAGGCATCGCATTAACTGGGCATCGCATTTACTGGGCATCGCATTTACTGGGCATCACATTTACTGGGCATCACATATACTGGGCATTGCTTTAAATGGGCATCGCATATACTGTGCATTGCGTTTACTGGGCATCACATTTACTGGGCATTGTGTTTAATGGGCATCGCATATACTGCCCATTGCATTTAGTGGCCACTGCGCACACTGGGCATCATATATACTGGCCATCGCATTTACTGGGCATTGTGTTTACAGGGCATCGCATATACTGGGCATCATATATACTGGCCATTGTATGTACTGGGCATCGCATTTACTCCGCATCATATTTACTGGGCATTGCGTATACTGGCCATCACATTTACTGGCCATCACATTTACTGGCCATCGTGTTTACTGGGCATCGTGTTTACTGGGCATTGTGTTTACTGGGGAATCGCATATACTGGGCATTGCATTTATTGGGGAATTGCATATACTGGGCATCACATTTACTGGGCATTGTGTTTACTGGGCATCATGTTTACTGGCCATCGCATCTACTGGGCATCGTGTATACTGGCATTGTGTTTACTGGGCATCACATTTACTGGCCATCACCTATACTGGGCATCATATTTACTGGTCATCGCATTTACTGGGCATTGTGTTTACTGCGCATCGTGTTTACTTGGTATCACATATACTGGGCATCGTGTTTACTCATCATCACATTTACTGGGCATTGTGTTTACTAGGCATCGCATTTACTGGGCATCGCATTTACTGGGCATCATGTTTACTAGGCATCACATATGCTGGGCATTGCATTTACTGGGCATCGTGTTTACTGGGCATCGCATTTACTGGGCATCATGTTTACTGGGCATCGTGTTTACTGGGCATCACGTATACTGGGTGATGTAAGAAAACTACTAGGCACTTGGTCTAAGCGTTAAACAAAGCTTTAATCAACTGTTTTACAACATGGAGGCCTAGTTGTGTCCTTCACTAGTTCCTGTTAAGAATGTCCTGTGCAAGCTGGGCCCATGCCCGAGTATTTATACTCTCCCTGGACAGCGCCACCCTTAGGCTGCTCAGTATTATTTCATGAATGACTGATTCATGTCACTGGGCATCATGCATACTGGGCATCATGTTTACTGGGCATCGCGTTTGCTGGGCATCATGTATCTTGGGCATCACATTTACTAGGCACCGCGTTTACTGGTCATCGCATTTATTAGGCATCACCTTTACTGGGCATCGCCTATTCTGGGCATTGCATTTACTGGGCATCATGTGTACTGGGCACCGCATTTACTGGGCATTGCATTTATTGGGCATCATGAATACTGGGCATCACATTTACTGGGCATCACGTTTACCAGGTATCGCATATACTGTGCATCGCGTTTACTGGGCATCACGTATATTGTGCATCACGTATACTGGGCATTGTGTTTACTAGTCATGGGCCTAGAAATTCAGTCGCGTTTGCGCCCACTTATGGGCTATAGAGTGGTTTGCGCCGGAAGTTTTTTCGCGCCCGAAATTCAGTTGGTCCGTAACATCGACGTTAGCCGGTAGCGCTGCGCCGGCACCGATGACGTCATCGGTGTGCGCAGTGCCCTGGTTCCAATGCAATTCCGGTCCGTTCGTCAAATTCAGTTGCGGCCGCCTCTCCCGTGGCGGCCGCATTCAGCGTTTGCAAAACAGTGCCTTGCAGCTCCGAGAGGCCGGCGCATAAAGGTGGAGGGGCGGCCGGCCGCTTTCCCGGCAGCCGCCTGGCCGCACCTCCCTCCCCGGACTCCTGCACCACCCCCCCGCGGCATTGGTGTGTCACTCCCGCGAGCCCGGCACTTCTCCGTGGTGCCGGGCTCATTTGCCGGAGGAATCCAGCGGTGATCTCACGGCTGCAGGCAGCTCCTCCTTAAGAGAAGGAGGAGGCCTGCAGTACCCCAGCCTGCCGCACCGCATCGGGTGCCGCAGCAGCAGCTGGACGCCTGAAACTGACATTCTTTGCCCCAAACGAGGTGGCCAAACCCTCCAATAGCACCCGCCTCCGTGTTGGGGCGGCGCAACTGAATTTCAGGCGGGCGCTCCGGGAATCCGGCCGAGCGCTAAATTTCGGGCGCTAAAGACCTGGCGGGGCTATACCTAATTTCTAGGCCATTATGTTTAACGGGCTTTGCATTAACTGGGCATCACATTTACTGGGCATCGCATTTACTGGGCATCACATTTACTGGGCATCATATATACTGGGCATTGCTTTTAATGGGCATCGCATTTACTGGGCATCGCGTTTACTGGGCATTGCTTATACTGGGCATCACATTCACTGGGCATCACGTTCACTGGGCATCGCGTATACTGGGAATCACATTTACTGGGCATCGCATTTACTGGGCATCGCATTCACTGGTCATCGCGTATACTGCGCATCACGTTTACTGGGCATCGCGTTCACTGGGCATCGCGTAGACTGGGCATCGCATTTACTGGGCAACTCATTTACTGGTCATCGTGTTTTCTGGGCATCACGTATAATGGGCATTGCATTTACTGGTCATCATGTTTCCTGGGCATCGTGTTTACTGGGCATCACATTTACTGGACTTCACATTTACTGTGCTATGCATTTACTGGGCATCACGTATACTGGGCGTCATGTTTACTGGGCATCGCATTTGTTGGGCATTGTGAATACTGGGCATTGCATTTAGTGGGCATTGCATTTACCAGGTATTGCATTTACTGGACATCGCATTTACTGTGCATCACGTATACTGGGCATCACGTTTACTGGGCATTGCATTTATTGGGCATTGTGAATACTGGGCATCGCATTTACTGGGCATTGTGTTTACTGGGCATTGTGTTTACTAGGCATTACGTTTACTGGGCATCATGTTTACTGGGCATCATGTTTACTGGGCATCACATATACCGGGTGATGTAAGAAAACTAGGCACTTGGTCTAAGCATTAAACAAAGCTTTAATCAACTGTTTTACAACATGGAGGTCTAATTGTGTCCTTCACTAGTTCCTGGTAAGAATGTCCTGTGCAAGCTGGGCCCGTGCCCGAGTATTTATACTCTCCCTGGATAGCGCCACCCGTAGGCCGCTCAGTATTATTTCATAAGTCTTTCTTTCATGAATGACTGATTCATGTCACTGGGCATCATGCATACTGGGCATCGTGTTTACTGGGCATCGCATTTACTGGGCATTGCATTTGCTGGGCATCGTGTTTTCTGGGCATCACATTTACTAGGCACCGCGTTTACTGGACATCGCATTTATTGGGCATCACCTTTACTGGGCATCACCTATTCTGGGCATTGCATTTACTGGGCATCATGTATACTGGGCATCCTGTTTACTGGGCATTGCATTTATTGGGCATCATGAATACGGGGCATCACATTTACTGGGCATCGTGTTTACCAGGTATCGCATTTACCGTGCATCGCGTTTACTGGGCATCACGTACATTGTGCATCACGTATACTGGGCATTGCATTTACTAGTCATTACATTTAACGGGCTTTGCATTAACTGTGCATCGCATTTACTGGGCATCGCTTTTAATGGGCATCACATATAAAGTAAAGGGAATTAAGGATCACGGGGAGTGGGCAGGAAATTGGACATGAGTCTAGGTTCGGAATGGTTGTGGCCCTGTGGGTATTGGAATGGGCCCAGGGGCCATGTAGCCTGGTTCTGCTCCTACTTCTTGTGTTCTAATTCTGTTAGATTTCAGGAGATGGTTTTATTCCTGTTCCTGGCTGGGGTGGAGATTGCCTTTACAGAAGGTAAGTACTGTAGAAAATATAGGGACAGAGTGATCTCCCGGACGAGTTTCGATCGCCTAGATGGGTTGGAGAGGAATTTCCCAGATTTTTTCTCCCAAATTGGCCATTGGATTTTTTTGTCTGGTTTTTCGCCTCTCCCGGGAGATCACATGGGTTCGGGTAGGATGGAGAGTGATAGTAGATTTGAGGTTAGGATCAGATCAGCCATGATCTTATTGAATGGTGGAGCAGGTTCGAGGGGCCGATTGGCCTACTCCTGCTCCTATTATGTTCTTATACTGGGCATCGCGTTTACTGGGCATCGCATTTACAGGTCATCGCGTTTACTGGGCATCGCATTTACAGGGCATCGCGTTCACTGGGCATCGTGTATACTGAGCATCGCATTTACTGGTCATTGCGTTTACTGGGCATCGCATTTACTGGTCATCGCATTTACTGGGCATCGCGTTCATTGGGCATCGTGTATACTGAGCATCGCATTGACTGAGCACCGCATTTACTGGGCATCGCATTTACTGGTCATTGCGTTTACTGGGCATTGCATTTACTGGGCATTGCATTTACCGGACTTCACATTTACTGTGCATTGCATTTACTGGGCATCACATATACTGGGCATCACGTTTACTGGGCATTGCATTTATTGGGCATTGTGAATACTGGGCATCGCATTTACTGGTCATCGCATTTACTGGTCATCGCGTTTACTGGGCATCACTTATAATGGGCATTGCATTTACTGGTCATCGTGTTTACTGGGCATTGCATTTACAGGGCATCACGTTCACTGGGCATCATGTATACTGAGCATCGCATTTACTGAGCATCGCATTTACTGGGCATCGCATTTACTGGTCATCGCGTTTACTGGGCATCACTTATAATGGGCATTGCAATTACTGGTCATCATGTTTACTGGGCATCGCGTTTACTGGGCATCGCATTTACTGGACTTCACATTTACTGTGCATTGCATTTACTGGGCATCACATTTACTGGGCATTGCATTTATTGGGCATTGTGAATACTGGGCATCGCATTTATTGGGCATCACATTTATCAGGTATTGCATTTACTGGGCATCGCATTTACTGGGCATCACGTATACTGGGCATTGCCTTTAATGGGCATCGCATTTACTGGGCATTGTGTTTACTGGGCATCGCATTTACTGGGCATCATGTTTACTGGGCATCATGTTTACTGGGCATCACATATACTGGGTGATGTAAGAAAACTACTAGGCTCTTGGTCTCAGCGTTAAACAAAGCTTTAATCAACTGTTTTACAACATGGAGGTCTAGTTGTGTCCTTCACTAGTTCCTGTTAAGAATGTCCTGTGCAAGCTGAGCCCGTGCCTGAGTATTTATACTCTCCCTGGACAAAGCCACCCACAGGCTGCTCTGTATTATTTCATAAGTCTTTCTTTCATGAATGACTGATTCATGTCATTGGGCATCATGCATACTGGGCATCATGTTTCCTGGGCATAACGTTTGCTGGGCATCATGTTTTCTGGGCATCACATTTAGTAGGCACCGCATTTACTGGGCATCGCATTTATTGGGCATCACCTTTACTGGGCATCGCCTTTTCTGGGCATTGCATTTGCTGGGCATCATGTATACTGGGCATCGCGTTCACTGGGCATCACATTTATTGGGCATCATGAATACTGGGCATCATATTTACTGGGCATCGCATTTACCAGGTATCGCATTTACCGTGCATTGCGTTTACTGGGCATCATGTATATTGTGCATCACGTATACTGGGCATTGCGTTTACTAGCCATTACATTTAATTGGCTTCGCAATAACTGTGCATCGCATTTACTGGGCATCACATATACTGGGCATCGCTTTTACTGGGCATCGCTTTTACTGGGCATCGTGGTACTGGGCATCGCATATACTGATCGCGTATACTGGGCATCGCGTTTACTGGGCATCGCTTTTACTGGGCATCACATATACTTGGCATCGCTTTTACTGGGCATCACATTTACTGGGCATCGTGGTACTGGGCATCGCATATACTGATCGCTTATACTGGGCATCGCGTTTACTGGGCATTGCGCTTACTGGCCATCGTGTATACTGGGCATCACATTTACTGGGCATTGTACATACTTGCCATTGCATTTACTGGGCATCGCATTCACTGGGCATCACATTCACTGGGCATCGCGTATACTGGGCATCGTGTATACTGGGCATCGCATTTACTGGGCATCACATTTACTGGTCATTGTGTTTACTGGTCATCATATATACTGGACATTGCATTTACTGGGCATCGCATTTACTGGGCATCGCATTTACTGGTCATCATATTTACTGAGCATTGCGTATACTGGGCATCGCATTTACTGGGCATCGCATTTACTGGGCATTGTGTTTACTGGGCATCGCGTTTACTGGGCATCGCATTTACTGGGCATCACGTTTTCTGGGCATTGTGTATACTGGGCATCACATTTACTAGGCATCACATTTACTGGGCATCGCATTTACTGGGGAATCGCATATACTGAGCATCAACTGTTTTACAACATGGAGGTCTAGTTGCGTCCTTCACTAGTTCCTGTTAAGAGGTCCTGTGCAAGCTGGGCCCGTGCCCGGGTATTTATACTCTCCATTGACAGTGCCACCCACAGGGCATGCTGTATTATTTCATAAGTCTTTCTTTCCTGAATGACTGATTCACATCACTGGGCATCATGCATACTGGGCATCGCATTTACTGGGCATTGCATTTATTGGGCATTGTGAATACTGGGCATCGAATTTACTGGGCATCGCATTTACCAGGTATTGCATTTACTGTGCATCATGTTTACTGGGCATCACGTATATTGTGCATCACGTATACTGGGCATTGCATTTACTAGTCATTACGTTTAACGGGCTTCGGACTAACTGGGCATCGATTTACTGGGCATCACATTTACTGGGCATCACATTTAATGGGCATTGCATATACTGGGTGTTGCATTTACTGGGCATCACTTTTACGGGGCCTCGCATTTACTGGGCATCATGTTTACTGGGCATCGCATATACTGGGCATTGCATTTACTGGGCATTGCATTTACTGGGCATTGTGTTTACTGGGCATCGCATATACTGAGCATTGCAATTACTTGACACCGCGTATACTGGGCATTGCATTTACTGGGCATTGCATTTACTCGGCATTGCGTTTACTGGCCATCGAATTTGCTGGGCATCGCATTTACTGGATATCGTATATAATGGCAATCACATTAACTGGACATTGCATTTACTGGGCATCGCGTTCACTGGGCTTCGTGTATACTGGGCATCACATTCACTGGGCATTGTGTTTACTGGTCATTGCATTTACTGGCGATCAAGTTTACCGGGCATCGCATTTATTGGGCGTCGTGTTTACTGTGCTATGTGTTTACTGGTCATTGCATTTACTGGCCATCGCATTCACTGGGCATCGCGTTTATTGAGCATCGCATTTACTGGGCATTGCCTTTACTGGGCATCGCATGTACTGGGCATCGTGTTTACTGGGCATCACATTTACTGGGCATTGCGTTTACTGGGCATCATATTTACTGGGCATCACATTTACTCGGCATTGTGCTAACTGGGCATCGCATTTATCTGTCATCGCATTTACTGGGCATCGCGTATACTGTCCTTCCCTTTTACTGGGCATATCATTTACTGGGCATTGCATTTCCTGGGCATTGCATTTACTGGGCATCATGTATATTGGGCATTGCATTTGCTGGCCATCATGGTTACTGGGCATTGCATTTATTGGGCATCGCATTTCCTGGGCATTGCATATACTGGGCATCTCTCACACTGGGTAACGCATATACTGGGCATCGCGTTTACTGGGCATTGTGTTTACTGGCCATCTCATGTACTGTCCATCATGTTGGCTGGGCATCATATTTACTGGACAATGCATTTACTGGGCATCATGTTTACTGGGCATCACATTTACTGGGCACTGTGTTTACTGGGCATCGCATTTATCTGTCATTGCATTTACTGGGCATTGCGTACATTGTCCATCCCTTTTACTGGGCATATCATTTACTGGGCATTGCATTTACTGGGTTTTCCATTTACTGGGCATCATGTATATTGGGCATTGCGTTTGCTGGCCATCATGGTTACTGGGCAATTTACTGGTCATTGCATTTACTGGCCATCATGGTAACTGGGAATCGCCTTTAATGGGCATTGCATTTATTGGGCATCGTGTTTACCGGACTTTGCATTTACTGGGCATCACGTATACTGGGCATCATGTATACTGGGCATCGTATCTACTGGCCATCGTGTATACTGGGCATCACATTTACTGGGCATCGTGTTTACTGGGCATCGTGTTTACTGGCCATTGCGTATACGGGCATCACATTTACTGGGCATCATGTTTACTGGGCATCGTATTTACTGGGCATTGTGTATACTGGGTATTGCGTTTACTGAGCATTGCATTTAATGGGCATCATGTTTACTGGGCATCACATTTACTGGCCATTACATATACTGGGCATCGCGTTTACTGGTCATTGCATTTACTGGCCATCATGGTAACTGTGAATCACCTTTAATGGGCATCGCGTTTATTGGGCATCGTGTTGACCGGACTATGCATTTACTGGGCATCATGTATACTGGGCATCATGTATACTGGGCATCGTATCTACTGGCCATCATGTATACTGGGCATCGCATTTACTGGGCATCGTGTTTACTGGGCATCGTATTTACTGGCCATCGCCTATACTGGGCATCAAATTTACTGGGCATCGTGTTTACTGGGCATCGTATTTACTGGGCATTGTGTATACTGGGTATTGTGTTTACTGGTCATTGCATTTAATGGGCATCATGTTTACAGGGCATCGCATTTACTGGGCATCGCATTTAATGGGCATTGCATTTACTGGGCATTGCATATACTGGACATCGCGTTTACTGGGCATCGCATATACTGGCCATTGCGTTTACTGGGCATCGTGTTTACTGGGCATCGTGTTTACTGGCCATTGTGTATACGGGCATCACATTTACTGGGCATCGTGTTTACTGGGCATCGTATTTACTGGGCATTGTGTATACTGGGTATTGCGTTTACTGAGCATTGCATTTAATGGGCATCATGTTTACTGGGCATCACATTTACTGGCCATTACATATACTGGGCATCGCGTTTACTGGTCATTGCGTTTACTGGCCATCATGGTAACTGTGAATCGCCTTTAATGGGCATCGCGTTTATTGGGCATCGTGTTGACCGGACTATGCATTTACTGGGCATCATGTATACTGGGCATCATGTATACTGGGCATCGTATCTACTGGCCATCATTTATACTGGGCATCACATTTATTGGGCATTGTTTTTACTGGGCATCATGTTTACTGGGCATTGCGTATACTGGGCATCTCATTTACTGGGCATCATGTTTACTGGGCATCGTATTTACTGAGCATCGTGTATACTGGGTATTGCATTTAGTGGGCATTGCATTTACTGGGCATCGTGTTTAATGGGCATTGCATTTGCTGGCCATCATGGTAACTGTGAATCGCCTTTAATGGGCATCGCGTTTATTGGGCATCGTGTTGACCGGACTATGCATTTACTGGGCATCATGTATACTGGGCATCATGTATACTGGGCATTGTATCTACTGGCCATCATGTATACTGGGCATCGCATTTACTGGGCATCGTGTTTACTGGGCATCGTATTTACTGGCCATCGCCTATACTGGGCATCAAATTTACTGGGCATCGTGTTTACTGGGCATCGTATTTACTGGGCATTGTGTATACTGGGTATTGTGTTTACTGGTCATTGCATTTAATGGGCATCATGTTTAAAGGGCATCGCATTTACTGGCCATCGCATTTAACGGGCATTGCATTTACTGGGCATTGCATATACTGGACATCGCGTTTACTGGGCATCGCATATACTGGCCATTGCGTTTACTGGGCATCGTGTTTACTGGGCATCGTGTTTACTGGCCATTGTGTATACGGGCATCACATTTACTGGGCATCGTGTTTACTGGGCATCGTATTTACTGGGCATTGTGTATACTGGGTATTGCGTTTACTGAGCATTGCATTTAATGGGCATCATGTTTACTGGGCATCACATTTACTGGCCATTACGTATACTGGGCATCGCGTTTACTGGTCATTGCGTTTACTGGCCATCATGGTAACTGTGAATCGCCTTTAATGGGCATCGCGTTTATTGGGCATCGTGTTGACCGGACTATGCATTTACTGGGCATCATGTATACTGGGCATCATGTATACTGGGCATCGTATCTACTGGCCATCATTTATACTGGGCATCACATTTATTGGGCATTGTCTTTACTGGGCATCATGTTTACTGGGCATTGCGTATACTGGGCATCTCATTTACTGGGCATCATGTTTACTGGGCATCGTATTTACTGAGCATCATGTATACTGGGTATTGCATTTAGTGGGCATTGCATTTACTGGGCATCGTGTTTAATGGGCATTGCATTTGCTGGGCATTGCATATAATGGACATCGTGTTTACTGGGCATCGCATATACTGGCCATCGCGTTTACTGGGCATCATGTCTACTGGCCATCGTGATTACTGGGCATTGCATTTACTGTCCATCGTGTATACTGGGCATGGCCTATACTGGGCATCGCATTTATTGGTCATCGCATTTACTAGGCATCGTGTATACTGTCCATCCCTTTTACTGGGCATCTCATTTACTGGGCATCGCATTTCCTGGGCATTGTGTTTACTGGACATCATGTATATTGGGCATCGTGTTTTCTGGGAATCGCATGTAATGGGCATTGCATTCACTGGGCATCGAGTTTACTGAGCATCGCATTTACTGGGCATTGCCTTTACTGGGCATCGCATGTACTGGGCATCGTGTTTACTGGGCATCACATTTACTGGGCATTGCGTTTACTGGGCATCATGTTTACTGGGCATCGCATTTACTGGGCATTGTGCTTACTGGACATCGCATTTATCTGTCATCGCATTTACTGGGCATCGCGTATACTGTCCATCCCTTTTACTGGGCATATCATTTACTGGGCATTGCATTTACTGGGCATTGCATTTACTGGGCATCATGTATATTTGGCATCGCATTTGCTGGCCATCATGGTTACTGGGCATTGCATTTATTGGGCATCGCATTTCCTGGGCATTGCATATACTGGGCATCTCTCATACTGGGTAATGCATATACTGGGCATCGCGTTTACTGGGCATTGTGTTTACTGGCCATCGCATGTACTGTCCATCGTGTTTGCTGGGCATCATATTTACTGGGCAATGCGTTTACTGGGCATCATGTTTATTGGGCATCGCATTTACTGGGCATTGTGCTTATTGGGCATCGCATTTATCAGTCATCGCATTTACTGGGCATCGCGTATACTGTCCATCCCTTTTTCTGGGCATATCATTTACTGGTCATTGCATTTACTGGGTGAAATAAAGAATAGATTTGCCTTTCTAATCTAGGCTTTATTAACTTAAAAATCCTGTAGCACATCTTCAACACCCAGTCCCAACTAAGGGCTGGAAAGAACTGAATTTAAGATGGCCACCACAAATCACATGACATCAACTACCAATGAGGTTACAGCATATATCCCAAGGCAGGAAACAAACAACCAATCACAATACTTCTTACTAAACGTAAAGAATAATCACCACATTCACCCCTCCTTTTAAAATATACTCCAACCTAAATAACCTTTACAATTTATAATTAATTATTTACAACTAAAACTATGCACAGACAAATAAATCTATTCAACATGACACAATACTAAGTGAGCAACAACAAATAGTAACATTGCACATAAGTATTAAGTATCTCTCAACTAAAACAATATAATATAATATTTCAACAATTTTAAAACATTACTATCAATTTAAAAGTCCATTTTCAATCGGTCGACCGGATATCTTGTTCGTGTCGACCTTCTTAACCTTGGTGAAATTCCTTGCCCTCCCACACCAGGAGACACAGAAGTATCTTCTGCAGGAAGGCTATCCATATCCCGATTTTCAACGGTTTCCAGATTAGAAATCCCATCAGGAGGTAAACTGGGATGGTCATGAACATCCATCGAGGGCTGACTAATAGAAGTATAATTATCTGCAGTCGGATTGGAAATATTCGTAGTATCTGTAACAGCATCCACATTATCTGAATCATGACTATTGTTAATATCCTCAGAAGAGGGCTGGCCACCACAAGGAGCCAAGTCTTTAATTGAAACGGTACTTTCTTTCCCATCTTGGAATCGAATATGAGCATATTGGGAATTTGCCTCCAACAGCTCCACCTCCTCCACTAAAGGATCATATTTTGACAATCTAACATGGCGTCGAAGCAGCACAGGTCCCTGCATAGTAAGCCATGAAGGTACCGAATATCCCGTAGTAGATCTCCGCGGATAGTTAAAGAGCCTTTCATGGGGGGTCACATTAGTAGCCGTTGAAAGCAATGATCTAATGGAATGCAGGGCATCAGGCAGTACCATTTCCCACTGTGTATTCTTAAGGTTCCGGGATGTCAAAGCCAACATAACTGCCTTCCAGATCACCCCATTGTATCGTTCGCACTGTCCATTACCCTGGGGATTATACGGGGTAGTTCTGCTAGTAGAAATTCCCCGACTCTGAAGGTATTCCTTCAACTGGGAAGACATAAAAGAACTTCCCTGATCCGAATGGATATACGCAGGCATCCCAAAGATGACAAAAAGTTGAGTCAGACATTTGATAACTGTAGCAGCTGATACATCTGCGCAAGGAAAAGCAAAAGGGAACCTTGAAAACTCATCCGCAACAGTAAATATATATCGGTTTTGAGTAGTTGAAGGAAGAGGCCCCTTAAAATCGACGCTCAAACGTTCAAAAGGAGAAGTAGCCTTTATAAGATGAGCTCGTTGAGGCTTAAAGAAATTCGGTTTACACCGAGCACAGATAGAACATGATGAAGTCATCCGCTTGACGTCTTCAACTGAAAAGGGCAAATTCTTACTGCGTACGAAGTGTATCATCCTTGTAACCCCAGGATGGCATAAGGCATTGTGAAGATTAATAAGTGTATCTCCGTGAATCACAGAACAATAAGCCCTCGACAGCGCATCAGCAGCAACATTATCCTTCCCCGAACGATAAACTATATCAAAATGGTAACATGCCAACTTAATCCTCCACCTCATTATTTTATCATTCTTAATCTTTCCAAAATGTATGACATCAAACATAAAGGACACAGACTTTTGATCAGTTACCAACGTAAAATGTCGCCCCGATAAATAATGTCTCCATTTACGCAGTGCTTCTACTATTGCATACGCCTCTTTCTCTATTGAAGAATGCCTTTTTTCACTATTGTTCAAGGTACGTGAGAAAAAGGCCACAGGTCTTCCATTTTGGTTCAGAGTAGCCCCAATTGCAAAATCAGAAGCGTCCGTCTCAATCACAAAAGGAACCTGCTCATCAATAGAATGCACAACTGCTCCAAGGTTATCCTTTTTAAAATTATCAAAACACGTCCTGGCCTCCCATGATAGAGGATATGTCATAACCCGAATAAGAGGCCGGATCTTCTGTGAAAAATTTGCAATCCAATTAGAATAGTAAGAAAACAGTCCAACAACTCGTTGCAAAGCCTTAGAATTAGTAGGACAAGGTAAATCAATCAATGGTCGCAGACGTTCTGGGTCTGGTTTAATCTTGTTTCCCGAGATAATGTACCCCAGTAGATTTACCTCAGTGGTCGAAAAGGTACACTTCTCTTTATTGAAAGTTAAACCAACTTTTTCCGCAGCTTGAAGGAATCTTTCTAAATTAGAATCATGCTCCACCCTTGATTTGCCACACACCGTGATGTCATCTAAGTATGAAAAGGTGTCAGAGAGAGAGTTATCACTTATAAAAGCATCCATTGCCCGTTGAAAACAAGCAACACCATTAGTAACACCAAATGGTATTCGGCAAAACTGATACAGCTTTCCACCAGCCTCAAAGGCCGTATATGGTTGATCCTTCTTAACAATAGGAATCTGATGATAAGCACTCTTTAGGTCAATAGTGCTAAAAACCTTATACTGAGATACTTTATTGATAAGCTCATCAATCTTAGGCAAAGGGTACGCATCTAATTGAGTATACCTATTAATAGTTTGGGAATAGTCTATCACCATTCGTTTCTTATGTCTCTCGTTAGTCATGACAACTACCTGTGCCCGCCAAGGTGAACAACTAGGTTCAATGATTCCTTCCAATAAGAGACGTTGAACTTCAGAATTAATAAATTCTCTATCCTGACTGCTATACCTTCTTGACTTGGTAGCAATTGGCTTACAATCCGGCATCAAATTGGAAAAAAGTGATAATGGAGAAATGGATAAAGAGGTTAATCCACAAATAGATAAAGGTGGCTTAGTCCCTCCAAATGAAAGACTGAGAGACTCGTGTAACTGAAGCACATCATGACCAATCAAAATATCCGCACAGAGATTAGGCAAAACAGATAGGCGTATATCAGTATACGTATTACCTAGAAGAATCAATTTCACAAGGCAACAACCAGCTACTTGTGAAGTGAGAGTCGTCTGAGCCATACACACCTGATAGGAAACAGGCGAAATTTTCAAATGCTTCTCCTTTGCAAGCTGAAGACTTATAAAACTCTCGGTACTGCCCGTATCTATAAGGGCCTTCACTTCCAACCCATTAACTTGGGCCATAACTATAGCTTTGTTTAGGCCATGAGCAAATGCAGCAGAAATTGATGCAATAAACGCCCTATCTAAAGGCTGAATAGTCACAGAGGAGGTAATTGAACCTGATGATTTACACACACGTGCGTAATGACCTCTCTTGCCGCATTTACTACACACAGCCTCCCGAGCAGGACACTTCAGACGAGGGTGCCGGACGTTCCCACAAAAATAACACTTCTGAATCCTAGAGGCAACAGCCGCTGAAGTAGAAACTGTTTCAGAATCTAGTAAACTGCTCCTATTAAGTCCACATAATTCCTTTTAATCCGGAACTGCCGAAACCACAGTCACAGGCCGATTAAAAAGAGCATAAGAATCCGAACTTCTCTGAGCCACATCCAATGTAGAAGCTTGCTTAAAAGCACTCTTAAGATCCAAAGTCTTATTTTCTAACAACCGCTGACGAATTGATCTAGACAGTAATCCATTAATAAAAGCATCCCGTACCGATTCTTCCTTTCTTCAGCCGTCACGGCCTTATAATTACAGTTAACACTAAGGCACCGAAGTGCTTGTAAATAAGTATCCAAAGATTCTCCCACCTGCTGCCTACGGGCAGATAGAAGGTGACGTGCAAATACCTCATTCTTTGGTTTAACAAAAATCTTTTCCAATGTAGAAATAGCCACTTCATAAGTTTTACAGTCAAAATATACTTATACACATCCGGAGCAATGTAGTTGATCAGCATATTCAGCTTATTTAGAGACTCTTGATCCAACACGCCCAAAAAGTTTTAAAATGTACAATACCAGTGTTTCCATTTATCATCCACTCCTGCAGAATTAGGGTCAGCATTGAATCGTTCTGGTTGAAGATATCGCTCCATTCTGACATAAAGTTAATAAATTGAAATAAAGAATAGATTTGCCTTTCTAATCTAGGCTTTATTAACTTAAAAATCCTGTAGCACATCTTCAACACCCAGTCCCAACTAAAGGCTGGAAAGAACTGAATTTAAGATGGCCACCACAAATCACATGACATCAACTGCCAATGAGATTACAGCAAATATCCCAAGGCAGGAAACAAACAACCAATCACAATACTTCTTACTAAACATAAAGAATAATCACCACACTGGGCATCATGTATATTGGGCAATGCGTTTGCTGGCCATCATGGTTACTGGGCATCGTATTTAT
The DNA here is from genome assembly GCF_052327205.1 of Somniosus microcephalus. Taxonomy (NCBI): domain Eukaryota; kingdom Metazoa; phylum Chordata; class Chondrichthyes; order Squaliformes; family Somniosidae; genus Somniosus; species Somniosus microcephalus. Next base: position 69,616,443 of record NC_141009.1, read on the forward strand.
TGGGCATCACATTTCCTGGGCATCGCATATACTGGGCATCTCTCATACTGGGCATTGCATATACTGGGCATCGTGTTTACTGGGCATTGTATTTACTGGGCATCAGATATACTGGCCATCGCGTTTACTGGGCATTGTGTGTACTGGCCAACGCATTTACTGGCCATCATGTATACTGGGCATCGCATTTACTGGCCATTGCGTATACGGGCACCGCATTTACTGGGCATCGCGTTTACTGGACATCGTGTATACTGGCCATCGCTTATACTGGGCATTGCATTTACTGGGCATTGCATTTACTGGGCATCGTGCTTTCTGGGCATCACCTATACTGGCCATTACATATACTGGGCATCGCGTTTACTGGTCATTGCATTTACTGGCCATCATGTTAACTGGGAATCGCCTTTAATGGGCAACGCGTTTATTGGGCATCGTGTTTACCAGACTTTGCATCTACTGGGCATCACGTATACTGGGCATCATGTATACTGGGCATCGTTTCTACTGGCCATCGTTTATACTGGGCATCACATTTATTGGGCATCGTGTTTACTGGGCATCGTGTTTACTGGGCATCATGTATACTGGGTATTGCATTTACTGGGCATTGCATTTACTGGGCATCGTGTTTACTGTGCGTCGCATTTACTGGGCATTGTGTTTACTGGGCATCGTATTTACTGGGCATCATGTATACTGGGTATTGCATTTACTGGGCATTGCATTTACTGGGCATCGTGTTTACTGGGCATCGCATTTACTGGCCATTACATATACTGGGCATCACGTTTACTGGTCATTGCTTTTACTGGCCATCATGGTAACTGTGAATTGCCTTTAATGGGCATCGTGTTTATTGGGCATCGTGTTGACCGGACTTTGCATTTACTGGGCATCATGTATACTGGGCATCGTGTATACTGGGCATCATGTCTACTGCCCATCATGTATACTGGGCATCGCATTTACTGGGCATCATGTTTACTGGGCATCGTATTTACTGGCCATCACCTATACTGGGTATTGTGTTTACTGCGCATTGCATTTAATGGGCATCATGTTTACGGGGCATCGCATTTACCGGGCATCGCATTTAATGGGCATTGCCTTTACTGGGCAATGCATATACTGGACATCGCGTTTACTGGGCATCGCATATACTGGCCATCGCGCTTACTGGGCATCATGTTTACTGGCCATCGCATTTACTGGGCATCGCGTTTACTGGGCATCGTGTATATTGTCCATCCCTTTTAATGGGCATCTCATTTACTGGGCATTGCATTTACTGTGCATTGCATTTACTGGGCATCACGTATATTGGGCATCGCATTTGTTGGCCATAATGGTTACTGGGCATCGCATTTATTGGGCATCGCATTTCCTGGGCATCGCATATACTGAGCACCGCTCATATTGGGCATTGCATTTACTGGACATCATGTATACTGGCCATCGCTTATACTGGGCATCACATTTACTGGGCATTGCATTTGCTGGGCATCATATTTTCTGGGCATCACCTATACTGGCCATTACATATACTGGGCATCGCATTTACTGGTCATTGCGTTTACTGGCCATCATGTTAACTGGGAATGACCTTTAATGGGCATCGCATTTATTGGGCATCGTGTTTACCCGACTTTGCATTTACTGGGCATCACGTATACTGGGCATCATGTATACTGGGCATCGTATCTACTGGCCATCGTTTATACTGGGCAACACATTTATTTGGCATCGTGTTTACTGTGCATCATGTTTACTGGGCATTGCGTATACTGGGCATTGCATTTACTGGGCATCGTGTTTACTGGGCATCGTATTTACTGGGCATCGTGTATACAGTGTATTGCATTTACTGGGCTTTACATTTACTGGGCATCGTGTTTAATGGGCATTGCATTTGCTGGGCATTGCTTATACTGGCCATCGTGTTTACTGGGCATCGTGTTTACTGGCCATCGCGTTTACTGGGCATTGCATTTACTGTCCATCGTGTATACTGGGCATGGCCTATACTGGGCATCACATTTATTGGTCATCGCGTTTACTGGGCATCGTGTATACTGTCCATCCCTTTTACTGGGCATCTCATTTACTGGGCATCGCATTTCCTGGGCATTGCGTTTACTGGGCATCACTTATATTGGGCATCGCATTTGTTGGCCATAATGTTTACTGGGCATCGCATTTATTGGGCATCGCATTTCCTGGGCATCGCATATACTGAGCACCGCTCATACTGGGCATCGCATTTACTGGCCATCAGATATACCGGCCATTGTGTTTACTGGGCATTGCGTTTATTGGCCATCGCATTTACTGGCCATCACATATGCTGGGCATCGCATTTACTGGCCATTGTGTATACGGGCATCGCATTTACTGGGCATTGCATTTACTGGACATCGTGTATACTGGCCATCGCTTATACTGGGCATCACATTTACTGGGCATTGCATTTACTGGACATTGTGTGTACTGGCCATCGCTTATACTGGGCATCACATTTACTGGTCATTGCGTTTACTGACCATCATGTTAACTGGGAATCACCTTTAATGGGCATTGTGTTTATTGGGCATCGTGTTTACCAGACTTTGCATTTACTGGGCATCACGTATACTGGGCATCATGTATACTGGGCATCGTTTCTACTGGCCATCGTTTATACTGGGCATCACATTTAATGGGCATCGTGTTTACTGGGCATCGTGTTTACTGGGCATTGCGTATACTTGGCATCGCATTTAATGGGCATCGTGTTTACTGGGCATCGTATTTACTGGGCATCATGTATACTGGGTATTGCATTTACTGGGCATTGCATTTACTGGGCATCGTGTTTAATGGGCATTGCATTTGCTGGGCATTGCATATACTGGACATCATGTTTACTGGGCATCGCGTATACTGGCCATCACATTTACTGGGCATCGTGTTTACTGGGCATCGCATTTACTGGCCATTACATATACTGGGCATCGCGTTTACTGGTCATTGCATTTACTGGCCATCATGGTAACTGTGAATCGCCTTTAATGGGCATCATGTTTATTGGGCATCATGTTGACCGGACTTTGCATTTACTGGGCATCATGTATACTGGGCATCATGTATACTGGGCATCGTATCTACTGGCCATCATGTATACTGGGCATCGCATTTACTGGGCATCGTGTTTACTGGGCATCGTATTTACTGGCCATCGCCTATACTGGGCATCAAATTTACTGGACATCATGTTTACTGGGCATCGTATTTACTGGGCATTGTGTATACTGGGTATTGTGTTTACTGGGCATTGCATTTAATGGGCACAATGTTTATGGGGCATCGCATTTACTGGGCATCGCATTTAATGGGCATTGCATTTACTGGGCATTGCATATACTGGACATCGCGTTTACTGCGCATCGCGTATACTGGCCATCGCGTTTACTGGGCATCGTGTTTACTGGCCATCGCATTTACTGGGCATCGTGTTTACTGGGCATCGTGTATACTGGGCATGGCCTATACTGGGCATCGCATTTATTGGTCATCACGTTTACTGGGCATCGTGTATACTGTCCATCCCTTTTACTGGGCATCTCATTTACTGGGCATCGCATTTCCTGGGCATTGCGTTTACTGGGCATCACGTATATTGGGCATTATGTTTTCTGGGAATCGCATGTACTGGGCATCGCATTCACTGGGCATCGTGTTTACTGAGCTTCACATTTACTGGGCATTGCCTTTACTGGGCATCGCATGTATTGGGAATCGTGTTTACTGGGCATCACATTTACTGGGCATTGCGTTTACTGGGCATCATGTTTACTGGGCATCGCATTTACTGGGCATTGTGCTTACTGGGCATCGCATTTATCTGTCATCGCATTTACTGGGCATCATGTATACTGTCCATCCCTTTTACTGGGCATATCATTTACTGGGCATTGCATTTACTGTGCATTGCATTTACTGGGCATCATGTATATTGGGCATCGCGTTTGCTGGCCATCATGGTTACTGGGCATTGCATTTATTGGGCATCACATTTCCTGGGCATTGCATATACTGGGCATCTCTCATACTGGGTAATGCATATACTGGGCATCGCGTTTACTGGGCATTGTGTTTACTGGCCATCGCATGTACTGTCCATTGTGTTTGCTGGGCATCATATTTACTGGGCAATGCGTTTACTGGGCATCATGTTTACTGGGCATCGCATTTACTGGCCATTGTGCTTACTGGGCATCACGTTTATCTGTCATCGCATTTACTGGGCATCGCGTATACTGTCCATCCCTTTTACTGGGCATATCATTTACTGGGCATTGCATTTACTGGGCATTGCATTTACTGGGCATCATGTATATTGGGCATCGCGTTTGCTGGCCATCATGGTTACTGGGCATCGTATTTATTGCGCATCGCATTTCCTGGGCATCGCATATACTGTGCATCTCTCATACTGGGTATCGCATATACTGGGCATCGCGTTTACTGGGCATCATATTTACTGGGCATCAGATATACTGGCCATCGCATTTACTGGGCATTCTGTGTGCTGGCCAATGCATTTACTGGCCATCATGTATACTGGGCATCGCATTTACTGGCCATTGCGTATACGGGCATCGCATTTACTGGGCATCGCATTTACTGGACATCGTGTATACTGGCCATCGCTTATACTGGGCGTTGCATTTACTGGGCATTGCGTTTCCTGGGCATCATGCTTTCTGGGCATCACCTGTGCTGGCCTTTACATATACTGGGCATCGCGTTTACTGGTCATTGCATTTACTGGCCATCATGGTAACTGGGAATCGCCTTTAATGGGCATTGCGTTTATTGGGCATCGTGTTTACCGGACTTTGCATTTACTGGGCATCACGTATACTGGGCATCATGTATACTGGGCATCGTATCTACAGGCCATCGTGTATACTGGGTATCGCATTTACTGGGCATCGTGTTTACTGGGCATCGTATTTACTGGCCATCGCCTATACTGGGCATCAAATTTACTGGGCATCGTGTTTACTGGGCATCGTATGTACTGGGCATTGTGTATACTGGGTATTGTGTTTACTGGGCATTGCATTTAATGGGCATCACGTTTACGGGGCATCGCATTTACTGGGCATCGCATTTAATGGGCATTGCATTTACTGGGCATTGCATATACTGGACATCGCGTTTGCTGGGCATCGCGTATACTGGCCATCGCATTTACTGGGCATCGTGTTTACTGGCCATCGCATTTACTGGGCATCGTATTTACTGGGCATCGTGTATATTGTCCATCCCTTTTAATGGGCATCTCATTTACTGGGCATTGCATTTACTGTGCATTGCATTTACTGGGCATCACTTATATTGGGCATCGCATTTGTTGGCCATAATGTTTACTGGGCATCGCATTTATTGGGCAACGCATTTCCTGGGCATCGCATATACTGAGCACCGCTCATACTGGGCATCGCATTTACTGGCCATCAAATATACCGGCCATTGTGTTTACTGGGCATTGCGTTTATTGGCCATCGCATTTACTGGCCATCATGGTAACTGGGAATCGCCTTTAATGGGCATTGCATTTATTGGGCATCGTGTTTACTGGACTTTGCATTTACTGGGCATCACGTATACTGGGCATCATGTATACTTGGCATCGTATCTACGGGCCATCGTGTATACTGGGCATCGCATTTACTGGGCATCGTGTTTACTGGGCATCGTATTTACTGGCCATCACCTATACTGGGCATCAAATTTACTGGGCATCGTGTTTACTGGGCATCGTATGTACTGGGCATTGTGTATACTGGGTATTGTGTTTACTGGGCATTGCATTTAATGGGCATCATGTTTACGGGGCGTCGCATTTACTGGGCATCGCATTTAATGGGCATTGCATTTACTGGGCATTGCATATACTGGACATCGCGTTTACTGGGCATCGCGTATACTGGCCATCGCGTTTACTGTGCATCGTGTTTACTGGCCATCGCATTTACTGGGCATCGTATTTACTGGGCATCGTGTATATTGTCCATCCCTTTTAATGGGCATCTCATTTACTGGGCATTGCATTTACTGTGCATTGCATTTACTGGGCATCACTTATATTGGGCATCGCATTTGTTGGCCATAATGTTTACTGGGCATCGCATTTATTGGGCAACGCATTTCCTGGGCATCACATATACTGAGCACCGCTCATACTGGGCATCGCATTTACTGGCCATCAGATATACCGGCCATTGTGTTTACTGGGCATTGCGTTTATTGGCCATCGCATTTACTGGCCATCACGTATGCTGGCCATCGCATTTACTGGCCATTGTGTGTATGGGCATCGCATTTACTGGGCATTGCATTTACTGGACATCATGTATACTGGCCATCGCTTATACTGGGCATCACATTTACTGGGAATTGCATTTGCTGGGCATCATGTTTTCTGGGCATCACCTATACTGGCCATTACATATACTGGGCATCGCATTTACTGGTCATTGCGTTTACTGGCCATCATGTTAACTGGGAATTGCCTTTAATGGGCATCGCATTTATCGGGCATCGTGTTTACCAGACTTTGCATTTACTGGGCATCACGTATACTGGGCATCATGTATACTGGGCATCATATCTACTGGCCATCATTTATACTGGGTATCACATTTATTGGGCATCGTGTTTACTGGGCATCGTGTTTACTGGGCATTGCGTGTACTGGGCATCGCATTTACTGGGCATCGTGTTTACTGGGCATCATATTTACTGGGCATCATGTATACTGGGTATTGCATTTACTGGGCATTGCATTTACTGGGCATCGTGTTGTGGTAAACCACTGTTTGTATTCCTGTTTGTCCTGTTTGTATTCCACTGTGTACATGCCTGGACATGCCTCGGCTGACTCCTCCCACAGGTCCTAGTATAAAGGTGACTGCTCCCCAGCCCTTGGTATCCTGGACCGGTCGACCACTCGAGGCAGACCTCCATTCTGTTGTTAATAAAAGCCTTTAGTTACTCTTCTAACTCTCAGTCTTTTATGAGTAATTGATAGCGCATCAATTTTATTAACAACATTTTTATAATGGAGAAGATCCTCACACCAGCATGCCTGGACTTAGATCATCGGGAGGCGGACTCATCCACCAAGTTTACTCACTGGCTTAAGTGTTTCGAAAAATTCCTGACCGCCTCCGAAGCAATCAAATCGGACGAGGACAAACTGGATGTCCTGACCTCCAAAGTGAACCACCGAGTGTACTCGGTCATCCAAGACGCGACCTCGTACGCGGATGCTATCAAGCTCCTCAAGGACCAGTACACGCGCCCAGTGAACGAAGTGTACGCCAGGCACCTCCTGGGGAGTCGTAAACAACAACCTGGGGAATCGACCGTGGAATACCTTCAGGCACTGTCTGTGCTTGGCCGGGCCTGTGGTTGTAAGGATGTAAAGGCCGCCGTGTACACAGAGGAACTTATCCGGGACGCTTTTGTAGCGGGCCACAGATCCAATTACACACGACAGCGACTGTTGGAGCAGAGCAACCTCGACCTCAACAAGGCCTCTGAACTCGCACTATCGTTGGATGCAGCCTACCAGGGCATGGATGCCTACTCCTCTGCACCGTGGACGCCGCGGGGAATGACAGCCTGGGACACGGTAGGACCGCCTCATAGCGCCGTGCCACCCCAGCCACACCCCAACAATGGCCCAACTACCGCAGCAGTGTCCCAAGGCCAGACAGCAGTGCCCCAAGGCCAGAAATGCTACTTCTGTGGCCAGGCAAAACACCCCAGAGCGCGCTGCCCGGCGAAAAACGCGATCTGCTCGGGCTGCGGGAAGAAGGGACACTACGCTAGCGTCTGCAGGGCCAAAGCCACCCTGAACCCCAGCAGCGCCGCGTGTGGGCCATGCGGGCCGCCATTTTGGACCTCCCCGGCCGTGGACGCCTCCAGCCACATGGGGATCATGGACGCCGCCATCTTGGACGACAGCCGGGACGCAGCAGGCCCCCGACACCGCCTCATCTGATACCCACAGCGACACACCGACCCCTACGCTGGCATCCGTTACACTGGACCAAGCGAGACCGCACCAACTGGCCAGTTCCACAATGGACATTAAGGTAAATGGTCACGATACAATCTGCCTTTTTGACTCTGGGAGCACGGAGAGCTTCATCCACCCCGACACGGTGCGGCGTTGCTCTCTCCCAGTCCTGCCTGCGCAACAGCGGATTTCTATGGCCTCCGAGTCCCAGTCGGCGGACATCGGCGGCTACTGCGTGGTGACACTCGTAGTAGACGGGACCGTGTACGATCATTTTAAACTTCTGGTCCTGCCTGACCTCTGCGCTGCCGTCCTGCTGGGGTTAGATTTTCAGTGCCACCTTAAAAGTGTTACGATGGCGTACGGTGGACCCCTACCCCCACTCACAGTCCGCAGCCAGCAGCTTCCAAATTGCCCGCCGCGCACCAGGTGCAACCTCTCCACACTCAGAGTCACCCCCCCACCACTGTTTGCTAACCTCACCCCCGACTGTAAGCCCATCGCCACAAAGAGCAGGCGATACAGTGCCGGGGACAGGGTTTTCATTAAAACCGAAGTGGAGCGGCTCCTGAAAGAAGGGATTATTGAGGGCAGCACCAGCCCCTGGCGAGCCCAGGTTGTGGTCGTTAAGACCAGCGAGAAGCAGCGCCTGGTCATCGACTACAGCCAGACAATAAATCGCTACACCCTGCTGGACGCCTACCCACTCCCCCGTATAGCTGATATGGTCAACCAGATCGCGCAGTACCGCGTCTTCTCGACCATTGACCTGAAATCAGCATACCACCAGCTCCCCATCCGCCCTGAGGACCACCAGTACACTGCCTTTGAGGCAAACGGCCGCCTCTATCACTTCCTTAGGGTTCCCTTTGGCGTCACCAACGGGGTCTCCATCTTCCAAAGGGAGATGGACCGGATGGTAGATCAAAATGCGTTGCAGGCCACTTTCCCATATCTGGACAATGTGACCATCTGCGGCCGTGACTTGCAGGACCATGACGCAAACCTCGAAAAATTCCTCCGCACCGCCCAACTCCTAAACCTGACATATAACAAGGAGAAGTGCATATTCCGCACAAACCGCCTCGCCATCCTTGGCTGTGTTGTGGAACACGGAGTCATCGGCCCCGACCCCGACCGGATGCGTCCCCTTATGGAACTTCCACTGCCCCACTGCCTCAAGGCCCTGAAGAGGTGCCTAGGGTTTTTCTCCTATTACGCCCAGTGGGTCCCCTACTATGCGGACAAGGCCCGTCCGCTGATCAAGTCCACCTCTTTTCCCTTGACGGCAGAGGCCCGCTTAGCCTTCCACCGTATCAAGGAGGACATTGCCAAAGCCACCATGCATGCAGTGGACGAATCCATCCCCTTCCAGGTGGAAAGCGACGCGTTCGACTTTGCCCTGGCCGCTACCCTCAATCAGGCGGGGAGACCCGTGGCCTTCTTTTTACGAACCCTCCAAGGCCCGGAGACCAGACACTCCGCTGTTGAGAAGGAGGCCCAGGCGATTGTGGAGGCTGTGCGTCATTGGAGGCACTACCTGGCCGGAAAACGATTTACCCTGCTCACTGACCAGCGTTCAGTTGCTTTTATGTTTAACAACAAGCAGAGGGGCAAAATCAAAAATGACAAGATCTTGAGGTGGAGAATCGAACTTTCCACCTACAACTACGAGATCTTGTACCGGCCCGGGAAGCTAAATGAACCCCCGGATGCGCTATCGCGTGGCACCTGCGCCAGCGCGCAGATCGATAGACTACGGGTCCTCCACAATGACCTCTGCCACCCGGGGGTCACCAGGTTCTTCCACCTCATCAAGGCCCGCAACCTGCCTTACTCTATTGAGGAGGTCAGGACCATGACCAGGAACTGCCAAGTCTGCGCTGAGTGCAAACCACACTTTTATAGACCAGACAGGGCCCACCTGATAAAAGCCACTCGCCCCTTCGAGCGCCTGAGCGTTGATTTTAAAGGGCCTCTCCCCTCCTCCGACCGCAATGTGTACTTCCTCAATATTATTGATGAGTACTCCCGTTTCCCGTTCGCCTTCCCCTGCCCGGACATGACCAGTGCCACGGTCATTAAATGTCTGAACAACCTCTTCACCCTGTTCGGCTTCCCCAGCTATATCCATAGCGACCGGGGCTCATCGTTTATGAGCGACGAACTCCGTCAGTACCTGCTAACTAGGGGTATTGCCACAAGCAGGACCACCAGTTACAACCCCCGGGGGAACGGACAGGTGGAAAGAGAAAATGCAACAGTTTGGAAGGCCGTCCTGCTAGCCTTAAAGTCTAGGGGCCTTCCAACCTCCCGCTGGCAGGATGTGCTCCCCGATGCGCTCCACTCTATTCGGTCACTGCTCTGCACTGCCACTAACGCCACCCCTCATGAGAAAATGTTCGTCTTCCCAAGGAAGTCCACATCAGGGACATCGCTACCGCCATGGCTGACGTCCCCAGGGCCGGTCCTACTGAGAAGGCACGTGAGGACCCATAAAACGGACCCCCTGATCGAGAGGGTCGACCTCCTCCACGCCAACCCCCAGTATGCTTACATCGCATACCCGGACGGGCGGGAGGACACAGTCTCCATAAGAGACCTTGCACCCTCGGGGACCACAGTAACCCACTACCCACTACCACCCCCCCCACGATCCGATATCCAGCCCCAGCAGACGGCAGGCCTGGGCCCCGCGACCCGCTCGACATCTACGAGGACGACACGCCTGTGCCACAGCCTACGCTGGACTCGACGCCGGAAGCTTCACTACCCCTGCCGTCACCACGCCGATCACAGCGGCAGACAAGACCTCCGGAGAGACTCCAATACACTAACTTTTAATACACTTCACCCCGCCGGACTCAATTTTAAACAAGGGGTGAATGTGGTAAACCACTGTTTGTATTCCTGTTTGTCCTGTTTGTATTCCACTGTGTACATGCCTGGACATGCCTCGGCTGACTCCTCCCACAGGTCCTAGTATAAAGGTGACTGCTCCCCAGCCCTTGGTATCCTGGACCGGTCGACCACTCGAGGCAGACCTCCATTCTGTTGTTAATAAAAGCCTTTAGTTACTCTTCTAACTCTCAGTCTTTTATGAGTAATTGATAGCGCATCACGTGTTTAATGGGCATTGCATTTGCTGGGCATTCCATATAATGGACATCGTGTTTACTGGGCATCGCGTATACTGGCCATCATGTTTACTGGGCATTGCATTTACTGTCCATTGTGTATACTGGGCATGGCCTATACTGGGCATCGCATTTATTGGTCATCGCGTTTACTGGGCATCGTGTATACTGTCCAGCCCTTTTAATGGGCATCTCATTTACTGGGCATCGCATTTCCTGGGCATTGCTTTTACTGGGCATCACATATATTGGGCATCGTGTTTGTTGGCCATAATGGTTACTGGGCATCGCATTTATTGGGCATCGCATTTCCTGGGCATTGCATATACTGAGCATCGCTCATACTGGGTATTGCATATACTGGGCAACACGTTTACTGGGCAGCACATTTACTGGGCAACAGATATACTGGCCATCACGTTTACTGGGCATTGCATTTATTGGCCATCACATTTACTGTCCATCATGTATACTGGGCATCGCATTTACTGGCCATCACATATATGGGCATCGCATTTACTGGGCATCGCATTTACTGGACATTGTGTACACTGGCCATCACTTATACTGGGCATCACATTTACTGGGCATTGCATTTAATGGGCATCGTTTCTGGGCTTTGCGTATACTGGCCATTACGTATACTGGGCATCGCATTTACTGGTCATTGCTTTTACTGGCCATCATGCTAACTGGGCATCGCCTTTAATGGGCATTGCGTTTATTGGGCATCGTGTTTACTGGACTTTGCATTTACTGGGCATCATGTATACTGGGCATCACATTTACTGGGCATCGTGTTTACTGGGCATCACATTTACTGGGCATAGTGTTTACTGGGCATCGCATTTACTGGGCATTGTGTTTACGGGGCATCGTGTTTACTGGGCATCGCATATATTGTGCATCGCATATACTGGGCATCATGTTTACTGCCCATCACATTTACTGGGCATCACATTTACTGGGCTTCACGTTTACTGGGCATCGCGTTTACTGGGCATCGCATTTACTTGGCATCATATATACTGGGCATCGCATATGCTGGGCATTGCATTTATTGGGCATCATGTTTAATGGGCATTGCCTTTGCTGTGCATCGCATATACTGGCCATTGGATTCACTGGGCATCATGAATACTGGGCATTGCATTGACTGGGCATCACATTTGCAGGGTATTGCATTTACTGGGCATCGAGTTTACTGGGCATCGTGTTTACTGGGCATCGTGTATACTGGGCATCCTGTATACTGGGCATTGTGTTTACTGGGCATCACATATACTGGGCATCGTGTTTGCTCATCATCACATTTACTGGGCATCATGTTTACTGGGCATCACGTATACTGGGTGATGTAAGAAAACTACTAGGCACTTGGTCTAATCGTTAAACAAAGCTTTAATCAACTGTTTTACAACATGGAGGTCTAGTTGTGTCCTTCACCAGTTCCTGTTAAGAATGTCCTGTGCAAGCTGGGCCCATGCTCGAGTATTTATATTCTCCATGGACAGTCCCACCCACAGGCCACTCTGTATTATTTCATAAGTCTTTCTTTCTTGAATGACTGATTCATGTCACTGGGCATCATGCATACTGGGCATCGCATTTACTGGGCATCGCATTTATTGGGCATTGTGAATACTGGGCATCACATTTACTTGGCATCGCATTTACCAGGTATCGCATTTACCATGCATCGCATTTACTGGGCATCACGTATATTGTGCATCACATATACTGGGCATTACGTTTAACGGGCTTTGCATTAACTGGGCATTGCATTTACTGGGCATCGCATTTACTGGACATCACATTTACTGGGCATCATATATACCAAGCATCGCTTTTAATGAGCATCGCATATACTGGGCATTGCATTTACTGGGCATCGCTTTTACTGGGCATCGCATTTACTGGGCATCGTGTTTACTGGGCATCGCATATACCGGCTATTGCATTTACTGGCCATGGCATATACTGGGCATTGCATTTACTCGGCATTGCGTTTACGGGCCATCATGTATACTGGGCATCGCATTTACTGGGCATCGTATATACTGGCCATCGCATTTACTGGGCATTGTGTTTACTGGGCATTTTGTATAATGAGCATCGCATTTACTGGGCATTGCATTTACTGGCCATCGTGTTTACTGGGCATCGCGTTTACTGGGAATCATATATACTGGCCATCGCATATATTGTCATCGTGTTCACTGGGCATCACATATACTGGGCATCGCGCATACTGGGCATCATGTTTACTGGTCATTGCATTTACTGGCCATCGCATTTACTGGGCATCGCATTTAATGGGCATCGCATTTATTGGGCATCACCTTTACTGGGCATCGCCTATACTGGGCATTGCATTTACTGGGCATCATGAATACAAAGCATCGCATTTACTGGGCATCATGTTTACAAGGTATTGCATTTACTGGACATCACTCATACTGGGTATTGCATATACTGGGCATCGCGTTTACTGGGCATCGCATTTACTGGGCATCGCCTTTACTGGGCATCGCATTTATTGGGCATTGCCTTTACTGTGCATCGCCTATACTGGGCATTGCATTTACTAGGCATCATGAATACAGGGCATCACATTTACTGGGCATCGTGTTTACCAGGTATCGCATTTACTGAGCATCGCTCATACCGGTTATCGCATATACTGGGCATCGTGTTTACTGGGCATCGCATTTACTGGGCATCAGATATACTGGCCATTGCATTTACTGGGCATTGTGTTTATTGGCCATTGCATTTACTGGCCATCACATATATAGGCAGCGCATTTACTGGGCATCACGTTTACTGGACATCGTGTATACTGGCCATCGCTTATACTGGGCATCACATTTACTGGGCATTGCATTTACTGGGCATCACGTTTACTGGTCATTGTGTTTACTGGCCATCACATTTACTGGGCATTGTATATACTGGCCATTGCATTTACTGTGCATTGCATTTACTGGCCATTGTGTTTACTGGGCATCACGTTTACTGGGCATCATATATACTGCCCATCGCATATACTGGGCATCATGTTCACTGGGCATCGCATATACTGGGCACCATGTATACTGGGCATCACGTTTACTGGTCATTGCATTTACTGGCCATCACAATTACTGGGCATGGCATTTTATGGGCATCACATTTATTGGGCATCATGTTTACTGGGCATTGTGTTTACTGGTCATTGCATTTACTGGCCATCATGTTTACTGGGCGTTGTATTTACTGAGCATCGCATTTACTGGGCATTGCGTTTACTGGGCATCACGTATAATGGGCATCACGTTTACTGGGCATCATGTTTACTGGGCATTGCATTTACTGGGCATCACATTTATGGCCATTGCATTAATTGGCCATCGCGTTTACTGGGCATCGCATTTATTGGGCATTGCCTTTACTGGGCATCGCCTATACTGGGCATTGCATTTACTGGGCATTGCATTTATCAGGTATTGCATTTACTTAGCATCGCTTATATTGGGTATCGCATATACTGGGCATCGCATTTACTGGGCATCAGATATACTGGCCATCATATTTACTGGGCATTGCGTTTATTGGCCATTGCATTTACTGGCTATCACGTATATTGGGCATCGCATTTACTGGCCATCACGTATATGGGCATCGCATTTACTGGGCATCGCGATTACTGGACATCGTGTATACTGGCCATCGCTTATACTGGGCATCGCCTATACTGGGCATTGCATTTACTGGGCATCGTGTTTACTGGTCATTGCATTTACTGGCCATCATGTTAACTGGGCATCACCTTTAATGGGCATTGTGTTTACTGGGCATCGTGTATACTGGGCATCGCATTTACTGGGCATTGCATTTACTGGCCATTGTGTTTACTGGGCATCGTGTTTACTTGGCATCATATATACTGGCCAGCGCATATACTGGGCATCATGTTCACTGTGCATCGCATATACTGGGCATCGCGTATACTGGGCATCATGTTTACTGGTCATTGCATTTGCTGGCCATCACGTTTACTGGGCATCGCATATAATGGGCATCGCATTTATTGGGCGTCGTGTTTACTGGGGATTGTGTTTACTGGTCATTGCATTTACTGGCCATCGTGTTTACTGGGCATCACAGTTAATGGGCATCGCATTTATTGGGCATCATGTTTACTGGGCGTCGCATTTACTGAGCATCACATTTACTGGGCATTGTGTTTACTGGGCATTGCGTATAATGGGCATCATGTTTACTGGGCATCATGTTTACTTGGCATTGCATTTACTGGGCATCGCATTTATGGCCATCGCATTTACTGGCCATCGCGTTTACTGGGCATTGCATTTATTGGGCATCACCTTTACTGGGCATTGCCTATACTGGGCATTGCATTTACTGGGCATCGTGAATACAGGGCATTGCATTTACTGGGCATCGTGTTTACCAGGTATCACATTTACTGAGCATCGCTCATATTGGGTATCGCATATACTGGGCATCGTGTTTACTGGGCATCGCATTTACTGGGCATCAGATATACTGGCCATCGCATTTACTGGGCATCAGATATACTGGCCATCGCATTTACTGGGCATCACATTTACTGGCTATCATATATACTGGGCATCGCATTTACTGGCCATCACATTTACTGGGCATCGCATTTACTGGGCATCTCGATTACTGGACATCATGTATACTGGCCATCGCTTATACTGGGCATCGCCTATACTGGGCATTGCATTTACTGGGCATCATGTTTACTGGTCATTGTGTTTACTGGCCATCATGTTAACTGGGCATCACCTTTAATAGGAATCGCATTTACTGGGCATCGTGTATACTGGGCATCGCATTTACTGGGCATTGCATTTACTGGCCATCGTGTTTACTGGGCATCGCATTTACTGGGCATCATATATACTGGCCATCGCATATACTGGGCATCGTGTTCACTGGGCATTGCATATACTGGGCATCACGTATACTGGGCATCATGTTTACTGGTCATTGCATTTACTGGCCATCATGTTTACTGGGCATCGCAATTAATGGGCATTGCATTTATTGGGCGTCGTGTTTACTGGGCATTGTGTTTACTGGTCATTGCATTTATTGGCCATCACCTTTATTGGGCATCGCATTTAATGGGCATCACATTTATTGGGCATCATGTTTACTGGGCGTTGCGTTTACTGATCATCGCATTTACTGGGCATTGCCTTTACTGGGCATCGCGTATATTGGGCATCATCTTTACTGGTCATCGCCTATACTGGGCATTGCATTTACTGGGCATCTTGAATAAAAGGCATCGCATTGTCTGATCATTGCTCATACTCGGTATTGCATATACTGGGCATCGCATTTACTGGGCATCACATTTACTGGGCATCGCATTTACTGGGCATCGCATTTATTGGGCATTGCCTTTACTGGGCATCGCCTATACTGGGCATTGCATTTACTGGGCATCATGAATACAATGCATTGCATTTACTGGGCATCGCGTTTACCAGGTATTGCTTTTACTGAGCATTGCTCATACCGGGTATCGCATATACTAGGCATCGTGTTTACTGGGCATCGCATTTACTGGGCATCAGATATACTGGCCATCGCATTTACTGGACATTGTGGTCATTGGCCATTGCATTTACTGGCCATCACATATATGGGCATCGCATTTACTGGGCATCGTGTTTACTGGACATCGTGTATACTGGCCATTGCTTATACTGGGCATTGCATTTACTGGGCATTGCATTTACTGGGCATCGTGTTTACTGGACATCGTGTATACTGGCCATTGCTTATACTGGGCATCGTATTTACTGGGCATTGCATTTACTGGGCATCGTGTTTACTGGTCATTGTGTTTACTGGCCATCGCATTTACTGAGCATTGTATATAATGGCCATCACATTTACTGTGCATTGTGTTTACTGGGCATTGCATATACTGGGCATTGCATTTACTGGCCATCGTGTTTACTGGGCATCGCGTTTACTGGGCATCTTATATACTGCCCATCGCATATACTGGGCATCATCTTCACTGGGCGTCGCGTATACTGGGCATCGCGTATACTGGGCATCATGTTTACTGGTCATTGCATTTACTGGCCATCACGTTTACTGGGCATCGCATTTAATGGGCATTGCATTTATTGGGCATCGTGTTTACTGGGCATTGTGTTTACTGGTCATTGCATTTACTGGCCATCATGTTTACTGGGCGTTGTGTTTACTGAGCATCACATTTACTGGGCATTGCGTTTACTGGGCATCTGATATAGTGGCCATCGCATTTACTGGGCATTGCATTTATTGGCCATCGCATTTACTGGCTATCACGTATACTGGGCATCGCATTTACTGGCCATCTTGTATATGGGCATTGCATTTACAGGGCATCGCGATTACTTGACATCGTGTATACTGGCCATCGCTTATACTGGGCATCGCATTTACTGGGCATTGCATTTACTGGACATTGTGTTTACTGGTCATTGCATTTACTGGCCATCATGTTAACTGGGCATCACCTTTAATGGGCATCACATTTACTGGGCATTGTGTTTACTGGGCATCGTGTTTACTGGGCATTGCATTTAATGGGTATCGCATTTACTGGCCATCACTTTTACTGGGCATCATGTTTACTGGGCATCACATTTACTGGGCATTGCATTTACTGGGCATCGTATATACTGGGCATCGCATATACTGGGCATGGCATTTATTGGGCATCATGTTTAATGGGCATCACCTTTGCTGGGCATCGCATATACTGGCCATCGCATTTACTGCGGATCACATTTACTGGGCATTGCATTCACTGGGCATCGCGTATACTGGGCATCGCATTGACTGGGCATCACATTTACTGGACATCATGCTTACTAGGCATCGTGTTTACTGGGCATCATGTTTACTGGGCACCATGTATACTGGGCATCGTGTTTACTGGGCATCATGTATACTGGATGATGTAAGAAAACTACTAGGCACTTTGTCTAAGCATTAAACAAAGCTTTAATCAACTGTTTTACAACATGGAGGTCTAGTTGTGTCCTTCACTAGTTCCTGTTAAGAATGTCCTGTGCAAGCTGGGCCTGTGCCCGAGTATTTATACTCTCCATGGACAGTGCCACCCACAGGCTGCTCTGTATTATTTCATAAGTCTTTCTTTCCTGAATGACTGATTCATGTTTACTGGGCATCACGTTTACTGGGCATTGCATTTACTGGGCATCGTATATACTGGCCATCACATTTGCTGGGCATTGTTTTTACTGGGCATCGCGTATACTGGGCATCACATTTACTGGGCATCGTATATACTGGCCATCATGTATACTGGGCATCATGTTCACTCGGCATTGCATATACTTGGCATCGCGTATACTGGGTATCTTGTTTACTGGGCATTGCATTTACTGGCCATCACGTTTACTGGGCATCACATTTAATGGGCATTGCATTTATTGGGCGTCATGTTTACTCGGCATTGTGTTTACTGGGCATTGCATTTACTGGCCATCGCATTTACTGGGTGTCGCATTTAATGGGCATCGCATTTATTGGGCATCGTGTTTACTGAGCATTGCGTTTACTGGGCATCGCATTTACCGGACTTCACATTTACTGGGCATCTCATATACTGGGCATCACGTATACTGGGCATTACGTAAACTGGGCATCGCATTTAATGGTGATCATGTTTTCTGGGAATCACATGTACTGGCCATCCCCTTTTCTGGGCATCGCTTATACTGGGCATCGCATTCACTGGGCATCACATTTACTGAGCATTGCATTTACTGGGCATTGCATTTACTGGGCATCACATATAATGGGCATCACCTTTACTGGGCATCATGTTTACTGGGCATTGCATTTACTGGGCATTGCATTTACTGAGCATTGCATTTATCAGGTATTGCATTTACTTAGCATCGCTCATATTGGGTATCGCATATACTGGGCATCGCGTTTACTGGGCATCAGATATACTGGCCATCGTATTTACTGGGCATTGCGTTTATTGGCCATTGCATTTACTGGCTATCACGTATATTGGGCATCGCATTTACTGGCCATCACGTATATGGGCATTGCATTTACTGGGCATCGCGATTACTGGACATCGTGTATACTGGCCATCGCTTATACTGGGCATCGCCTATACTGGGCATTGCATTTACTGGGCATCGTGTTTACTGGTCATTGCATTTACTGGCCATCATGTTAACTGGGCATCACCTTTAATGGGCATTGTGTTTACTGGGCATCGTGTATACTGGGCATCGTGTTTACTTGGCATCATATATACTGGCCAGCGCATATACTGGGCATCGTGTTCACTGTGCATCGCATATACTGGGCATCGCGTATACTGGGCATCATGTTTACTGGTCATTGCATTTGCTGGCCATCACGTTTACTGGGCATCACATATAATGGGCATCGCATTTATTGGGCGTCGTGTTTACTGGGGATTGTGTTTACTGGTCATTGCATTTACTGGCCATCGCATTTACTGGGCATCACAGTTAATGGGCATCGCATTTATTGGGCATCATGTTTACTGGGCGTCGCATTTACTGAGCATCGCATTTACTGGGCATTGTGTTTACTGGGCATCGCGTATAATGGGCATCATGTTTACTGGGCATCATGTTTACTTGGCATTGCATTTACTGGGCATCGCATTTATGGCCATCGCATTTACTGGCCATCGCGTTTACTGGGCATTGCATTTATTGGGCATCACCTTTACTGGGCATTGCCTATACTGGGCATTGCATTTACTGGGCATCGTGAATACAGGGCATTGCATTTACTGGGCATCGTGTTTACCAGGTATCACATTTACTGAGCATCGCTCATATTGGGTATCGCATATACTGGGCATCGTGTTTACTGGGCATCGCATTTACTGGGCATCAGATATACTGGCCATCGCATTTACTGGGCATCAGATATACTGGCCATCGCATTTACTGGGCATCGCATTTACTGGCTATCATGTATACTGGGCATCACATTTACTGGCCATCACGTTTACTGGGCATCGCATTTACTGGGCATCTCGATTACTGGACATCATGTATACTGGCCATCGCTTATACTGGGCATCGCCTATACTGGGCATTGCATTTACTGGGCATCGCGTTTACTGGTCATTGTGTTTACTGGCCATCATGTTAACTGGGCATCACCTTTAATAGGAATCGCATTTACTGGGCATCGTGTATACTGGGCATCGCATTTACTGGGCATTGCATTTACTGGCCATCGTGTTTACTGGGCATCGCATTTACTGGGCATCATATATACTGGCCATCGCATATACTGGGCATCGTGTTCACTGGGCATTGCATATACTGGGCATCACGTATACTGGGCATCATGTTTACTGGTCATTGCATTTACTGGCCATCATGTTTACTGGGCATCACAATTAATGGGCATTGCATTTATTGGGCGTCGTGTTTACTGGGCATTGTGTTTACTGGTCATTGCATTTATTGGCCATCACCTTCATTGGGCATCGCATTTAATGGGCATCGCATTTATTGGGCATCATGTTTACTGGGCGTCGCGTTTACTGATCATCGCATTTACTGGGCATTGCCTTTACTGGGCATCGTGTATATTGGGCATCATCTTTACTGGTCATCGCCTATACTGGGCATTGCATTTTCTGGGCATCTTGAATAAAAGGCATCGCATTGTCTGATCATCGCTCATACTCGGTATTGCATATACTGGGCATCGCATTTACTGGGCATCACATTTACTGGGCATCGCATTTACTGGGCATCGCATTTATTGGGCATTGCCTTTACTGGGCATCGCCTATACTGGGCATTGCATTTACTGGGCATCATGAATACAATGCATTGCATTTACTGGGCATCGCGTTTACCAGGTATTGCTTTTACTGAGCATTGCTCATACCGGGTATCGCATATACTAGGCATCGTGTTTACTGGGCATCGCATTTACTGGGCATCAGATATACTGGCCATCGCATTTACTGGACATTGTGGTTATTGGCCATTGCATTTACTGGCCATCACATATATGGGCATCGCATTTACTGGGCATCGTGTTTACTGGACATCGTGTATACTGGCCATTGCTTATACTGGGCATTGCATTTACTGGGCATTGCATTTACTGGGCATCGTGTTTACTGGACATCATGTATACTGGCCATTGCTTATACTGGGCATCGTATTTACTGGGCATTGCATTTACTGGGCATCGTGTTTACTGGTCATTGTGTTTACTGGCCATCGCATTTACTGAGCATTGTATATAATGGCCATCACATTTACTGTGCATTGTGTTTACTGGGCTTTGCATATACTGGGCATTGCATTTACTGGCCATCGTGTTTACTGGGCATCGCGTTTACTGGGCATCTTATTGATATACCTATCAATTCCTCCAATAAAAGGCGAAGAGTTACGAAGGTGACTAAAGGTTTTTATTGACTAAATAACAGAGCCCACTCTCGTGGGTGATCCGATCCAAGCAGGAGGAATACCAGCCAGTCGCTCACCTTTATACCTGGCCTGGTGGGTGGAGCCAAGGCGGAGTCGGCAGTGGTCATCCCAGGTATAGCAGTGTGGCAAGAGGCGACCTCGTACCGTGATACAATAGTGGTCAGTGATACAGTTATAACGAACAGTGGTGAACAGTGCTAACTACTAACAGTGATACAATAGTGAACGTGGTTTACCACATTCACCCCTTGTTTAGAATTAAGTCCGGCGGGGTGAAGTGTACTACCAATTCTGGTAGGTCAGTCTGTCCGGAGGCTTCGTAAGCCTCTCCGATCGCCGCAGCGGTGGTGTTGCCTTATCCGGTGCTGGTGCCTTATCCGGTGTTGATGCTGGTGTTTGCGTGGTCGGCGAGGGCTCGTGGGGTTCCGGCATGCCGTCTACCTGGACTGAGGTTGGGGGGGGTGGTGGCGGTGTTTCCGGATCGGCTGAGGGTGCGAGGTCTCGTAGGGAGACAGTGTCCTCCCGCCCGTCTGGGTACGCCACGTAGGCGTACTGGGGGTTGGCGTGCAGGAGGTTCACCCTCTCGACCAGGGGGTCCGTTTTATGGGTCCTCACGTGTTTCCGCAGCCAGACCGGCCCCGGGGCGGTCAGCCAGGTTGGTAGAGTGGTTCCCGTAGTCGACTTCCTGGGGAAAACGAACATTCGTTCATGGGGGGTGGTGTTAGTGGCCGTGCAAAGTAATGACCGGATGGAGTGCAGCGCTGTCGGGAGGACTTCTTGCCAGCGGGAGGTTGGGAGGCCCTTAGACTTTAAGGCTAAGAGGACGGCCTTCCATACCGTCGCGTTCTCTCTTTCCACCTGACCGTTACCTCTGGGGTTGTAGCTGGTGGTCCTGCTTGCTGCAATACCTCTCTCTAGGAGGAATTGCCGGAGTTCCTCGCTCATGAAGGAGGAGCCCCGGTCGCTGTGTATATAGTTCGGGAACCCGAACAAGGCGAAGAGGGCATTCAGGCACTTAATGACCGTGCTACTGGTCATGTCGGGGCAGGGGAAGGCAAAGGGGAAACGGGAGTACTCATCAACGATGTTGAGGAAGTACACATTACGGTCAGAGGACGGGAGGGGCCCCTTAAAGTCGATGCTCAGGCGCTCGAAGGGGCGGGTGGCCTTGATCAGGCTTGCTCGGTCCGGCCTATAGAAGTGCGGTTTGCACTCCGCACAGGTCTGGCAGTTCCTGGTCATGGTCCTGACCTCCTCGATGGAGTAGGTCAGGTTGCGGGCCTTAATGAAATGGTAGAGTCTGGTGACTCCGGGGTGGCAGAGCTGGTCGTGGAGGGTCTGAAGCCTATCGATATGCGCGCTGGCGCATGTCATTCGTGAAAGGGCATCAGGGGATTCGTTCAGCTTGCCTGGCCGGTACAAGATCTCATAATCGTAGGTGGAGAGCTCGATTCTCCATCTCAAAATCTTGTCATTCTTGATTTTGCCCTTCAGCTTGTTATTAAACATGAAAGCCACCGAACGCTGGTCGGTGAGGAGGGTAAATCGTTTGCCTGCCAGGTAGTGCCTCCAGCGCCGTACTGCCTCCACGATCGCCTGGGCCTCTTTCTCGACCGACGAATGTCGGATCTCGGGGCCCTGTAGGGTCCTTGAGAAGAAGGCCACTGGCCTCCCCTCCTGGTTTAGGGTGGCGGCTAAGGCGAAGTCGGATGCGTCGCTCTCCACCTGAAAGGGGATGGACTCGTCCACTGCGTGCATCGTGGCCTTGGCTATGTCTCCCTTAATGAGGGAGAAGGCCGCGCACGCCTCCTCCGTGAGGGGGAAGGAAGTGGCTTTCAGGAGGGGTCTGGCTTTGTCCGCGTAATTGGGTACCCATTGGGCATAGTAGGCGAAAAGCCCCAGGGTTCTCCTAAGTGCTTTAGGGCAGTGGGGGAGGGGTAGCTCCATGAGGGGGCGCATTCTTTCTGGGTCGGGGCCGATGATTCCGTTCTCCACTACGCAGCCGAGGATGGCAAGGCGCGTGGTGTTAAACACGCATTTCTCCTTATTGTAGGTGAGGTTCAGCCGTTGGGCCGTACGGAGGAATTTCTCCAGATTCGCGTCATGTTCCTGCCGGTCGCGGCCGCAGATAGTGACGTTATCTAGGTAGGGGAATGTAGCCTGCAGTTCGTTCTGGTCAACCATCTGGTCCATCTCCCTTTGGAAGACCGAGACCCCATTAGTGACACCGAAGGGGACCCTAAGGAAGTGGTATAGGCGCCCATTCGCCTCGAAGGCGGTATACTGGCGGTCCTCAGGGTGGATAGGGAGTTGGTGGTAGGCCGACTTCAGGTCGATGGTCGAGAATACTTTATA
Organism: Somniosus microcephalus; assembly: GCF_052327205.1. Classification (NCBI taxonomy): domain Eukaryota; kingdom Metazoa; phylum Chordata; class Chondrichthyes; order Squaliformes; family Somniosidae; genus Somniosus; species Somniosus microcephalus. The sequence goes on from NC_141009.1 coordinate 69,640,550, forward strand.
CTGTGCAATCTGATTGACCATGTCAGATATGCGGGGGAGGGGGTATGCGTCCAGCTGGGTATATCTGTTTATGGTCTGGCTGTAGTCGATGACCAGGCGGTTTTTATCGCCGGTCTTTACGACTACGACCTGGGCACGCCAGGGGCTGCTGCTCCCCTCGATAATGCCCTCTTTCAGGAGGCGCCGCACCTCAGAGCTAATGAAGGCTCTGTCCCCGGCGCTATACCGCCTGCTTTTGGTAGCGACGGGTTTGCAGTCAGGGGTAAGGTTAGCAAACAGAGAGGGTGGCGGGACCTTGAGGGTGGAGAGGCTGCAGGTGTTACGCGGTGGGCGGTTTAACGTTTGCTGGTTGTTGACTGTGAGTGGGGGGAGGGGTCCACCGTATGCTAGGGTTACGCTTTGGAGGTGGGATTGGAAGTCCAGCCCTAGTAGGACGGCAGCGCAGAGATGGGGGAGGACGAGGAGTTTAAAGTTTTTATACTCCGTGCCCTTAACCGACAGGGTCACGACACAGTAGCCGCTGATGTCCGTGGCGTGGGACCTCGATGCCATCGAGATTCGGCTGCGCGTTGGTAGGACAGAGAGGGAGTAGTGGCTCACCGTGTCTGGGTGGATGAAGCTCTCCGTGCTTCCGCTGTCGAACAGGCAGGTCGTGGCGTGGCCGTTCACTTTGATGTCCATCATTGACTTGGACAGATGGTGCGGGCGGGCTTGGTCCAGGGTGACGGAAGCTAGTGTGTAGCCGAGCGAGTCGTTGTCATCTGCGGGCGAGGCGGTCGGGCGTGGTGAGTAAAATGGCGTCTCCCACGAGGTAGGGCCCCATGAGGCACTATTGGGGTCGGTTGCCTTAATCAAAGATGGCCGCCCCCATGACTCATGTGTGGGGATGCTGGCCTCAGTTGCCCTAAACAAAGATGGCCGCCCCCATGACTCATGTGTGGGGATGCTGGCCTCAGTTGCCCTAAACGAAGATGGCCGCCCCCATAGTTCGCATGCGGCACTGCTGGCCTCTGAGGATCCGCTCCTGCAGGCCTTGGAGAAGTGGCCTTTCTTCAGGCAGGTTTTACATATGGAGTTCTTGGCTGGGCAGCGCGACCTCGGGTGCTTCTCCTGGCCACAAAAAAAAACAGCCGGCGGCCCGATCGCGGATGCCCGATGTCGGGGCCGGTGCCGGGGGTGGCGGGGCCGGTCGGGTCCGGGACGCCGACGCAGAGGTAGGTCCCGGGGGCGGCGCTGGGAAGGGTGCTGTGGTAGGGGTCGGGCCCGAGTCCCAGGGTCGCGAGCAGTACCTGGTGAATGCTTCCTGATCTTGGTGGGCCACTTCCAGGGAGATAGCGAGGGCTTCAGCTTTTTCCATGCTGAGGTCTTTAGCTTCCAGCAGTCTTTGCCGTGAGTACTCGGACCGTAGGCCTTTCAGGAATGCGTCGCGGATATTATCTTCAGTATTTTCGGCTGCCGACACCGATTTAAACTCACAGTTCCTGGCGAGTGCATATAGCGCCTGTGAGAATTCGGCTACTGATTCTCCTGGCTGTTGCGGCCGTGATCTTAGGAGGTGCCTAGCGTACATGTAGTTTACCGGGGTCCGGTACTTCTGTTTCAGCAGGTTGATGGCGGTCTCGTAGGTAGTCATGTCCTCGATGAGAGTGTATACTCTCGGGCTCAGTTGTGCCTGCAGGACACTTAGTTTGGATGCCTGAGGGACGCTGGATTCTCTCAGGTATGATTCGAAGCAGACCAGCCAGTGTTTAAAGTCTGCGGCTGAGTTTGCTGCTCGTGGGTTCAGGTCCAGGTACGGCGGTCTGAGGGCTCGCAGCCAAGCTGGCTGGTGTGGCTGTGCTCCTGGGAGCTGCGCTGGTGGCTCCTCCGCCGGTTGTGACTCGTTGTTGGACATCATTAAATTTAGTCAATAAAATTGATATACCTATCAATTCCTCCAATAAAAGGCGAAGAGTTACGAAGGTGACTAAAGGTTTTTATTGACTAAATAACAGAGCCCACTCTCGTGGGTGATCCGATCCAAGCAGGAGGAATACCAGCCAGTCGCTCACCTTTATACCTGGCCTGGTGGGTGGAGCCAAGGCGGAGTCGGCAGTGGTCATCCCAGGTATAGCAGTGTGGCAAGAGGCGACCTCGTACCGTGATACAATAGTGGTCAGTGATACAGTTATAACGAACAGTGGTGAACAGTGCTAACTACTAACAGTGATACAATAGTGAACGTGGTTTACCACACTTATATACTGCCCATCGCATATACTGGGCATCATCTTCACTGGGCGTCGCGTATACTGGGCATCGCGTATACTGGGCATCATGTTTACTGGTCATTGCATTTACTGGCCATCACGTTTACTGGGCATCGCATTTAATGGGCATTGCATTTATTGGGCATCGTGTTTACTGGGCATTGTGTTTACTGGTCATTGCATTTACTGGCCATCATGTTTACTGGGCGTTGTGTTTACTGAGCATCACATTTACTGGGCATTGCGTTTACTGGGCATCTGATATAGTGGCCATCGCATTTACTGGGCATTGCATTTATTGGCCATCGCATTTACTGGCTATCACGTATACTGGGCATCGCATTTACTGGCCATCTTGTATATGGGCATTGCATTTACAGGGCATCGCGATTACTTGACATCGTGTATACTGGCCATCGCTTATACTGGGCATCGCATTTACTGGGCATTGCATTTACTGGACATTGTGTTTACTGGTCATTGCATTTACTGGCCATCATGTTAACTGGGCATCACCTTTAATGGGCATCACATTTACTGGGCATCGTGTTTACTGGGCATCGTGTTTACTGGGCATTGCATTTAATGGGTATCGCATTTACTGGCCATCACTTTTACTGGGCATCATGTTTACTGGGCATCACATTTACTGGGCATTGCATTTACTGGGCATCGTATATACTGGGCATCGCATATACTGGGCATGGCATTTATTGGGCATCATGTTTAATGGGCATCACCTTTGCTGGGCATCGCATATACTGGCCATCGCATTTACTGCGGATCACATTTACTGGGCATTGCATTCACTGGGCATCGCGTATACTGGGCATCGCATTGACTGGGCATCACATTTACTGGACATCATGCTTACTAGGCATCGTGTTTACTGGGCATCATGTTTACTGGGCACCATGTATACTGGGCATCGTGTTTACTGGGCATCATGTATACTGGATGATGTAAGAAAACTACTAGGCACTTTGTCTAAGCATTAAACAAAGCTTTAATCAACTGTTTTACAACATGGAGGTCTAGTTGTGTCCTTCACTAGTTCCTGTTAAGAATGTCCTGTGCAAGCTGGGCCTGTGCCCGAGTATTTATACTCTCCATGGACAGTGCCACCCACAGGCTGCTCTGTATTATTTCATAAGTCTTTCTTTCCTGAATGACTGATTCATGTTTACTGGGCATCACGTTTACTGGGCATTGCATTTACTGGGCATCGTATATACTGGCCATCACATTTGCTGGGCATTGTTTTTACTGGGCATCGCGTATACTGGGCATCACATTTACTGGGCATCGTATATACTGGCCATCATGTATACTGGGCATCATGTTCACTCGGCATTGCATATACTTGGCATCGCGTATACTGGGTATCTTGTTTACTGGGCATTGCATTTACTGGCCATCACGTTTACTGGGCATCACATTTAATGGGCATTGCATTTATTGGGCGTCATGTTTACTCGGCATTGTGTTTACTGGGCATTGCATTTACTGGCCATCGCATTTACTGGGTGTCGCATTTAATGGGCATCGCATTTATTGGGCATCGTGTTTACTGAGCATTGCATTTACTGGGCATCGCATTTACCGGACTTCACATTTACTGGGCATCTCATATACTGGGCATCACGTATACTGGGCATTACGTAAACTGGGCATCGCATTTAATGGTGATCATGTTTTCTGGGAATCACATGTACTGGCCATCCCCTTTTCTGGGCATCGCTTATACTGGGCATCGCATTCACTGGGCATCACATTTACTGAGCATTGCATTTACTGGGCATTGCATTTACTGGGCATCACATATAATGGGCATCACCTTTACTGGGCATCATGTTTACTGGGCATTGCATTTACTGGGCATTGCATTTACTGGCCATCGCGTTTGCTGGCCATCGGGTTTACTGGGCATCGCATTTATTGGGCATCGCCTTTACTGGGCATTGCCTATACTGGGCATTTCATTTACTAGGCATCATGATTACAGGGCATTGCATTTACTGGGCATCGCATTTACCAGGTATCGCATTCACTGTGCATCACATTTACTGGGCATTGCGTTTACTATGCATCACGTATACTGGGCATCACATTTACTGGGCATCACATTAACTGGGCATCATGTTTGCTGGGCATCATATATACTGGGCATTGTGTTTACTAGGCATCGCATTTACTGGGCATCACATATACTGGGCATCACATTTACTGTGCATCATGTGTACTGGGCATCATGTTTACTGGGCATCGCATTTACTGGGCATCACGTATACAGGCCATCGCATTTACTGGGCATCACGTATATTGTGCATCACGTATACTGGGCATTGCATTTACTAGTCATTATGTTTAATGGGCATTGCATTAACTGGGCATCGCATTTACTGGGCATTGCATTTACTGGGCATCACATATACAGGGCATTGCTTTTAATGGGCATCACTTATACTGGGCATTGCATTTACTGGGCATCGTGTTTACTGGGCATTGCATTTACTGGGCATCATGTTTACTGGGCATTGCATTTACTGGGCATCATGTTTACTGGGCATCATGCTTACTGGCCATCGTGTTTACTGGGCATTGTGTTTACTGGCCATCATGTATACTGGGCATCATGTTAAACCATCATCACATTTACTGGGCATCACGTATACTGAGTATTGCATTTACTGGGCATTGCGTTTAATGGGCATTGTGTTTACTGGGCATCACATTTACTGGGCATCGTGTTTAATGGGCATTGCATTTACTGGGCATCGCGTTTACTTTCTATCACGTTCACTGGTCATCGTGTTTACTGGCCATCATGTTTACTGGGCATTGCATTTACTGGCCATTACGTATACTGGGCATGGCCTATACTGGGCATCTCATTTATCGGTCCTCGCATTCACTGGGCATTGCGTTTACTGAGCATCGCATTTACTGGGCATCGCGTATAATGGGCATCGTGTTTACTGGGCATTGTGTTTACTGGGCATCGCATTTACTGGGCATTGCATTTACTGGGCATCCCATTTGTTGGCTGTCATGGTTACTGAGCATCACATTTCCTAGGCATCACATATACTGGGCATTGCTCATACTGGGTATCGCATATACTGGGCATTGTGTTTACTGGGCATTGCATTTACTGGGCATCAGATATACTGGCCATCAAGTTTACTGGGCGTTGCATTTACTGGGCATTGTGTTTACTGGACATCGTGTAAGACTGGGCATCGCATTTACTGGGCATTGCATTTACTGGGCATTGTGTTTTCTGGGCATCGCCTATATTGGCCATTACATATATTGGGTAATCGTGTTTACTGGTCATTGTGTTTACTGGCCATCATGTTTACTGGGCATCGCCTTTACTGGGCATCATGTATACTGGGCATCGTATCTACTGGCCATCGCATTTATTGGGCATTGTGTTTACTGGGCATCGTGTTTACTGGCCATCGCGTATACTGGGCATTGCATTTACTGGGCATTGTTTTTACTGGGCATCGCGTTTACTGGCCATCGCCTATACTGGGCATCGCATTTACTGGGCATTCTGTTTAATGGGCATCGTGTTTACTGGGCATCGCATTTACTGGCCATCGCGTTTACTGTGCATCGTGTTTACTGGCCATCGCATTTACTGGGCATTGCATTTACTGGCCATCGTGTATACTGGGCATGGCCTATACAGGGCATTGCATTTATCGGTCATCGTGTTTACTGGGCAGCGTGTATATGCTCTATCCCTTTTACTGGGCATCTCATTTACTGGGCATCACATATATTGGACATCGTGTTTGTTGGCCATATTGGTTACTGGGCATTTCATTTATTGGACATCGCATTTACTGGGCATCGCATATACTGAGCATCGTTCATACTGGGTATCGCATATACTGAGCACCGCATTTACTGGGCATTGCATTTACTGGGCATCAGCTATACTGGCCATCACATTTACTGGGCATTGTGTTTATTGGCCAGCGCATTTACTGGCCATCACGTATACTGGGCATCACATTTACTGGCCATCACGTATAAGGGCATCGCATTTACTGGGCATCGCGTTTACTGGGCATCGCATTTACTGGCCATCACGTTTACTGGTCATCATGTTTACTGGCCATCGCGTTAACTGGGCATTGCATTTACTGGCCATCGCATATACTGGGCATGGCCTATACTGGGCATCGCATTGATCTGTCATCGCCTTTACTGGGCATCGCGTATACTGTCCATCCCTTTTACTGGGCATCTGCTTACTGGGCATCACATTTATTGGGCATTGCGTTTACTGGGTATTGCGTTTGTTGGCCATCATGGTTACTGGGCATCGCATTTATTGGGCATCGCATTTCCTGGGTATCGCATATACTGGGCATCGCTCATACTGGCCATCACATTTACTGGCCATTGCGTTTACTGGCCATCACATTTACTGGCCATCACGTATGCTGGGCATCACATATACTGGCCATCGCGTGTACGGGCATCGCATTTACTGGGCATCGCGTTTACTGGGCATCGTGTATACTGGCCATTGCTTATACTGGGCATCATGTTTACTGGTCATTGTGTTTACTGGGCATCGCATATACTGGGCATCACATTTACTGGGCATCGTGTTTACTGGGCATCATATTTACTGGGCATCGTGTATACTGGTGGGTATTGTGTTTGCTGGGCATTGCATTTACTGGGCATCATGTTTACTGGGCATCACATTTACTGGGCATCGCATTTAATGGGCATTGCATTTACTGGGCATTGCGTATACTGGACATTGCGTTTACTGGGCATCGCGTTTACTGGCCATCACGTTTACTGGGCATCGTGTTTACTGGCCATCGCATTTAATCGGCATTGCCTTTACTGGCCATCATGTATTCTGGGCATGGCCTATACTGGGCATCACATTTATCGGTCATCGCGTTTACTGGGCATCGCATATGCTGTCCATCCCTTTTACTGGGCATCTCATTTACTCGGCATCACATTTATTGGGCATTGCATTTACTGGCCATCACGTATATTGGGCATCGCATTTGTTGGCCATCATGGTTACTGGGCATCACATTTATAGGGCATCTCATTTCCTGGGCATCGCATATACTGGGCATCGCTCATACTGGGTATTGCATATACTGGGCATCGCATTTACTGGGCATTGCATTTATTGGGCATCAGATATACTGGCCACCACGTTTAATGGGCATTGCATTTACTGGCCATCGCATTTACTGGCCATCATGTATAATTAGCATCGCATTTATTGGCCATTGCGTTTACTGGGCATTGCATTTACTGGGCATCAGATATACTGGCCATCACGTTTAACGGGCATTGCATTTATTGGCCATCGCATTTACTGGCCATCACGTATACTGGGCATCGCATTTACTGGCCATCGCGTATACAGGCATCGCATTTACTGGGCATCGCGTTTGCTGGGCATCGTGTACACCAGCCATCGCTTATACTGGGCATCGCATTTACTGGGCATTGCATTAACTGGGCATTGTGTTTTCTGGGCTTCATCTATACTGGCCATTATGTATACTGGGCATCGCCTTTACTGGTCATTGCATTTACTGAGCATCATGTTTACTGGGCATCGTGTATACTGGGCATCACGTTTACTGGCCATCATGTTTACTGGGCATCATGTTTACTGGCCATCATGTTTGCTGGGCATCATGTTTACTGGGCATCACATTTACTGGGCATCGTATATACCGGACATCGCATATTCCGGCCATCGCATTGACTGGGCATCACATTTAAAGGGCATCATGTTTGTTGGCCATCATGGTTACTGGGCATCGCATTTATTGAGCATCATGTTTCCTGGGCATCACATGTACTGGGCGTCACTCATACTGGGTATCGCATATACTGGGCATTGCGTTTACTGGCCATCGCATTTACTGGCCATTACGTATACTGGGCATCGCGTTTACTGGGCATCATGTTTACTGGCCATCACGTATACTGGGCATCGCATTTACTGGTCATCATGTTTACTGGCTATCGCATATACTGGGCATCGCATTTACTGGTCATCATGTTTACTGGGCATCGTGTTTACTGGGCATCGTGTTTACTGGGCATCGCATTTACTGGGCATTGCATTTACTGGGCATTGCATTTACTGGGCATCGTGTTTTCTGGGCATCACATTTACTGGGCAGCATGTTTAATGGGCATTGCATTTACTGGGCATCACATTTACTGGGCATCATGTTTACTGGGCATTGTGTTTACTGGGCATCGCATTTACTGGGCATTGCATTTACTGGGCATCATATTTACTGGGCATCACATTTACTGGGCATCGTGTTTACTGGGCATCGTGTTTACTGGGCACTGAGTTTACTGGGCATCGCATATACTGGGCATTGCCTATACTGGACATCTCATTTACTGGCCATCACGTATATTGGGCATCGCATTTGTTGGCCATCATGGTTACTGGGCATCACATTTATAGGGCATCTCATTTCCTGGGCATCGCATATACTGGGCATCGCTCATACTGGGTATTGCATATACTGGGCATCGCATTTACTGGGCATTGCATTTATTGGGCATCAGATATACTGGCCACCACGTTTAATGGGCATTGCATTTACTGGCCATCGCATTTACTGGCCATCATGTATAATTAGCATCGCATTTATTGGCCATTGCGTTTACTGGGCATTGCATTTACTGGGCATCAGATATACTGGCCATCACGTTTAATGGGCATTGCATTTATTGGCCATCACATTTACTGGCCATCACATATACTGGGCATCGCATTTACTGGCCATCGCGTATACAGGCATCGCATTTACTGGGCATCGCGTTTGCTGGGCATCATGTGCACTGGCCATCGCTTATACTGGGCATCGCATTTACTGGGCATTGCATTTACTGGGCATTGTGTTTTCTGGGCTTCATCTATACTGGCCATTATGTATACTGGGCATCGCCTTTACTGGTCATTGCATTTACTGGGCATCATGTTTACTGGGCATCGTGTATACTGGGCATCACGTTTACTGGCCATCATGTTTACTGGGCATCATGTTTACTGGCCATCATGTTTGCTGGGCATCATGTTTACTGGGCATCACATTTACTGGGCATCGTATATACCGGACATCGCATATACCGGCCATCGCATTGACTGGGCATCACATTTAAAGGGCATCATGTTTGTTGGCCATCATGGTTACTGGGCATCGCATTTATTGAGCATCATGTTTCCTGGGCATCACATGTACTGGGCGTCACTCATACTGGGTATCGCATATACTGGGCATCGCGTTTACTGGCCATCGCATTTACTGGCCATTACGTATACTGGGCATTGCGTTTACTGGGCATCATGTTTACTGGCCATCACATATACTGGGCATCGCATTTACTGGTCATCATGTTTACTGGCTATCGCATATACTGGGCATCGCATTTACTGGTCATCATGTTTACTGGGCATCGTGTTTACTGGGCATTGTGTTTACTGGGCATCGCATTTACTGGGCATTGCATTTACTGGGCATCGTGTTTTCTGGGCATCACATTTACTGGGCAGCATGTTTAATGGGCATTGCATTTACTGGGCATCACATTTACTGGGCATCATGTTTACTGGGCATTGTGTTTACTGGGCATCGCATTTACTGGGCATCGCATTTACTGGTCATCATGTTTACTGGGCATCATGTTTACTGGGCATCACATTTACTGGGCATCGCATTTACTGGGCATCATGTTTACTGGGCATCATGTTTACTGGGCATCGCATTTACTCGGCATTGCATTTACTGGGCATCATGTTTACTGGGCATCACATTTACTGGGCATCGTGTTTACTGGGCATCGTGTTTACTGGGCACCGAGTTTACTGGGCATCGCATATACTGGGCATTGCCTATACTGGACATCTCATTTACTGGCCATCATGTTTACTGGCCATCATGTTTTCTGGGCATCATGTTTACTGGGCATCACGTTTACTGGCCATCATGTTTACTGTGCTTCGCATTTACTGGGCATTGTATATACCGGGCATCGTGTTTACTGGGCATCACCTTTACTGGGCATCACATATACTGGCCATCGCATTTACTGGGCATCACATTTACAGGGCATTGCATTGACTGGGCATTGTGTTTACTGGGCATTGCATATACTGGGCATTGCATTTACTGGGCATTGCGTATACTGGTATCACATTTGTTGGCCATCATGGTTACTGGGCATTGCATTTATTGAGCATCACATTTACTAGGCATCGTGTTTACTGGGCATCGCATATACTGGGCATCGTGTATACTGGGCATCACGTATACTGGGCATTGCATTTACTGGGCATCAAGTATACTGGCCATCACATTTACTGGGCATCGCATTTACTGGGCATCATGCATACTGGCCATTACATTTAATGCGCATCACATTTACTGGGCATCACGTATACTGGGCATCGCATTTACTGGCCATCATGTTTACTGGGCATTGCATTTACTGGGCATCATGTATACTGGCCATCATGTTTACTGGGCATCATGTTTACTGGGCATCACGTTTACTGGGCATTGTATATATTGGGCATTGCATTTATTGGGCATCATGTTTACTGGGCATCACCTTTACTGGGCATCGCATATACTGGCCATTGCATTTACTGGGCATCATATTTACTGGGCATTGCGTTCACTGGACATCGCGTATACTGGGCATCGCATTGACTGGGCATCACATTTATTGGGCATCATGTTTACTGGGCATTGTGTTTACTGGGCATTGTTTTTACTGGCCATCGTGTTTACTGGCCATCATGTTTATTGACCACTGCATTTACTCGGCATTGCATATACTGGGCATTGCATTCACTGAGCATCGCATTGGCTGGGCATCACATTTACAGGGCATCACATTTACTGGGCATTGTGTATACTGGGCATTGCATTTACTGGGCATCGCCTATACTGGGCATTGCATTTTCTGGGCATCGCGTATCCTGGGCATTTTGTATGCTGGGCATTGTTGTTTACCGGTCATAGCATTTACTGGGCATCACATATACTTGTCATTGTGTTTACTGGGCATCACATATACTGGGCTTTGCTTTTACTGGGCATCTCATTTACTGGGCATTGTGTTTATTGGGCATCGTGTTTACTGGGCATCATGTATACTGGGCATCACATATACTGGGTGACGTTAGAAAACTACTAGGCACTTGGTCTAAGCGTTAAACAAAGCTTTAATCAACTGTTTTACAACATGGGGGTCTAGTTGTGTCCTTCACTAGTTCCTGTTAAGAATGTCTTGTGCCAGCTGGGCCCGTGCCCGAGTATTTATACTCTCCCTTAATAGTGCCACCCACAGGCCGCTTAGTATTATTTCATAAGTTTTTCTTTCACTGAGCATCATGCATACTGGGCATTGTGTTCACTGGGCATCACATTTGCTGGTCATCGCATATAATGGGCATCACATTTACTAGGCATTGTGTTTACTTGGCATTGCATTTATTGGGCATCGTGTTTACTGGGCATCACCTATACTGGGCATCGCATTTACTGGGCATTGCATTCACTGGGCATCGCGTTTACTGTGCATCATGTGCACTGGGCATCACATTTACTGGGCATCATGTTTACTGGACATCGCATTTATTGTGCATCGCATTTACTGGGCATCGCATTTACTGGGCATCGTGTTTACTGGGCATCACATTTACTGTGCATCGTGTGCACTGGGCATCACATTTACTGGGCAACACATTTACTGGACATCGCATTTATTGTGCATCGCATTTACTGGGCATCGTGTTTACTGTGCATCGCATTTAATGGGCATCTCCCATACTGGCCATCGCATTTACTGGGCATCACGTATACTGGGCATTGCATTTACTAGTCATTACATTTAATGGGCAGCGCATTAACTGGGCATTACATTTACTGGGCATCACATATACTGGGCATCATATTTACTGTGCATTGTGTTTACAGGCCATCGCGTTTACTGGGCATCGTGTATACTGGGCATCGCATATACTGGGCATTGCATTTACTGAGCATTGCATATAATGGGCATCGCGTATAATGGGCATCATGTTTACTGGGCATCGCGTATACCGGTCATCGTGTTTACTGGGCATCATGTATATTGTGCATCACGTATACTGGGCATTGTGTTTACTAGTCATTACGTTTAATGGGCATCGCATTTACTGGGCATCCCATTTACTGGGCATTACGTATACTGGACATTGTGTTTAATGTGCATCACGTATACTGGGCATCGCATATAGCGTGCATCGCGTTTACTGTGCATCATGTGTACTGGGCAATGCATTCACTGGGCATTGCTTATAATTGGCATCGCGTATAATGGGCATCGTGTTTACTGGGCATCGCGTATACTGGCCATCTCATTTACTGGGCATCTCCCATACTGGCCATGGCATTTACTGGGCATCACATATACTGGGCATCATGTTTACTAGTTATTATGTTTAATGGGCATTGCATTTACTGGGCATCTCATTTACAGGCTAATGTAATAAAGACTCACTACGTACTTGGTTGTACATAAAGCAAGGCTTTAATCGACTTGTAACAAAACATGGAGGTCTAGTTAGTAGTCACTAACTTCCTGAGTTACTTCTTGTAGGAGTTGCGATTTATGACACAGGCCATCATGTTTACTGGGCATCATGTTTACTGGGCATCTCGTTTACTGGACATTGCATTTAATGTGCATCGCGTTTGCTGTGCGTCGCATTTACTGGGCATCACATTTACTGGGCATCACGTTTACTGGGCATCGCGTTTACTGTGCATCATGTTTAATGAGCATCATATTTACTGGTCATCATGTATACTGGGCATCATGCATACTGGGCATCATGTTTACTGGGCATCACATTTACTGGGCATCGCATATAATGGGCATCATGTTTACTAGGCATTGCATTTAACTAGGCATCATGTTTACTGGGCATCGCATTTATTGGGCATCGTGCTTACTTGGCATCATGTTTAGAAACATAGAAAACATAGTTAACTAGGCATCATGTTTACTGGGCATCACATTTATTGGGCATCGTGTTTACTGGGCATCACATTTACTGGCCATCATGTTAACTAGGCATCATGTTTACTGGGCATCACATTTATTGGGCATTGTGTTTACTGGGCATCGCATTTAATGGGCATCGCATTTACTGGTCATTGCGAATACTGGGCTTTGCATTTACTGGGCATCACATATACTGGGCATCGCGTTTACCGGGCATCACGTATACTGGGCATAATGTTTACTGGGCATCGCATATACTGGGCATCGCATTTACAGGACATTGTGTACACTGGCCATTGCTTATACTGTGCATCGCATTTACTGGGCATTGCATTTACTGGCCATCATATTTTCTGTGCTTCACCTATACTGGCCATTATGTATACTGGGCATTGTGTTTACTGGGCATCGTGTTTACTGGCCATCATGTTTACTGGGCATTGCATTTATTGGTCATCGTGTTTACTGGGCTTTGCATTTACTGGGCATCATGTATACTGGGCATCATGCATACTGGGCATCATGTTTACTGGGCATCATGTTTGCTGGGCATCGCATATAATGGCCATCGTGTTTACTAGGCATTGCATTTAACTAGGCATCGTGTTTACTGGGCAACACATTTATTGGGCATCGCGTTTACTGGGCATTGTGTTTACTGGCCAACACATTTATTGGGCATTGTGATTACTGGGCATCACATTTAATGGCCATCATGTTAACTAAGCATCCCTTATACTGGGCAATGCATTTACTAGGCATCATGTTTAATGGGCATCACATTTACTGGCCATTGCATTTACTGGCCATTGCAAATACTGGGCTTTGCATTTACTGGGCATCGCATATACTGGACATTGCATTTACTGGGCATCACGTATACTGGGCATCAAGTTTACTGGACATCGCTTATACTGGGCATCACGTTTACTGGGCATCGTGTTTACTGGGCATCACATTTACTGGGCATCATGTGTACTGGGTATCACATATACTGGGCATCATGTTTACTGGGCATCATGTATACTGGGCATCGTGTTTATGGGGCATCGCATTTACTGGGCATTGCAAATACTGGGCATCATGTTTAATGGGCAGCATGTTTACAGGGCATTGTGAATACTGGGCATCACATTTACTGGGCATCACGTATACTGGGCATTGTGTTTATGGGGCATCACATTTACTGGGCATTGCATTTAACGGGCATCGCGTTTACTGTGCATCATGTTTACTGGGCATCATTTTTACTGGGCATCGCGTTTACTGTGCATCACGTTTACTGGGCATCGCATTTACTGGGCATCGCTTAGACTGAGCATCATGTATACTCGGCTTCATGTTTACTGGGCATCGTGTTTACTGGGCATCGTATTTACTGGGCATCATGTTTACTGGGCATCGCATTTACTGTGCATCGTGTTTACTGGGCATCATTTTTACTGGGCATCGCATTTACTGTGCGTCACGTTTACTGGGCATCGCATTTACCGGGCATTGCTTAGACTGAGCATCATGTATACTCGGCTTCATGTTTACTGGTCATCATGTTTACTGGCATCGCATTTACTGGGCATTGCATTTATTGGGCATTGCATTTATTGGGCATTGCGTTTACTGGGCATTGCATTTACTGGGCATTGCATTTTCAGGGCATCGTGAAAACTGGGCATCATGTTTACTGGGCATCGCATTTAATGGGAATCTCATTTACTGGGCATTGCATTTATTGGGCATCATGTATACTGGGCATCGTGTTTACTGGGCATCAGATATACTGGGCATCGTGTTTACTGGACATCATGTTTACTGGGCATTGCATTTACTGGGCATCGTGTTTTCTGGGCATCACATTTACTGGGCAGCATGTTTAATGGGCATTGCATTTACTGGGCATCACATTTACTGGGCATCATGTTTACTGGGCATTGTGTTTACTGGGCATCGCATTTACTGGGCATTGCATTTACTGGGCATCATATTTACTGGGCATCACATTTACTGGGCATCGTGTTTACTGGGCATCGTGTTTACTGGGCACTGAGTTTACTGGGCATCGCATATACTGGGCATTGCCTATACTGGACATCTCATTTACTGGCCATCACGTATATTGGGCATTGCATTTGTTGGCCATCATGGTTACTGGGCATCACATTTATAGGGCATCTCATTTCCTGGGCATCGCATATACTGGGCATCGCTCATACTGGGTATTGCATATACTGGGCATCGCATTTACTGGGCATTGCATTTATTGGGCATCAGATATACTGGCCACCACGTTTAATGGGCATTGCATTTACTGGCCATCGCATTTACTGGCCATCATGTATAATTAGCATCGCATTTATTGGCCATTGCGTTTACTGGGCATTGCATTTACTGGGCATCAGATATACTGGCCATCACGTTTAATGGGCATTGCATTTATTGGCCATCACATTTACTGGCCATCACATATACTGGGCATCGCATTTACTGGCCATCGCGTATACAGGCATCGCATTTACTGGGCATCGCGTTTGCTGGGCATCATGTGCACTGGCCATCGCTTATACTGGGCATCGCATTTACTGGGCATTGCATTTACTGGGCATTGTGTTTTCTGGGCTTCATCTATACTGGCCATTATGTATACTGGGCATCGCCTTTACTGGTCATTGCATTTACTGGGCATCATGTTTACTGGGCATCGTGTATACTGGGCATCACGTTTACTGGCCATCATGTTTACTGGGCATCATGTTTACTGGCCATCATGTTTGCTGGGCATCATGTTTACTGGGCATCACATTTACTGGGCATCGTATATACCGGACATCGCATATACCGGCCATCGCATTGACTGGGCATCACATTTAAAGGGCATCATGTTTGTTGGCCATCATGGTTACTGGGCATCGCATTTATTGAGCATCATGTTTCCTGGGCATCACATGTACTGGGCGTCACTCATACTGGGTATCGCATATACTGGGCATTGCGTTTACTGGCCATCGCATTTACTGGCCATTACGTATACTGGGCATTGCGTTTACTGGGCATCATGTTTACTGGCCATCACATATACTGGGCATCGCATTTACTGGTCATCATGTTTACTGGCTATCGCATATACTGGGCATCGCATTTACTGGTCATCATGTTTACTGGGCATCGTGTTTACTGGGCATCGTGTTTACTGGGCATCGCATTTACTGGGCATTGCATTTACTGGGCATCGTGTTTTCTGGGCATCACATTTACTGGGCAGCATGTTTAATGGGCATTGCATTTACTGGGCATCACATTTACTGGGCATCATGTTTACTGGGCATTGTGTTTACTGGGCATCGCATTTACTGGGCATCGCATTTACTGGTCATCATGTTTACTGGGCATCATGTTTACTGGGCATCACATTTACTGGGCATCGCATTTACTGGGCATCATGTTTACTGGGCATCATGTTTACTGGGCATCGCATTTACTCGGCATTGCATTTACTGGGCATCATGTTTACTGGGCATCACATTTACTGGGCATCGTGTTTACTGGGCATCGTGTTTACTGGGCACCGAGTTTACTGGGCATCGCATATACTGGGCATTGCCTATACTGGACATCTCATTTACTGGCCATCATGTTTACTGGCCATCATGTTTTCTGGGCATCATGTTTACTGGGCATCACGTTTACTGGCCATCATGTTTACTGTGCTTCGCATTTACTGGGCATTGTATATACTGGGCATCGTGTTTACTGGGCATCACCTTTACTGGGCATCACATATACTGGCCATCGCATTTACTGGGCATCACATTTACAGGGCATTGCATTGACTGGGCATTGTGTTTACTGGGCATTGCGTATACTGGGCATTGCATTTACTGGGCATTGCGTATACTGGTATCACATTTGTTGGCCATCATGGTTACTGGGCATTGCATTTATTGAGCATCACATTTACTAGGCATCGTGTTTACTGGGCATCGCATATACTGGGCATCGTGTATACTGGGCATCACGTATACTGGGCATTGCATTTACTGGGCATCAAATATACTGGCCATCACATTTACTGGGCATCGCATTTACTGGGCATCATGCATACTGGCCATTACATTTAATGCGCATCACATTTACTGGGCATCACGTATACTGGGCATCGCATTTACTGGCCATCATGTTTACTGGGCATTGCATTTACTGGGCATCATGTATACTGGCCATCATGTTTACTGGGCATCATGTTTACTGGGCATCACGTTTACTGGGCATTGTATATATTGGGCATTGCATTTATTGGGCATCATGTTTACTGGGCATCACCTTTACTGGGCATCGCATATACTGGCCATTGCATTTACTGGGCATCATATTTACTGGGCATTGCGTTCACTGGACATCGCGTATACTGGGCATCGCATTGACTGGGCATCACATTTATTGGGCATCATGTTTACTGGGCATTGTGTTTACTGGGCATTGTTTTTACTGGCCATCGTGTTTACTGGCCATCATGTTTATTGACCACTGCATTTACTCGGCATTGCATATACTGGGCATTGCATTCACTGAGCATCGCATTGGCTGGGCATCACATTTACAGGGCATCACATTTACTGGGCATTGTGTATACTGGGCATTGCATTTACTGGGCATCGCCTATACTGGGCATTGCATTTTCTGGGCATCGCGTATCCTGGGCATTTTGTATGCTGGGCATTGTTGTTTACCGGTCATAGCATTTACTGGGCATCACATATACTTGTCATTGTGTTTACTGGGCATCACATATACTGGGCTTTGCTTTTACTGGGCATCTCATTTACTGGGCATTGTGTTTATTGGGCATCGTGTTTACTGGGCATCATGTATACTGGGCATCACATATACTGGGTGACGTTAGAAAACTACTAGGCACTTGGTCTAAGCGTTAAACAAAGCTTTAATCAACTGTTTTACAACATGGGGGTCTAGTTGTGTCCTTCACTAGTTCCTGTTAAGAATGTCTTGTGCCAGCTGGGCCCGTGCCCGAGTATTTATACTCTCCCTTAATAGTGCCACCCACAGGCCGCTTAGTATTATTTCATAAGTTTTTCTTTCACTGAGCATCATGCATACTGGGCATTGTGTTCACTGGGCATCACATTTGCTGGTCATCGCATATAATGGGCATCACATTTACTAGGCATTGTGTTTACTTGGCATTGCATTTATTGGGCATCGTGTTTACTGGGCATCACCTATACTGGGCATCGCATTTACTGGGCATTGCATTCACTGGGCATCGCGTTTACTGTGCATCATGTGCACTGGGCATCACATTTACTGGGCATCATGTTTACTGGACATCGCATTTATTGTGCATCGCATTTACTGGGCATCGCATTTACTGGGCATCGTGTTTACTGGGCATCACATTTACTGTGCATCGTGTGCACTGGGCATCACATTTACTGGGCAACGCATTTACTGGACATCGCATTTATTGTGCATCGCATTTACTGGGCATCGTGTTTACTGTGCATCGCATTTAATGGGCATCTCCCATACTGGCCATCGCATTTACTGGGCATCACGTATACTGGGCATTGCATTTACTAGTCATTACATTTAATGGGCAGCGCATTAACTGGGCATTACATTTACTGGGCATCACATATACTGGGCATCATATTTACTGTGCATTGTGTTTACAGGCCATCGCGTTTACTGGGCATCGTGTATACTGGGCATCGCATATACTGGGCATTGCATTTACTGAGCATTGCATATAATGGGCATCGCGTATAATGGGCATCATGTTTACTGGGCATCGCGTATACCGGTCATCGTGTTTACTGGGCATCATGTATATTGTGCATCACGTATACTGGGCATTGTGTTTACTAGTCATTACGTTTAATGGGCATCGCATTAACTGGGCATCACATTTACTCGACATCACATTTACTGGGCATCACTTTTACTGGGCATCATGTTTACTGGCCATCACATTTACTGGGCATCGCATTTACTGGGCATCCCATTTACTGGGCATTACGTATACTGGACATTGTGTTTAATGTGCATCGCGTATACTGGGCATCGCATATAGCGTGCATCGCGTTTACTGTGCATCATGTGTACTGGGCAATGCATTCACTGGGCATTGCTTATAATTGGCATCACGTATAATGGGCATCGTGTTTACTGGGCATCGCGTATACTGGCCATCTCATTTACTGGGCATCTCCCATACTGGCCATGGCATTTACTGGGCATCACATATACTGGGCATCATGTTTACTAGTTATTATGTTTAATGGGCATTGCATTTACTGGGCATCTCATTTACAGGCTAATGTAATAAAGACTCACTACGTACTTGGTTGTACATAAAGCAAGGCTTTAATCGACTTGTAACAAAACATGGAGGTCTAGTTAGTAGTCACTAACTTCCTGAGTTACTTCTTGTAGGAGTTGCGATTTATGACACAGGCCATCATGTTTACTGGGCATCATGTTTACTGGGCATCTCGTTTACTGGACATTGCATTTAATGTGCATCGCGTTTGCTGTGCGTCGCATTTACTGGGCATCACATTTACTGGGCATCACGTTTACTGGGCATTGCGTTTACTGTGCATCATGTTTAATGAGCATCATATTTACTGGTCATCATGTATACTGGGCATCATGCATACTGGGCATCATGTTTACTGGGCATCACATTTACTGGGCATCGCATATAATGGGCATCATGTTTACTAGGCATTGCATTTAACTAGGCATCGTGTTTACTGGGCATCGCATTTATTGGGCATCGTGCTTACTTGGCATCATGTTTAGAAACATAGAAAA
The DNA here is from genome assembly GCF_052327205.1 of Somniosus microcephalus. Lineage (NCBI taxonomy): Eukaryota > Metazoa > Chordata > Chondrichthyes > Squaliformes > Somniosidae > Somniosus > Somniosus microcephalus. Next base: position 69,660,727 of record NC_141009.1, read on the forward strand.
CATAGTTAACTAGGCATCATGTTTACTGGGCATCACATTTACTGGCCATCATGTTAACTAGGCATCATGTTTACTGGGCATCACTTTTATTGGGCATCGTGTTTACTGGGCATCACATTTACTGGCCATCATGTTAACTAGGCATCATGTTTACTGGGCATCACATTTATTGGGCATTGTGTTTACTGGGCATCGCATTTAATGGGCATCGCATTTACTGGTCATTGCGAATACTGGGCTTTGCATTTACTGGGCATCACATATACTGGGCATCGCGTTTACCGGGCATCACGTATACTGGGCATAATGTTTACTGGGCATCGCATATACTGGGCATCGCATTTACAGGACATTGTGTACACTGGCCATTGCTTATACTGTGCATCGCATTTACTGGGCATTGCATTTACTGGCCATCATATTTTCTGGGCTTCACCTATACTGGCCATTATGTATACTGGGCATCGTGTTTACTGGGCATCGTGTTTACTGGCCATCATGTTTACTGGGCATTGCATTTATTGGTCATCGTGTTTACTGGGCTTTGCATTTACTGGGCATCATGTATACTGGGCATCATGCATACTGGGCATCATGTTTACTGGGCATCATGTTTGCTGGGCATCGCATATAATGGCCATCATGTTTACTAGGCATTGCATTTAACTAGGCATCGTGTTTACTGGGCAACACATTTATTGGGCATCGCGTTTACTGGGCATTGTGTTTACTGGCCAACACATTTATTGGGCATTGTGATTACTGGGCATCACATTTAATGGCCATCATGTTAACTAAGCATCCCTTATACTGGGCAATGCATTTACTAGGCATCATGTTTAATGGGCATCACATTTACTGGCCATTGCATTTACTGGCCATTGCAAATACTGGGCTTTGCATTTACTGGGCATCGCATATACTGGACATTGCATTTACTGGGCATCACGTATACTGGGCATCAAGTTTACTGGACATCGCTTATACTGGGCATCACGTTTACTGGGCATCGTGTTTACTGGGCATCACATTTACTGGGCATCATGTGTACTGGGTATCACATATACTGGGCATCATGTTTACTGGGCATCATGTATACTGGGCATCGTGTTTATGGGGCATCGCATTTACTGGGCATTGCAAATACTGGGCATCATGTTTAATGGGCAGCATGTTTACAGGGCATTGTGAATACTGGGCATCACATTTACTGGGCATCACGTATACTGGGCATTGTGTTTATGGGGCATCACATTTACTGGGCATTGCATTTAACGGGCATCGCGTTTACTGTGCATCATGTTTACTGGGCATCATTTTTACTGGGCATCGCGTTTACTGTGCATCACGTTTACTGGGCATCGCATTTACTGGGCATCGCTTAGACTGAGCATCATGTATACTCGGCTTCATGTTTACTGGGCATCGTGTTTACTGGGCATCGTATTTACTGGGCATCATGTTTACTGGGCATCGCATTTACTGTGCATCGTGTTTACTGGGCATCATTTTTACTGGGCATCGCATTTACTGTGCGTCACGTTTACTGGGCATCGCATTTACCGGGCATTGCTTAGACTGAGCATCATGTATACTCGGCTTCATGTTTACTGGTCATCATGTTTACTGGCATCGCATTTACTGGGCATTGCATTTATTGGGCATTGCATTTATTGGGCATTGCGTTTACTGGGCATTGCATTTACTGGGCATTGCATTTTCAGGGCATCGTGAAAACTGGGCATCATGTTTACTGGGCATCGCATTTAATGGGAATCTCATTTACTGGGCATTGCATTTATTGGGCATCATGTATACTGGGCATCGTGTTTACTGGGCATCAGATATACTGGGCATCGTGTTTACTGGACATCATGTTTACTGGGCATTGCATTTACTGGGCATCGTGTTTTCTGGGCATCACATTTACTGGGCAGCATGTTTAATGGGCATTGCATTTACTGGGCATCACATTTACTGGGCATCATGTTTACTGGGCATTGTGTTTACTGGGCATCGCATTTACTGGGCATCGCATTTACTGGGCATCGTGTTTTCTGGGCTTCGCCTATACTGGCCATTACTTATACTGGGCATCGCATTTACTGGTCATTGTGTTTACTGGCCATTATGTGTACCGGACTTTGCATTTACTGGCCATCGCATATACTGGTCATCGCATTTACTGGGCATCGCGTTTACTGGGCATCGTGTTTACAGGGCATCATGTTTACTGGGCATCGTGTTTACTGGGCATCGTGTTTACTGGGCATCGTGTTTACTGGGCATCATGTTTACTAGGCATTCCTTTACTGAGCATTGCATATAATGGGCATCATGTTTACTGGGCATCATGTATACTGGCCATCACATTTACTGGGCATCACTTATATTGTGCATCATGTATACTGGGCATTGTGTTTACTAGTCATTATGTTTAATGGGCATCGCATTTACTGGGCATCACATTTACTGGGCATCATGTTTAATATGCATCGCGTATACTGGGCATCACATATACTGTGCATCGTGTTTACTGTGCATCATGTGTACTGGGCAATGTCAGGGTTGCTGTCACGGGGCCGTGTAGACACAGGGCCGTGCTGTCCGGGCGAGGCTGGTTCTGGACCCAAGTGCAGACAGATGAGGCGAGAAGCAGCTATGCAGTCTTAAATAACAGTACTTTACCAGAATCACACAGGTAAACAGTTACAAAACATAGGAGCTCAAGACAAGCTACCATATAGGCAAATAGCTAGTCAAGAAAGGAACTCAAGACAAGCTACCGTGAGGCAACCAGCTTGTCCAAAACTGAGCTCAAGACAAGCTACCAGAGGGCAACCGGCTTGTCCAAAACTGAGCACCTAGTCAAAACTGACTCCCTTGTCAGGACTGAGCCCAGAGGGAAGAAACCACAGAACTTAAATACAAGCAAAACCAGGTGAAACCAATGAACCTGATAAAAGGCAGTTAAGTAAACAAGTAACAATTTAACAAAAGGAAACCAACCAGTGAAGGTGCCATCTAGGGGTTACTGAAGGAACTGACTGGCACCCTCACAGGACCCCCTCCCCTGAAGTTCCTCCTGGACAATCAGGGTGGTGACGGCGAAAATCCCTGATAAGTTCAGGATCCAAAATGTCCCGGGCCAAAACCCAGGAACGCTCTTCAGGACCATAACCCTCCCAGTCGACCAGGTATAGAATACTCCTCCTAACCCGGCGACTCTCAAGGAGGCAACGGACTGTGTAGGCTTGCTGACCTTCAATCATGTGGGGCGGTGGCAGGGGGGAGGGGAGTCTGGAAGCAGGAACCAAAGGACTGATAAGACAGTACTCATGGTCCTGGTGTGCAAAACTCCGTGCTTGTACGGCCAAAAAGCATCATTTAGCACAGTCATTGCCTCTACCTTAAAACACTCAGCTTCAAACATTTAAAAAAAAACACGAGATCAATTACTCAAGACAGAACTACCAAGAGCACATTTAGCAAAACAAAAAAAAACAGAAAGCTTGCTGCCCAAGAGCAGTGGTGAAATGGCCAATACACCTCCTGCAATTTGGGTAACCAGCAACATGAGAGCAAACAAGCAACAAAACATTGCTCAAAACAAACCATAAAGCACATAACCAGAAACAGACAATTATAAAATGGCCCTCATTTCATTATAAAGACATAAGGCACAGAATAATCATTTAAATGAAATGAGAGCATATGCCTAAATGATCCACACTTCTATATTATGGTGGTATGGATACCCAAGGGGGGATAAGACTTAAAAGGCTCAAACTTGATAAATCCAAAGTCACAGTCACACGTGTACAACAGCAGCCAGCCACACACCCTCCTGGGCATTTAGAACTAGAAGCCAAAAATGAAAAAGTCTGTATTAGTACACATAGCGAATTGTCTTGGCTTTTCAAGCAATGATATTTCCCATTCCGACTGATCACGAACTGCAGATGTTCAGAAATCTCAAGACAAAATCATCCTCCTCATCCACTAGCGGCAGGTACATGTCGTGGCGATCATATGATCATACTCTTTGTGGCGGTGGAGCCATCATTTTCCAGAGTTAGCACGCTCAATGGATTATATTCCGAAGGGACACAAGAAGGGCGAGGAAAGCACCATAACGGACAAGAATAAAATGAAATTCCTCCATCGCTGCTGGTTCCATACTGGCTCAGTCCTACTGTCAGGGTTGCTGTCACAGGGCCGTGCAGACACGGGGCTGTGCTGTCGGGCGAGGCTGGTTCTGGACCCAAGTGCAGACAGACGAGGCGAGAAGCAGCTATGCAGTCTTAAATAACAGTACTTTACTAGAATCACACAGGTAAACAGTTACAAAACATAGGAGCTCAAGACAAGCTACCACATAAGCAAATAGCTAGTCAAGATAGGAACTCAAGACAAGCTACCGTGAGGCAACCAGCTTGTCCAGACTGAGCTCAAGACAAGCTACACCAGGGCAACCGGCTTGTCAAGATAGGAACTCAAGACAAGCTACCATGAGGCAACCGGATTGTCCAAACTGAGCTCAAGACAAGCGACCACAGGGCAACTGGCTTGTCCAAAACTGAGCACCTAGTCAAGACTGACTCCCTTGTCAGGACTGAGCCCAGAGGGAAGAAACCACAGAACTTAAATACAAGCAAAACCAGGTGAAACCAATGAACCTGATAAAAGGCAGTTAAGTAAACAAGTAACAATTTAGCAAAAGGAAACCAACCAGTGAAGGTGCCATCTAGGGGTTACTGAAGGAACTGACCGGCACCCTCACAGGCAATGCATTCACTGGGCATTGCTTATAATGGGCATCATGTATAATGGGCATCATGTTTACTGGGCATCGCATTTATTGGGCATCGTGAATACGGGGCATCGCATTTACTGGGCATCGCGTTTACCAGGTATCGCATTTACCATGCATCATGTTTACTGGGCATCACGTATATTGTGCATCACGTATACTGGGCATTGCGTTTACTAGTCATTACGTTTAACAGGCTTTGCATTAACTGTGCATCGCATTTACTGGGCATCGCTTTTAATGGGCATCACATATAAAGTAAAGGGAATTAAGGGTCATGGGGAGCGGGCAGGAAATTGGACATGAGTCTAGGTTCGGAATGGTTGTGGCCCTGTGGGTAGTGGAGCGGGCCCAGGGGCCATGTAGCCTGGTTCTGCTCCTACTTCTTGTGTTCTAATTCTGTTAGATTTCAGGAGATGATTTTATTCCTGTTCCTGGCTGGGGTGGAGATCGCCTTTACAGAAGGTAAGTACTGTAGAAAATATAGGGACAGAGTGATCTCCTGGACGAGTTTCAATCGCCTAGTTGGGTCGGAGAGGAATTTCCCAGATTTTTTCTCCCAAATTGGCCATTGGTTTTTTTTATCTGGTTTTTCACCTCTCCCGGGAGATCACATGGGTTCGGGTGGGATGAAGAGTGATAGAAGATTTGAGGTTAGGATCAGATCAGCCATGATCTTATTGAATGGTGGAGCAGGTTCGAGGGGCCGATTGGCCTACTCCTGCTCCTATTTCTTATGTTCTTATACTGGGCATCACTTTTATTGGGCATCGCATTTACAGGGCATCGTGGTACTGGGCATCGCATATACTGGCCATCGCATTTACTGGGCATCACGTTCACTGGGCATCATGTATACTGAGCATCGCATTTACTGAGCATCGCATTTACTGGGCATCGCATTTACTGGTCATCGTGTTTACTGGGCATCACTTATAATGGGCATTGCATTTACTGGCCATTGTGTTTACTGGGCATCGCATTTACTGGGCATCACATATACTGGGCATTGCCGTTACTGGGCATCGCATTTAATGGGCATTGTGTTTACTGGGCATCGCATTTACTGGGCATCATGTTTACTGGGCATCATGTTTACTGGGCATCATGTATACTGGGTGATGTAAGAAAACTACTAGGCACTTGGTCTCAGCGTTAAACAAAGCTTTAATCAACTGTTTTACAACATGGATGCCCTGTTCCTGGGACTAGGGACGGTCACTGGCAAGGCTTGGAAGCCTAAGCAGAGCCAGGCTTGGTTAGTACCTTGGAGGGGTGACCATCAGGGAAGACCAGGTGCAGAAGGTCATGGAAGGAGCCCCGAGGAGGGGCGGTTGGTCGGAAGGAGCCCCGGGAGGGGCGGCTGGTGAGCAGGCCCAGGCGTTGGGCTGAAGATTGTCGGACAGGAGGAATGGCGGAAATGGAATGGCGGCGCGCACAGATGCAGCGGCTTTGCTTCTCCCAGGATGGTGCTATTTACGTTTAATGTTATTTGTACTGGACTCATGGGAGCTTGCAAGATCACATTTAGTTGTTCATGCACTTGTGCATTGTACAATGACAATAAAGTTGAATTATTATTATTATTAGTTGTGTCCTTCACTAGTTGCTGTTAAGAATGTCCTGTGCAAGCTGGGCCTGTGCCTGAGTATTTATACTCTCCCTGGACAGTGCCACCCACAGGCTGCTCAGTATTATTTCATAAGACTTTCTTTCATGAATGACTGATTCATGTCACTGGGCATCATGCATACTGGGCATCGTGTTTCCTGGGCATCACATTTGCTGGGCATCATGTTTTCTGGGCATCACATTTACTAGGCACCACATTTAATGGGCATCACATTTATTGGGCATCACCTTTACTGGGCATCGCCTTTTCTGGGCATTGCATTTGCTGGGCATCATGTATACTGGGCATCGTGTTTACTGGGCATCGCATTTATTGGGCATCGTGAATACGGGGCATCGTATTTACTGGGCATCACATTTACCAGGTATCACATTTACCGTCCATTGCGTTTACTGGGCATCACGTATATTGTGCATCACGTATACAGGGCATTGCGTTTACTAGTCATTACGTTTAATGGGCTTCGCAATAACTGTGCATCGCTTTTACTGGGCATCACATATACTGGGCATCGCTTTTACTGGGCATCGCATTTACTGGGCATCATGGTACTGGGCATCACATATACTGATCGCGTATACTGGGCATCGCATTTACTGGGCATTGTACTTACTGGCCATCGCGTATACTGGGCATCATGTTTACTGGGCATCGTATATACTGGCCATTGCATTTACTGGGCATTGCATTCACTGGGCATCGCACTCACTGGGCATTGCGAATACTGGGCATCATGTATACTGGGCATTGCATTTACTGGGCATCACATTTACTGGTCATTATGTTTACTGGGCATCGTATATACTGGGCATCGCATTTACTGGGCATCGCATTTACTGGTCATCATATTTACTGAGCATTGCGTATACTGGGCATCGCATTTACTGGGCATCGCATTTACTGGGCATTGTGTTTACTGGGCATCGCGTTTACTGGGCATCGCTTATACTGGGCATTGTGTTTACTGGGCATTGTGTTTACTAGGCATCGCATATACTGGGCATTGCATTTACTGGCCATCGCGTTTACTGGGCATCACATTTATTGGGCATCGCCTTTACTGGGCATCACCTATACTGCGCATTGCATTTACTGGGCAGAGTGAATACAAAGCATCGCATTTACTGGGCATCGCTTTTACAAGGTATCGCATTTACTGAGCATCACTCATACTGGGTATTGCATATACTGGGCATCGCGTTTACTTGGCATCGCATTTACTGGGCATCGTGTTTATTGGGCATCGCATTTATTGGGCATTGCCTTTACTGGGCATTGCCTATACTTGGCATTGCATTTACTGGGCATCGTGAATACAGGGCATCGCATTTACTGGGCATCGCGTTTACCAGGTACTGCAGTTACTGAGCATCGCTCATACCGGTTATCGCATATACTGGGCATCGTGTTTACTGGGCATCGCATTTACTGGGCATCAGATATACTGGCCATCACATTTACTGGGCATTGTGTTTATTGGCCATCGCATTTACTGGCCATCACGTATATAGGCATCGCGTTTACTGGACATTGTGTATACTGGCCATCGCTTATACTGGGCATCGCATTTACTGGGCATTGCATTTACTGGGCATCACGTTTACTGGTCATTGCGTTTACTGGTCATCGCATTTACTGGGCATTGTATATACTGGCCATCGCATTTATTGGGCATTGCGTTTACTGGGCATCGTGCATACTGGGCATCGCATTTACTGGCCATCGTGTTTAATGGGCATCGCGTTTACTGGGCATTGTTTATACTGCCCATCGCATATACTGGGCATCGTGTTCACTGGGCATCGCATATACTTGGCGTCGCGTATATGGGCATCATGTTTACTGGTCATTGCATTTGCTGGCCATCACGTTTACTGGGCATCACATTTAATGGTCATCGCATTTATTGGGCATCGTGTTTACTGGGCATTTTGTTTACTGGTCATTGCATTTACTGGCCATCATGTTTACTGGGCATCGCGTTTACTGAGCATCGCATTTACTGGGCATTGCGTTTACTGGGCATCGCGTACATTGGGCATCACGTTTACTGGGCATCATGTTTACTGGGCATTGCATTTACTGGGCATCACATTTATGGCCATCGCATTTACTGGCCATCGCGTTTACTGGGCATCGCATTTATTGGGCATCGCCTTTACTGGGCATCACCTATACTGGGCATTACATTTACTGGGCATCGTGAATACAGGGCATTGCATTTACTGGGCATCGTGTTTACCAGGTATCGCATTTACTGAGCATCGCTCATATTGGGTATCGCATATACTGGGCATCGCGTTTACTGGGCATCACATTTACTGGGCGTCAGATATACTGGCCATCGCATTTACTGGGCATCAGATATACTGGCCATCGCATTTACTGGGCATCGCATTTACAAGGTATCGCATTTACTGAGCATCGCTCATACAGGGTTTTGCATATACTGGGCATCACGTTTACTGGGCATCGCATTTACTGGGCATCGCGTTTACTGGGCATCGCATTTATTGGGCATTTCCTTCACTGGGCATCGCCTATACTTGGCATTGCATTTACTGGGCATCTTGAATACAGGGCATCGCATTTACTGGGCATCGCGTTTACCAGGTATCGCATTTACTGAGCATCACTCATACCAGCTATCGTATATACTGGGCATCGCATTTACTAGGCATCAGATATACTGGCCATCGCATTTACTGGCCATCACGTATATAGGCATCACATTTGCTGGGCATCGCATTTACTGGACATCGTGTATACTGGCCATCGCTTATACTGGCCATCGCATTTACTGGGCACTGCATTTACTGGGCATCGCGTTTACTGGTCATTGCATTTACTGGCCATCGCATTTACTGGGCATTGTATATACTGACGATCGCATTTATTGGGCACTGCATTTACTGGGCATCATGCATACTGGGCATCGCATTTACTGGCCATTGTGTTTACTGGGCATCACGTTTACTGGGCATCGTATATACTGCCCATCGCATATACTGGGCATCGTGTTCATTGGGCATTGCGTATACTGGGCATCGCATATACTGGGCATCATGTTTACTGGTCATTGCATTTACTGGCCATCACGTTTACTGGGCATCGCATTTAATGGGCATCGCATTTATTGTGCATCACATTTACTGGGCATTGCGTTTATTGGCCATCGCATTTACTGGCCATCATGTATACTGGGCATCGCATTTCCTGGCCATCACGTATATGGGCATCGCATTTACTGGGCATTGCATTTACTGGACATCATGTTTCTGGGCTTTGCCTATACTGGCCATTACGTATACTGGGCATCGCGTTTACTGGTCATTGCTTTTACTGGCCATCATGTTAACTGGGCATCACCTTTAATGGGCATCGTGTTTATTGGTCATCATGTTTACTGGACTTTGCATTTACTGGGCATCACATATACTGGGCATCATGTATACCGGGCATCGCATTTACTGGGCATCCTGTTTACTGGGCATCACATTTACTGGGCATAGTGTTTACTGGGCAGCGCATTTACTGGGCATTGTGCTTACAGGGCATCGTGTTTACTGGGCATTGCATATACCAGGCATTACATATGCTGGGCATCATGTTTACTGCCCATCACATTAACTGGGCATCATGTTTACTGGGCTTTGTGTTTACTGGGCATCATGTTTACTGGGCATCGCATTTACTCGGCATCGTATATACTGGGCATCGCATATACTGGGCATTGCATTTATTGGGCATCATGTTTAATGGGCATTGCCTTTGCTGGGCATCGCATATACTGTCCATTGCATTCACTGGGCATCGCGTATACTGGGCATTGCATTGACTGGCCATCGCATTTACTGGCCATCATGTATACTGGGCATCGCATTTCCTGGCCATCACGTATATGGGCATCGCATTTACTGAGCATCGCTCATACTGGGTATTGCTTATACTGGGCATCGTGTTTACTGGGCATCGCATTTACTGGGCATCATGTTTACTGGGCATCGCATTTATTGGGCATTGCCTTTACTGGGCATCGCCTATACTGGGCATTGCATTTACTGGGCATCATGTTTACTGGGCATTGTGTATACTGGGCATCGCATTTACTAGGCATCGTGTTTACTGGGCATCATATTTACTGGGCATCGTGTATACTGGGTATTGCATTTACTGGGCATTGCATTTAATGGGCATCATTTTTACTGGGCAGTGCATTTACTGGGCATCATGTTTAATGGGCATTACATTTGCTGGGCATTGCATATACTGGACATCGTGTGTACTGGCCATCACATTTACTGGGCATCGTGTTTACTGGCCATCGCATTTACTGGGCATTGTGTTTAATCTCCATCGTGTATACTGGGCATGGCCTATACTGGGCATCGCATTTATTGGTCATCGCATTTACTGGGCATCATGTATACTGTCCATCCCTTTTATTGGGCATCTCATTTACTGGGCATCGCATTTCCTGGGCATTGTGTTTACTGGGCATCACGTATATTGGGCATCGCGTTTGTTGGCCATAATGGTTACTGGGCATCGCATTTATTGGGCGTCACATTTCCTGGGCATTGCATATACTGAGCATCGCTCATACTGGGTACCGCATATACAGGGCATCACGTTTATTGGGCATCACATTTACTGGGCATCAGATATACTGGCCATCGCATTTACTGGGCATTGCATTTATTGGCCATCGCATTTACTGTCCATCATGTATACTGGGCATCGCATTTACTGGGCATCGCATTTACTGGACATCGTGTACACTGGCCATCACTTATACTGGGCATCGTATTTACTGGGCATTGCATTTACTGGGCATCATGTTTCTGGGCTTTGCCTATACTGGCCATTACGTATACTGGGCATCGTGTTTACTGGTCATTGCTTTTACTGGCCATCATGTTAACTGGGCATCACCTTTAATGGGCATTGTGTTTATTGGGCATCGTGTTTACTGGACTTTGCATTTACTCAGCATCGTATATACTGGGCATCGCATATACTGGGCATTGCATTTATTGGGCATCATGTTTAATGGGCATCGCCTTTGCTGGGCATCGCATATACTGGCCATTGCTTTCACTGGACATTGCGTATACTGGGCATTGCATTGACTGGGCATCACATGTACAGGGTATTGCATTTACTGGGCATCGTGTTTACTGGGCATCGTGTTTACTGGGCATCGTGTTTACTGGGCATCGCGTATACTGGGCATCCTGTTTACTGGGCATTGTGTTTACTGGGCAGCACATATACTGGGCATCGTATTTACTCATCATCATATGTACTGGGCATTGTGTTTACTGGGCATCACATATATTGGGTGATGTATGAAAACTACTAGGCACTTGGTCTAAGCATTAAACAAAGCTTTAATCAACTGTTTTACAACATGGAGGTCTAGTTGTGTCCTTCACTAGTTCCTGCTAAGAATGTCCTGTGGAAGCTGGGCCCATGCCCGAGTATTTATACTCTCCATGGACAGCGCCACCCATAGGCTGCTCTGTATTATTTCATAAGTCTTTCTTTCTTGAATGACTGATTCATGTCACTGGGCATCATGCATACTGGGCATCACGTTAACTGGGCATCACATTTATTGGGCATTGTGAATACTGGGCATCGCATTTACCAGGTATTACATTTACCAGGTATCACATTTACCATGCATCGCATTTACTGGGCATCACGTATATTGTGCATCACGTATACTGGGCATTACGTTTAACGGGCTTCGCATTAAATGGGCATTGCATTTACTGGGCATCGCATTTACTGGACATCATATTTACTGGACATCACATATATCAGGCATCACTTTTAATGAGCATTGCATATACTGGGCATTGCGTTTACTGGGCATCGCTTTTACTGGGCATCACATTTGCTGGGCATCATGTTTACTGGGCATCGCATATACCGGCTATTGCATTTACTGGCCACGGCATATACTGGGCATTTCATTTACTCGGCATTGCGTTTACTGGCCATCACGTATACTGGGCATCGCATTTACTGGGCATTGTATATACTGGCCATTGCATTTACTGGGCATTGTGTTTACTGGGCATCGTGTATACTGGGCATCACATTTACTTGGCATTGCATTTACTGGCCATCGTGTTTACTGGGCATCATGTTTACTGGGCATCATATATACTGGCCATCGCATATACTGGGCATCGTGTTCACTGGGCATCACATATATTGGGCATTGCATATACTGGGCATCATGTTTACTGGTCATTGCATTTACTGGCCATCACATTTACTGGGCATCACATTTAATGGTCATCGCATTTATTGGGCATCGTGTTTACTGGGCATTTTGTTTACTGGTCATTGCATTTACTGGCCATCATGTTTACTGGGCATCGCGTTTACTGAGCATCGCATTTACTGGGCATTGCATTTACTGGGCATCGCGTACATTGGGCATCACGTTTACTGGGCATCATGTTTACTGGGCATTGCATTTACTGGGCATCACATTTATGGCCATCGCATTTACTGGCCATCGCTTTTACTGGGCATCACATTTACTGGGCATCATGTTTACTGGGCATCGCATATACCGGCTATTGCATTTACTGGCCACGGCATATACTGGGCATGTCATTTACTCGGCATTGCGTTTACTGGCCATCACGTATACTGGGCATCGCATTTACTGGGCATTGTATATACTGGCCATTGCATTTACTGGGCATTGTGTTTACTGGGCATCGTGTATACTGGGCATCACATTTACTTGGCATTGCATTTACTGGCCATCGTGTTTACTGGGCATCATGTTTACTGGGCATCATATATACTGGCCATCGCATATACTGGGCATCGTGTTCACTGGGCATCACATATATTGGGCATCGCATATACTGGGCATCATGTTTACTGGTCATTGCATTTACTGGCCATCACATTTACTGGGCATTGCATTTAATGGCATCGCATTTATTGGGCGTCATGTTTACTGGGCATTGTGTTTACTGGTCATTGCATTTACTGGCCATCGCATTTACTGGGCATCGCATTTAATGGGCATCGCATTTATTGGGCATCTTGTTTACTGGGTGTCGCATTTACTGAGCATCGTATTTACTGGGCATTGCATTTACTGGGCATCACGTATATTGGGCATCGCGTTTATTGGGCATCATGTTTACTGGGCATTGCATTTACTCGGCATCGCATTTACTGGCCATTGCATTTACTGGCCATCGTGTTTACTGGGCATCACATTTATTGGGCATCGCCTTTACTGGGCATCACCTATACTGCGCATTGCATTTACTGGGCAGCGTGAATACAAGGCATCGCATTTACTGGGCATCACTTTTACAAGGTATCGCATTTACTGAGCATCGCTCATACTGGGTATTGCATATACTGGGCATCGCGTTTACTTGGCATCGCATTTACTGAGCATCGCTCATACTGGGTATTGCATATACTGGGCATCGCATTTACTTGGCATCGCATTTACTGAGCATCGCGTTTACTGGGCATCGCATTTATTGGGCATTGCCTTTACTGGGCATTGCCTATACTTGGCATTGCATTTACTGGGCATCGTGAATACAGGGCATCACATTTACTGGGCATCGCGTTTACCAGGTACTGCAGTTACTGAGCATCGCTCATACCGGTTATCGCATATACTGGGCATCGTGTTTACTGGGCATCGCATTTACTGGGCATCAGATATACTGGCCATTGCATTTACTGGGCATTGTGTTTATTGGCCATCGCATTTACTGGCCATCACGTATATAGGCATCGCGTTTACTCGACATTGTGTATACTGGCCATCGCTTATACTGGGCATCGCATTTACTGGGCATTGCATTTACTGGGCATCACGTTTACTGGTCATTGCGTTTACTGGCCATTGCATTTACTGGGCATTGTATATACTGGCCATCGCATTTATTGGGCATTGCATTTACTGGGCATCGTGTATACTGGGCATCGCATTTACTGGCCATCGTGTTTAATGGGCATCGCGTTTACTGGGCATCGTTTATGCTGCCCATCGCATATACTGGGCATCATGTTCACTGGGCATCGCATATACTTGGCGTCGCGTATATGGGCATCATGTTTACTGGTCATTGCATTTACTGGCCATCACGTTTACTGGGCATCACATTTAATGGTCATCGCATTTATTGGGCATCATGTTTACTGGGCATTTTGTTTACTGGTCATTGCATTTACTGGCCATCATGTTTACTGGGCATCGCGTTTACTGAGCATCGCATTTACTGGGCATTGCATTTACTGGGCATCGCGTACATTGGGCATCATGTTTACTGGGCATCATGTTTACTGGGCATTGCATTTACTGGGCATCACATTTATGGCCATCGCATTTACTGGCCATCGCGTTTACTGGGCATCGCATTTATTGGGCATCGCCTTTACTGGGCATCGCCTATACTGGGCATTACATTTACTGGGCATCGTGAATACAGGGCATTGCATTTACTGGGCATCGTGTTTACCAGGTATCGCATTTACTGAGCATCGCTCATATTGGGTATCGCATATACTGGGCATCGCGTTTACTGGGCATCGCATTTACTGGGCGTCAGATATACTGGCCATCGCATTTACTGGGCATCAGATATACTGGCCATCGCATTTACTGGGCATCGCATATACAAGGTATCGCATTTACTGAGCATCGCTCATACTGGGTTTTGCATATACTGGGCATCGCGTTTACTGGGCATCGCATTTACTGGGCATCGCGTTTACTGGGCATCGCATTTATTAGGCATTTCCTTCACTGGGCATCGCCTATACTCGGCATTGCATTTACTGGGCATCTTGAATACAGGGCATCGCATTTACTGGGCATCGCGTTTACCAGGTATCGCATTTACTGAGCATCACTCATACCAGCTATCGTATATACTGGGCATCGTGTTTACTAGGCATCACATTTACTAGGCATCAGATATACTGGCCATCGCATTTACTGGCCATCACGTATATAGGCATCACATTTGCTGGGCATTGCATTTACTGGACATCGTGTATACTGGCCATCGCTTATACTGGGCATCGCATTTACTGGGCATTTCATTTACTGGCCATTGCATTTACTGGGCATTGTATAGACTGGCCATCGCATTTATTGGGCATTGCGTTTACTGGGCATCACGTATACTGGGCATCGCATTTACTGGCCATCGTGTTTACTGGGCATCGCGTTTACTGGGCATCGTATATACTGCCCATCGCATATACTGGGCATTGTGTTCACTGGGCATTGCGTATACTTGGCGTCGCGTATACTGAGCATCATGTTTACTGGTCATTGCATTTACTGGCCATCACGTTTAATGGGCATCATATTTAATGGGCATCGCATTTATTGGGCATCACGTTTACTGGGCATCATGTTTACTGGGCATTGCATTTACTGGGCATCACATTTCTGGCCATCGCATTTACTGTCCATCGCCTTTACTGGCCATCGCATTTATTGGGCATCGCCTTTACTGGACATCGCCTATACAGGGCATTACATTTACTGGGCATCGTGAATACAGGGCATTGCATTTACTGGGCATCGCGTTTACCAGGTATCGCATTTACTGGGCATCAGATATACTGGCCATCGCATTTACTGGGCATCAGATATACTGGCCATTGCATTTACTGGGCATCGCGTTTACAAGGTATCGCATTTACTGAGCATCATTCATACTCGGTGTTGCATATACTGGGCATCGTGTTTACTGGGCATCGCATTTACTGGGCATCGCATTTACTGGGCATCGCATTTATTGGGCATTGCCTTTACTGGGCATCGCCTATACTCGGCATTGCATTTATTGGGCATCTTGAATACAGGGCATTGCATTTACTGGGCACCGCATTTACCAGATATCGCATTTACTGAGCATCGCTCATACCGGGTATTGCATATACTGGGCATTGTGTTTACTGGGCATCACATTTACTGGGCATCAGATATACTGGCCATCGCATTTACTGGGCATTGTGTTTATTGGCCATCGCATTTCCTGGACATCACGTATATTGGCATCACATTTGCTGGGCATTGCATTTACTGGACATCGTGTATACTGGCCATCGCTTATACTGGGCATCACATTTACTGGGCATTGCGTTTACTGGTCATTGCATTTACTGGCCATCGCATTTACTGGGCATCGCGTACATTGGGCATCACGTTTACTGGGCATCATGTTTACTGGGCATTGCATTTACTGGGCATCACATTTATGGCCATCGCATTTACTGGCCATCGCTTTTACTGGGCATCACATTTACTGGGCATCATGTTTACTGGGCATCGCATATACCGGCTATTGCATTTACTGGCCACGGCATATACTGGGCATGTCATTTACTCGGCATTGCGTTTACTGGCCATCACGTATACTGGGCATCGCATTTACTGGGCATTGTATATACTGGCCATTGCATTTACTGGGCATTGTGTTTACTGGGCATCGTGTATACTGGGCATCACATTTACTTGGCATTGCATTTACTGGCCATCATGTTTACTGGGCATCATGTTTACTGGGCATCATATATACTGGCCATCGCATATACTGGGCATCGTGTTCACTGGGCATCACATATATTGGGCATCGCATATACTGGGCATCATGTTTACTGGTCATTGCATTTACTGGCCATCACATTTACTGGGCATTGCATTTAATGGCATCGCATTTATTGGGCGTCATGTTTACTGGGCATTGTGTTTACTGGTCATTGCATTTACTGGCCATCGCATTTACTGGGCATCGCATTTAATGGGCATCGCATTTATTGGGCATCTTGTTTACTGGGTGTCGCATTTACTGAGCATCGTATTTACTGGGCATTGCATTTACTGGGCATCACGTATATTGGGCATCGCGTTTATTGGGCATCATGTTTACTGGGCATTGCATTTACTCGGCATCGCATTTACTGGCCATTGCATTTACTGGCCATCGTGTTTACTGGGCATCACATTTATTGGGCATCGCCTTTACTGGGCATCACCTATACTGCGCATTGCATTTACTGGGCAGCGTGAATACAAGGCATCGCATTTACTGGGCATCACTTTTACAAGGTATCGCATTTACTGAGCATCGCTCATACTGGGTATTGCATATACTGGGCATCGCGTTTACTTGGCATCGCATTTACTGAGCATCGCTCATACTGGGTATTGCATATACTGGGCATCGCATTTACTTGGCATCGCATTTACTGAGCATCGCGTTTACTGGGCATCGCATTTATTGGGCATTGCCTTTACTGGGCATTGCCTATACTTGGCATTGCATTTACTGGGCATCGTGAATACAGGGCATCGCATTTACTGGGCATCGCGTTTACCAGGTACTGCAGTTACTGAGCATCGCTCATACCGGTTATCGCATATACTGGGCATCGTGTTTACTGGGCATCGCATTTACTGGGCATCAGATATACTGGCCATCGCATTTACTGGGCATTGTGTTTATTGGCCATCGCATTTACTGGCCATCACGTATATAGGCATCGCGTTTACTGGACATTGTGTATACTGGCCATCGCTTATACTGGGCATCGCATTTACTGGGCATTGCATTTACTGGGCATCACGTTTACTGGTCATTGCGTTTACTGGCCATTGCATTTACTGGGCATTGTATATACTGGCCATCGCATTTATTGGGCATTGCATTTACTGGGCATCGTGTATACTGGGCATCGCATTTACTGGCCATCGTGTTTAATGGGCATCGCGTTTACTGGGCATCGTTTATGCTGCCCATCGCATATACTGGGCATCGTGTTCACTGGGCATCGCATATACTTGGCGTCGCGTATATGGGCATCATGTTTACTGGTCATTGCATTTACTGGCCATCACGTTTACTGGGCATCACATTTAATGGTCATCGCATTTATTGGGCATCGTGTTTACTGGGCATTTTGTTTACTGGTCATTGCATTTACTGGCCATCATGTTTACTGGGCATCGCGTTTACTGAGCATCGCATTTACTGGGCATTGCATTTACTGGGCATCGCGTACATTGGGCATCATGTTTACTGGGCATCATGTTTACTGGGCATTGCATTTACTGGGCATCACATTTATGGCCATCGCATTTACTGGCCATCGCGTTTACTGGGCATCGCATTTATTGGGCATCGCCTTTACTGGGCATCGCCTATACTGGGCATTACATTTACTGGGCATCGTGAATACAGGGCATTGCATTTACTGGGCATCGTGTTTACCAGGTATCGCATTTACTGAGCATCGCTCATATTGGGTATCGCATATACTGGGCATCGCGTTTACTGGGCATCGCATTTACTGGGCGTCAGATATACTGGCCATCGCATTTACTGGGCATCAGATATACTGGCCATCGCATTTACTGGGCATCGCATATACAAGGTATCGCATTTACTGAGCATCGCTCATACTGGGTTTTGCATATACTGGGCATCGCGTTTACTGGGCATCGCATTTACTGGGCATCGCGTTTACTGGGCATCGCATTTATTAGGCATTTCCTTCACTGGGCATCGCCTATACTCGGCATTGCATTTACTGGGCATCTTGAATACAGGGCATCGCATTTACTGGGCATCGCGTTTACCAGGTATCGCATTTACTGAGCATCACTCATACCAGCTATCGTATATACTGGGCATCGTGTTTACTAGGCATCACATTTACTAGGCATCAGATATACTGGCCATCGCATTTACTGGCCATCACGTATATAGGCATCACATTTGCTGGGCATTGCATTTACTGGACATCGTGTATACTGGCCATCGCTTATACTGGGCATCGCATTTACTGGGCATTGCATTTACTGGCCATTGCATTTACTGGGCATTGTATAGACTGGCCATCGCATTTATTGGGCATTGCGTTTACTGGGCATCACGTATACTGGGCATCGCATTTACTGGCCATCATGTTTACTGGGCATCGTGTTTACTGGGCATCGTATATACTGCCCATCGCATATACTGGGCATTGTGTTCACTGGGCATTGCGTATACTTGGCGTCGCGTATACTGAGCATCATGTTTACTGGTCATTGCATTTACTGGCCATCACGTTTAATGGGCATCATATTTAATGGGCATCGCATTTATTGGGCATCACGTTTACTGGGCATCATGTTTACTGGGCATTGCATTTACTGGGCATCACATTTCTGGCCATCGCATTTACTGTCCATCGCCTTTACTGGCCATCGCATTTATTGGGCATCGCCTTTACTGGACATCGCCTATACAGGGCATTACATTTACTGGGCATCGTGAATACAGGGCATTGCATTTACTGGGCATCGCGTTTACCAGGTATCGCATTTACTGGGCATCAGATATACTGGCCATCGCATTTACTGGGCATCAGATATACTGGCCATTGCATTTACTGGGCATCGCGTTTACAAGGTATCGCATTTACTGAGCATCATTCATACTCGGTGTTGCATATACTGGGCATCGTGTTTACTGGGCATCGCATTTACTGGGCATCGCATTTACTGGGCATCGCATTTATTGGGCATTGCCTTTACTGGGCATCGCCTATACTCGGCATTGCATTTATTGGGCATCTTGAATACAGGGCATTGCATTTACTGGGCACCGCATTTACCAGATATCGCATTTACTGAGCATCGCTCATACCGGGTATTGCATATACTGGGCATTGTGTTTACTGGGCATCACATTTACTGGGCATCAGATATACTGGCCATCGCATTTACTGGGCATTGTGTTTATTGGCCATCGCATTTCCTGGACATCACGTATATTGGCATCACATTTGCTGGGCATTGCATTTACTGGACATCGTGTATACTGGCCATCGCTTATACTGGGCATCACATTTACTGGGCATTGCGTTTACTGGTCATTGCATTTACTGGCCATCGCATTTACTGGGTATTGTATATACTGGCTATCGCATTTATTGGGCATTGCATTTACTGGGCATCGCGCATACTGGACATCGCATTTACTGGCCATCGTGTTTACTGGGCATCGCGTTTACTGGGCATTGTATATACTGCCCATCATATATACTGGGCATCGTGTTCATTGGGCATCGTGTATACTGGGCATCGCGTATACTGGGCATCGTGTTTACTGGTCATTGCACTTACTGGCCATCATGTTTACTGGGCGTCGTGTTTACTGAGCATCGCATTTACTGGGCATTGCGTTTATTGGCCATCGCATTTACTGGCCATCATGTATACTGGGCATCGCATTTCCTGGCCATCACGTATAAGGGCATCGCATTTACTGTGCATTGCATTTACTGGACATCGTGTACACTGGCCATCACTTATACTGGGCATCGCATTTACTGGGCATTGCATTTACTGGACATCATGTTTCTGGGCTTCGCCTATACTGGCCATTACGTATACTGGGCATTGCGTTTACTGGTCATTGCTTTTACTGGCCATCATGTTAACTGGGCATCACCTTTAATGGGCATCGCATTTATTGGGCATCGTGTTTACTGGACTTTGCATTTACTGGGCATCACATATACTGGGCATCATGTATACTGGGCATCGCATTTATGGGGCATCGTGTTTACTGGGCATCACATTTACTGGGCATAGTGTTTACTGGGCAGTGCATTTACTGGGCATTGTGTTTATGGGGCATCGTGTTTACTGGGCATTGCATATACTGGGCATCACATATGCTGGGCATCATGTTTACTGCCCATCACATTAACTGGGCATCATGTTTACTGGGCTTCGCATTTACTGGGCATCGTCTTTACTGGGCATCGCATTTACTCGGCATCGTATATACTGGGCATCGCATATACTGGGCATTGCATTTATTGGGCATCATGTTTAATGGGCATTGCTTTTGCTGGGCATCGCATATACTGGCCATTGCATTCACTGGGCATCGCGTATACTGGCATTGCATTGACTGGGCATCACATTTACAGGGTATCGCATTTACTGTGCATCGTGTTTACTGGGCATCGTGTTTACTGGGCATCGTGTTTACTGGGCATCGTGTTTACTGGGCATCACATATACTGGGTGATGTAAGAAAACTACTAGGCACTTGGTCTAAGCATTAAACAAAGCTTTAATCAACTGTTTTACAACATGGAGGTCTAGTTGTGTCCTTCACTAGTTCCTGTTAAGAATGTCCTGTGCAAGCTGGGCCCATGCCCGAGTATTTATACTCTCCATGGACAGTGCTACCCACAGGCTGCTCTGTGTTATTTCATAAGTCTTTCTTTCTTGAATGACTGATTCAAGGGAAATTAGAGAAGCGTGCAATAAGAGCACAGCTGTCATCATAGGTGACTTTAACTTACATATAGATTGGACTAGCCTAATCAGTAAAAATAATGAGGAGGAGGAATTCCTTGAGTGTTTAAGGGATGGTTATCTGGATCAATATGTCGAGGAACCAACTCGGGAACAGGCTATATTGGACTGGGTACTGTGCAATGAGAAGGGACTAATCAGTAATCTTGTTGTACGGGGACCCTTGGGTCAGAGCGATCATAACATGATCGATTTCTCACTCGAAATGGAGAGCGAAGAAATTGACTCAGAGACTAAGGTCCTGAATTTAAACAAGGGGAATTATGATGCCATGAGACGGGAACTGAGTAGGTCTGATTGGACAACGTTCCTGGGAGGACTGGAGGTAGATAAACAATGGCAAACATTTAAAGATAGAATGACAAAATTGCAAAAATTGTTTATACCAATCTGGCATAAAAGGAAATCTAAAAAGGTGACTCAACCGTGGATAACAGGGGAAATTAGAGACAGCATAAAATCCAAAGATAGGGCGTATAAAATAGCCAAAAAAAGCGCCAGAGCGGAAGATTGGGAACAGTTTAAGATAGAGCAAAGGAGGGCAAAGGGCATGATCAAGAGGGGCAAAATAGCTTACGAAAACAAGCTGGCGGAAAATATAAAAACTAACTCCAAAAGCTTTTATAAATATATCAAAAGGAAAAGACTGGTGAAAACCAAAGTTGGTCCATTGCAGTCAGATACGGGGGAATATATAATGGGAAATAAGGAAATGGCAGATCAACTAAATGCATACTTTGGGTCAGTCTTTACGAAGGAAGACACAAAAAACCTCCCTGGGATATCGGGAAAAATAGGGACATTGGCAAAGGAGGAACTGACGCAAATCAATATCTCTAAGGATATGGTGTTAAGGAAGCTAAAGGGATTGAAGGTGGACAAATCCCCAGGGCCTGATAACATGCATCCTAGGGTACTGAAGGAGGTGGCCCTAGAGATAGCGGATGCACTAAGGATGATTTTTCAGAATTCATTAGACTCGGGAACAGTGCCGATGGATTGGAGGGTAGCTAACGTTACCCCACTATTCAAAAAGGGGGGTAGGGAAAAAGCAGGTAATTACAGACCTGTAAGCCTTACATCAGTTGTGGGCAAAATGCTGGAGTCCATCATTAAGGATGAAATAGCGGAGCACTTAGCAAATGGGGACAGGATAGGACAGAGTCAACATGGATTTACAAAGGGTAAATCGTGCTTGACTAATCTATTGGAATTTTTTGAGGGAGTAACTGGTAGAATAGATGGGGGAGAGCCAGTAGATGTGGTGTACCTGGACTTCCAAAAGGCCTTCGATAAGGTCCCACATAAAAGATTAGCATGGAAAATTGAGGCTCATGGGATAAAGGGGAAAGTTTTGGCGTGGATAGGGAACTGGCTGTCAGATAGAAAACAGAGAGTTGGAATAAACGGCTCATTTTCTGAATGGCAGGCAGTAACAAGTGGGGTACCACAGGGATCTGTCCTGGGCCCCCAGCTGTTCACAATTTACATTAATGACCTGGATCAGGGAGTCGGATGCAGCATTTCCAAATTTGCAGACGACACTAAACTAGGAGGGGGGGTGGGCTCAGAGGAAGAGACCAGGAAGCTCCAGAGCGATTTGGACAGACTGGGCGATTGGGCGGATAAATGGCAGATGCACTATAATGTGGACAAGTGCGAAGTTATCCACCTTGGGTGCAGGAACGGGAGGGCAAATTATTATTTAAATGGCAATAGATTGGGAGAGGGGGAAGTACAGAGAGACCTGGGTGTTCTTGTACACCAGTCACTGAAGGCGAGCATGCAGGTGCAACAGGCGGTCAAGAAGGCAAACGGTATGCTGGCCTTCATAGCAAAAGGGTTAGAATACAGGAACAGGGATACCTTGCTGCAGCTGTACAGGGCACTGGTGAGACCACACCTCGAGTACTGTGTACAGTTTTGGTCGCCTCATCTGAGGAAGGATGTTCTTGCCATGGAGGGGGTGCAGCGGCGATTCACCAGGCTGATACCAGGAATGGCGGGAATGACCTATGAGGAGAGACTATGTAGTTTAGGGATGTACACACTGGAGTTTAGAAGATTGAGAGGGGACCTCATAGAAGTGTATAAAATTCTGACAGGTCTAGACAGACTGGATGCAGAAGGAATGTTTCCCTTGGCGGGTGAGAACAGAACTAGAGGACATAATTTAAGGATAAGGGCTAAACCATTTAGGACAGAGATGAGGGGGAATTTCTTCACTCAGAGAGTGGTGAACCTGTGGAACTCATTGCCACAGAGGGCAGTGTACGCCAGCTCATTAAATATATTTAAGAGGGAATTAGATATATTTCTACGGGCAAAAGGGGTTAAGGGTTACGGAGAGAAGGCGGGGACGGGATACTGAATTAAAGGATCAGCCATGATCTCATCGAATGGCGGAGCAGGCACGAAGGGCCGAATGGCCTACTCCTGCTCCTATCTTCTATGTATCTATGTATGTCACTGGGCATCATGCATACTGGGCATCACGTTTACTGGGCATCACATTTATTGGGCATTGTGAATACTGGGCATCGCATTTACCAGGTATCGCATTTACCAGGTATCGCATTTACCGTGCATCATGTTTACTCAGCATCATGTATATTGTGCATCACGTATACTGGGCATTACGTTTAACGGGCTTCGCATTAACTGGGCATTTCATTTACTGGGCATCGCATTTACTGGACATAACATTTACTGGACATCACATATACCGGGCATCGCTTTTAATGAGCATCGTATATACTGGGCATTGCGTTTACTGGGCATCGCTTTTACTGGGCATCGCATTTACTGGACATCATGTTTCTGGGCTTTGCCTATACTGGCCATTACGTATACTGGGCATCGCGTTTACTGGTCATTGCTTTTACTGGCCATCATGTTAACTGGGCATCACCTTTAATGGGCATCGTGTTTTTTGGGCATCATGTTTACTGGACTTTGCATTTACTGGGCATCACATATACTGGGCATCATGTATACCGGGCATCGCATTTACTGGGCATCATGTTTACTGGGCATCACATTTACTGGGCATAGTGTTTACTGGGCAGCGCATTTACTGGGCATTGTGCTTACAGGGCATCGTGTTTACTGGGCATTGCATATACCAGGCATTACATATGCTGGGCATCATGTTTACTGCCCATCACATTAACTGGGCATCATGTTTACTGGGCTTCGCGTTTACTGGGCATCGTGTTTACTGGGCATCGCATTTACTCGGCATCGTATATACTGGGCATCGCATATACTGGGCATTGCATTTATTGGGCATCATGTTTAATGGGCATTGCCTTTGCTGGGCATCGCATATACTGTCCATTGCATTCACTGGGCATCGCGTATACTGGGCATTGCATTGACTGGCCATCGCATTTACTGGCCATCATGTATACTGGGCATCGCATTTCCTGGCCATCACGTATATGGGCATCGCATTTACTGAGCATCGCTCATACTGGGTATTGCTTATACTGGGCATTGTGTTTACTGGGCATCGCATTTACTGGGCATCGTGTTTACTGGGCATCGCATTTATTGGGCATTGCCTTTACTGGGCATCGCCTATAATGGGCATTGCATTTACTGGGCATCGTGAATACAGGGCATCGCATTTACTGGGCATCGCGTTTACCAGGTATCGCAGTTACTGAGCATCGCTCATACTGGGTATCACATATACTGGCCATCACATTTACTGGGCATTTTGTTTATTGGCCATTGCATTTACTGGCCATCACGTATATAGGCATCGCATTTACTGGGCATCGCGTTTACTGGACATTGTGTATACTGGCCATCGCTTATAATGGGCATCGCATTTACTGGGCATTGCATTTACTGGCCATCGCATTTACTGGGCATTGTATATACTGGCCATCGCATTTATTGGGCATTGCGTTTACTGGGCATCGCGTATACTGGGCATCGCATTTACTGGCCATCGTGTTTACTGGGCATCGCGTTTACTGGGCATCGTATATACTGCCCATCGCATATACTGGGCATTGTGTTCACTGGGCATTGCGTATACCTGGCGTCGCGTATACTGAGCATCATGTTTACTGGTCATTGCATTTACTGGCCATCACGTTTAATGGGCATCATATTTAATGGGCATCGCATTTATTGGGCATCACGTTTACTGGGCATCATGTTTACTGGGCATTGCATTTACTGGGCATCACATTTCTGGCCATCGCATTTACTGTCCATCGCCTTTACTGGCCATCGCATTTATTGGGCATCGCCTTTACTGGACATCACCTATACAGGGCATTACATTTACTGGGCATCGTGAATACAGGGCATTGCATTTACTGGGCATCGCATTTACCAGGTATCGCATTTACTGGGCATCAGATATACTGGCCATCGCATTCACTGGGCATCAGATATACTGGCCATCGCATTTACTGGGCATCGTGTTTACAAGGTATCGCATTTACTGAGCATCGTTCATACTCGGTGTTGCATATACTGGGCATCGTGTTTACTGGGCATCGCATTTACTGGGCATCGCATTTACTGGGCATCACATTTATTGGGCATTGCCTTTACTGGGCATCGCCTATACTCGGCATTGCATTTATTGGGCATCTTGAATACAGGGCATTGCATTTACTGGGCACCGCGTTTACCAGATATCGCATTTACTGAGCATCGCTCATACCGGGTATTGCATATACTGGGCATTGTGTTTACTGGGCATCACATTTACTGGGCATCAGATATACTGGCCATCGCATTTACTGGGCATTGTGTTTATTGGCCATCGCATTTCCTGGACATCACGTATATTGGCATCACATTTGCTGGGCATTGCATTTACTGGACATCGTGTATACTGGCCATCGCTTATACTGGGCATCACATTTACTGGGCATTGCATTTACTGGGCATTGCGTTTACTGGTCATTGCATTTACTGGCCATCGCATTTACTGGGCATTGTATATACTGGCTATCGCATTTATTGGGCATTGCATTTACTGGGCATCGCGCATACTGGACATCGCATTTACTGGCCATCGTGTTTACTGGGCATCACGTTTACTGGGCATTGTATATACTGCCCATCATATATACTGGGCATCGTGTTCATTGGGCATCGTGTATACTGGGCATTGCGTATACTGGGCATCGTCTTTACTGGTCATTGCACTTACTGGCCATCATGTTTACTGGGCGTCGTGTTTACTGAGCATCGCATTTACTGGGCATTGCGTTTATTGGCCATCGCATTTACTGGCCATCATGTATACTGGGCATCGCATTTCCTGGCCATCACGTATAAGGGCATCGCATTTACTGTGCATTGCATTTACTGGACATCGTGTACACTGGCCATCACTTATACTGGGCATCGCATTTACTGGGCATTGCATTTACTGGACATCATGTTTCTGGGCTTCGCCTATACTGGCCATTACGTATACTGGGCATTGCGTTTACTGGTCATTGCTTTTACTGGCCATCATGTTAACTGGGCATCACCTTTAATGGGCATCGCATTTATTGGGCATCGTGTTTACTGGACTTTGCATTTACTGGGCATCACATATACTGGGCATCATGTATACTGGGCATCGCATTTATGGGGCATCGTGTTTACTGGGCATCACATTTACTGGGCATAGTGTTTACTGGGCAGTGCATTTACTGGGCATTGTGTTTATGGGGCATCGTGTTTACTGGGCATTGCATATACTGGGCATCACATATGCTGGGCATCATGTTTACTGCCCATCACATTAACTGGGCATCATGTTTACTGGGCTTCGCATTTACTGGGCATCATCTTTACTGGGCATCGCATTTACTCGGCATCGTATATACTGGGCATCGCATATACTGGGCATTGCATTTATTGGGCATCATGTTTAATGGGCATTGCTTTTGCTGGGCATCGCATATACTGGCCATTGCATTCACTGGGCATCGCGTATACTGGCATTGCATTGACTGGGCATCACATTTACAGGGTATCGCATTTACTGTGCATCGTGTTTACTGGGCATCGTGTTTACTGGGCATCTTGTTTACTGGGCATCGTGTTTACTGGGCATCACATATACTGGGTGATGTAAGAAAACTACTAGGCACTTGGTCTAAGCGTTAAACAAAGCTTTAATCCACTGTTTTACAACATGGAGGTCTAGTTGTGTCCTTCACTAGTTCCTGTTAAGAATGTCCTGTGCAAGCTGGGCCCATGCCCGAGTATTTATACTCTCCATGGACAGTGCTACCCACAGGCTGCTCTGTGTTATTTCATAAGTCTTTCTTTCTTGAATGACTGATTCATGTCACTGGGCATCATGCATACTGGGCATCACGTTTACTGGGCATCACATTTATTGGGCATTGTGAATACTGGGCATCGCATTTACCAGGTATCGCATTTACCAGGTATCGCATTTACCGTGCATCATGTTTACTCAGCATCATGTATATTGTGCATCACGTATACTGGGCATTATGTTTAACGGGCTTCGCATTAACTGGGCATTTCATTTACTGGGCATTGCATTTACTGGACATAACATTTACTGGACATCACATATACCGGGCATCGCTTTTAATGAGCATCGCATATACTGGGCATTGCGTTTACTGGGCATCGCTTTTACTGGGCATCGCATTTACTGGGCATCGTGTTTACTGGGCATTGCATATACCGGCTATTGCATTTACTGGCCACGGCATATACTCGGCATTGCGTTTACTGGCCATCATGTATACTGGGAATCGCATTTACTGGGCATCGTATATACTGGCCATCCCATTTACTGGGCATTGCTTTTACTGGGCATCGTGTATACTGGGCATCACATTTACTTGGCATTGCATTTACTGGCCATCGTGTTTACTGGGCATCGCATTTACTGGGCATCATATATACTGGGCATCGCGTATACAGGGCATCATGTTTAATGGTCATTGCATTTACTGGCCATCATGTTTACTGGGCATCGCATTTAATGGGCATCGCATTTATTGGGCGTCGTGTTTACTGAGTATTGTGTTTACTGATCATTGCATTTACTGGCCATCGCATTTACTGGGCATTGCATTTAATGGGCATTGCATTTATTGGGCATCATGTTTACTGGGCATCACGTTTACTGAGCATCGCACTTACTGGGCATTGCGTTTACTGGGCATCGTGTATATTGGGCATCACGTTTACTGGGCATCATGTTTACTGGGCATTGCCTTTACTGGGCATCGCATTTAATGGCCATCGCATTTACTGCCCATTGCATATACTGGGCATTGTGTTCACTGGGCATCGCGTATACTGGGCATCGCGTATACTGGGCATCATATTTACTGGTCATTGCATTTATTGGCCATCATGTTTACTGGGCATCGCATTTAATGGGCATCGCATTTATTGGGCATCGTATTTACTGGGCATTGTGTTTACTGGTCATTGCTTTTACTGGGCATCATGTTTACTGGGCATTGCATTTACTGGGCATCGCATTTATGGCCATCGCATTTACTGGCCATCCCATTTATTGGGCATTGCCTTCACTGGGCATTGCCTATACTGGGCATTGCATTTACTGGGCATTGTGAATATAGGGCATTGCATTTACTGGGCATCGCGTTTACCAGGTATCGCATTTACTGAGCATCGCTCATATTGGGTATCGCATATACTGGGCATCACATTTACTGGGCATCGCATTTACTGGGCATCAGATATACTGGCCATCGCATTTACTGGGCATCAGATATACTGGCCATCGCATTTACTGGGCATTGCATTTATTGGCCATCACATTTACTGTCTATCACGTATACTGGGCATCGCACTTACTGGCCATCACGTATATGGGCATCGCATTTACTGGGCATCGCGATTACTGGACATCTTGTATACTGGCCATCACTTATACTGGGCATCGCATTTACTGGGCATTGCATTTACTGGGCATCATGTTTACTGGTCATTGTGTTTACTGGCCATCATGTTAACTGGGCATCACCTTTAATGGGCATCGCATTTACTGGGCATCGTGTTTACTGGGCATCATGTTTACTGGGCATCGCGTTTACTGGGCATTTTTTTTACAGGCCATCACTTTTACTGCGCATCATGTTTACTGGGCATCACGTTTACTGGGCAACACATTAACTGGGCATCGTATGTACTGGGCATCGCATATACAGGGCATTGCATTTATTGGGCATCATGTTTAATGGGCATCACCTTTGCTGGGCATCGCATTTACTGGCCATCGCATTTACTGGGCATCACATTTACTGGGCATTGCATTCACTGGGCATCACGTATACTGGGCATCACATTGACTCGGCATTACATTTACTGGGCATTGTGCTTACTAGGCATCATGTTTACTGGGCATCGTGTTTACTGGGCATCGCGTATATTGGGCATCGTGTTTAATGCACATCACGCATACTGGGTGATGTAAGAAATTTACTAGGCACTTGGACTAAGCGTTAAACAAAGCTTTAATCAACTGGTTTACAACATGGAGGTCTAGTTGTGTCCTTCACTAGTTCCTGTTAGGAATGTCCTGTGCAAGCTGGGCCCGTGCCTGAGTATTTATACTCTCCATGGACAGTGCCACCCACAGGCCGCTCTGTATTATTTCGTAAGTCTTTCTTTCCTGAATGACTGACTCATGTCACTGGGCATCATGCGTACTGGGCATCGTGTTTACTGGGCAATGCATTTATTGGGCATCGTGAATACTGGGCATCGCATTTACTGGGCATTGCATTTACCAGGTATCGCATTTACCGTGCATCGTGTTTACTGGGCATCATGTATATTGTGCATCACGTATACTGGGCATCGCATTTACTGGACATCACATTTACTGGGCATCACCTATATCGGGCATCACTTTTAATGAGCATTGCCTATACTGGGCATTGCATTTACTGGGCAGTGCTTTTACTGGGCATTGCATTTACTCGGCATTGCATTTACTGGCCATCACGTATACTGGGCATCACGTTTACTGGGCATCGTATATACTGGCCATCACATTTGCTGGGCATTGTGTTTACTGGGCATTGCGTATACTGGGCATCGCATTTACTGGGCATCGTATATACTGGCCATCATGTATACTGGGCATCGTGTTCACTCGGCATCGCATATACTGGGCATTGCTTATACTGGGCATCTTGTTTACTGTGCATTGCATTTACTGGCCATCATGTTTACTGGGCATCGCATTTAATGGGCATCGCATTTATTGGGCGGCGTGTTTACTCGGCATTGTGTTTACTGGTCATTGCATTTACTGGCCATCGCATTTACTGGGCGTCGCATTTAATGGGCATCGCATTTATTGGGCATCGTGTTTACTGGGCATCGTGTTTACTGGGCATCGCATTTACCAGACTTCACATTTACTGGGCATCACATATACTGGGCATCACGTATACTGGGCATTATGTATACTGGGCATCGCCTTTAATGGTGATCATGTTTTCTGGGAATCGCATGTACTGGCCATCCCATTTTCTGGGCATCGCTTATACTGGGCATCGCATTCATTGGGCATCACATTTACTGAGCATCGCATTTACTGGGCATTGCGTTTACTGGGCATCGCATATAATGCGCATCACGTTTACTGGGCATTGCGTTTACTGGGCATCGCTTATACTGGCCATCGCATTTACTGGGCATTGCATTTACTGGGCATAGCATATACTGGGCATCGCATTTACTGGCCATCATGTTTACTGTGCATCGTGTTTACTGGGCATCGTATATACAGGCCATCGCATATACTGGGCATCATGTTCACTTGGCATCGTGTATACTGGGCATCGCGTATACTGGCATCATGTTTACTGGTCAGTGCATTTACTGGCCATCACATTTACTGGGCTTGGCATTTAATGGGCATCGCATTTATTGGGCATCATGTTTACTGGGCATTGTGTTTACTGGTCATTGCATTTGCTGGCCATCATATTTACTGGGCGTCGCGTTTACTGAGCATCGCATTTACTGGGCATTGCGTTTACTGGGCATCGCGTATAATGGGCATCATGTTTACTGGGCATTGCATTTACTAGGCATCGCATTTATGGCCATCGCATTTACTGGCCATCCCATTTACTGGGCATCGCATTTATTGGGCATCGCCTTTACTGGGCATCGCCTATACTGGGCATTGCATTTACTGGGCATCGTGAATACAGGGCATTGCATTTACTGGGCATCGCGTTTACCAGGTATCGCATTTACTGAGCATCGCTCATATTGGGTATCGCATATACTGGGCATCACGTTTACTGGGCATTGCATTTACTGGGCATCAGATATACTGGCCATCGCATTTACTGGGCATCAGATATATTGGCCATCGCATTTACTGGGCATTGCATTTATTGGCCATCGCATTTACTGGCCATCACGTATACTGGGCATTGCATTTACTGGCCATCACATATATGGGCATTGCATTTACTTGGGAATGCGATTACTGGACATCGTGTATACTGGCCATCGCTTATACTGGGCATCGCATTTACTGGGCATTGCATTTACTGGGCTTCGTGTTTACTGGTCATTATGTTTACTGGCCATCATGTTAACTGGGCATCACCTTTAATGGGCATCGCATTTACTGTGCATTGTGTTTACAAGGCATTGTGTTTACTGGGCATTGTGTTTACTGGGCATCTTTTTTACAGGCCATCACTTTTACTGGGCATCATGTTTACTGGGCACCACGTTTACTGGGCATCACATTTACTGGGCATCGTATGTACTGGGCATCGCATATACTGGGCATTGCATTTATTGGGCATCATGTATAATGGGCATCACCTTTGCTGGGCATTGCATATACTGGCCATCACATTTACTGGGCATCACATTTACTGGGCATTGCATTCACTGGGCATCACATATACTGGGCATCACATTGACTGGGCATCACATTTACTGGGCATCATGCTTACTAGGCATCGTGTTTACTGGGCATCCTGTTTACTGGGCATCGTGTATACTGGGCATCATGCATACTGTGTGGTGTAAGAAAACTACTAGGCACTTGGTCTAAGCATTAAACAAAGCTTTAATCAACTGGTTTACAACATGGAGGTCTAGTTGTGTCCTTCACTAGTTCCTGTTAAGAATGTCTTGTGCAAGCTGGGCCCATGCCTGAGTATTTATACTCTCCATGGACAGTTCCACCCACAGGCCGCTCTGTATTATTTCGTAAGTCTTTCTTTCCTGAATGACTGATTCGTGTCACTGGGCATCATGCATACTGGGCATCGCGTTTACTGGGCAATGCATTTATTGTGCATCATGAATACTGGGCATTGCATTTACTGGGCATTGCATTTACCAGGTATCACATTTACCATGCATCGTGTTTACTGGGCATCATGTATATTGTGCATGACGTATACTGGGCATTGTGTTTACTAGTCATTACGTTTAACAGGCTTTGCATTAACTGGGCATCACATTTACTGGGCATCACATTTACTGGACATCACATTTACTGGACATCACATATATCGTGCATCGCTTTTAATGAGCATTGCATATACTGAGCATTGCATATACTGGGCATCATTTTTACTGGGCATCGCATTTACTGGGCATCGTGTTTACTGGGCATCGCATATACTGGCTATTGCATTTACTGGCCACCGCTTATACTGGGCATTGCATTTACTCGGCATTGTGTTTACTGGCCATCACGTATACTGGGCATCATGTTTACTGGGCATCGTATATACTGGCCATCACATTTGCTGGGCATTGCGTTTACTGGGCATCGTATATACTGGTCATCATGTATACTGGGCATTGTGTTCACTCGGCATTGCATATACTGGGCATCGTGTATATTGGGCATCTTGTTTTCTAGGCATTGCATTTACTGGCCATCATGTTTACTGGGCATCGCATTTAATGGGCATTGCATTTATTGGGCATCGTGTTTACTCGGCATTGTGTTTACTGGTCATTGCATTTACTGGCCATCGCATTTACTGGGCATCGCATTTAATGGGCATCACATTTATTGGGCATCGTGTTTACTGGGCATCGCATTTACTGTGCATCGCATTTACCAGACTTCACATTTACTGGGCATCACATATACTGGGCATCACGTATACTGGGCATTATGTATACTGGGCATCGCATTTAATGGTGATTGTGTTTTCTGGGAATCACATGTACTGGCCATCCCCTTTTCTGGGCATCGCTTATACTGGGCATCGCATTCACTGGGCATCACATTTACTGAGCATCACATTTACTGGGCATTGCGTTTAGTGGGCATCACATATAATGGGCATCACATTTACTGGGCATCATGTTTACTGGTCATTGCATTTACTGGCCATTGCATTTACTGGGCATTGTATATACTGGCCATCACATTTACTGGGCATTGCATTTACTGGGCATCGCATATACTGGGCATCGCATTTACTGGCCATCGTGTTTACTGGGCATCGCATTTGCTGGACATCGTATATACTGCCCATTGCATATACTGGGCATCGTGTTCACTGGGCATCACGTATACTGGGCATTGTGTATACTGGGCATCATGTTTACTGGTCATTGCATTTACTGGCCATCACGTTTAGTGGGCATCGCATTTAATCGGCATCGCATTTATTGGGCATCGTGTTTACTGGGCATTGTGTTTACTGGTCATTGCATTTAGTGGCCATCATGTTTACTGGGCGTTGCATTTACTGAGCATCGCATTTACTGGGCATTGCGTTTACTGGGCATCGCATATAATGGCATCATGTTTACTGGGCATCACGTTTACTGGGTATTGCATTTACTGGGCATCGCATTTATGGCCATCGCATTTACTGGCCATCGCGTTTACTGGGCATCGCATTTATTGGCATTGCCTTTACTGGGCATCGCCTATACTGGGCATTGCATTTACTGGGCATCGTGAATACAGGGCATTGCATTTACTGGGCATCGTGTTTACCAGGTATTGCATTTACTGAGCAGTGCTCATATTGGGTATCGCATATACTTGGCATCGTGTTTACTGGGCATCACATTTACCATGCATCAGATATACTGGCCATCGCATTTACTGGGCATCAGATATACTGGCCATCGCATTTACTGGGCATTGCATTTATTGGCCATCGCATTTACTGGCTATCACGTATACTGGGCTTCACATTTACTGGCCATCATGTATATGGGCATCGCATTTACTGGGCATCGCGATTACTGGACATCGTGTATACTGGCCATCACTTATACTGGGCATCGCATTTACTGGGCATTGCATTTACTGGGCATCGCGTTTACTGGTCATTGCCTTTACTGGCCATCATGTTAACTGGGCATCACCTTTAATGGGCATTGCATTTACTGGGCATCGTGTTTACTGGGCATCGTGTTTGCTGGGCATCGTGTTTACTGGGCATCCTTTTTACAGGCCATCACTTTTACTGGGCATCATGTTTACTGGGCATCACGTTTACTGGGCATCACATTTACTGGGCATCGTGTGTACTGGGCATTGCATATACTGGGCATTGCATTTATTGGGCATCGTGTTTAATGGGCATCACCTTTGCTGGGTATTGCATATACTGGCCATCGCATTTACTGGGGATCACATTTACTGGGCATTGCATTCACTGGGCATCACATATACTGGGCATCGCATTGACTGGGCATCACATTTACTGGGTATCGTGCTTACTAGGCATTGTGTTTACTGGGCATCATGTTTACTGGGCATCGTGTATACTGGGCATCATGTTTACTGGGCATCACGCATACTGGGTGATGTAAGAAAACTACTTGGTACTTGGTCCAAGCGTTAAACAAAGCTTTAATCAACTGTTTTACAACATGGAGTTCTAGTTGTGTCCTTCACTAGTTCCTGTTAAGAATGTCCTGTGCAAGCTGGGCCCATGCCCGAGTATTTATACTCTCCATGGACAGTGCCACCCACAGGCCGCTCTGTATTATTTCGTAAGTCTTTCTTTCTTGAATGACTGATTCATGTCACTGGGCATCGCATTTACTGGGCATTGCATTTACCAGGTATCGCATTTACCGTGCATCGCATTTACTGGGCATCATGTATATTGTGCATGATGTATACTGGGCATTGTGTTTACTAGTCATTATGTTTAACGGGCTTTGCTTTAACTGGGCATCACATTTACTGGGCATCGCATTTACTGGACATCACATTTACTGGACATCACCTATATCAGGCATCATTTTTAATTAGCATTGCATATACTGGGCATTGCTTTTACTGGGCAGTGCTTTTACTGGGCATCATGCATACTGGGCATCGCGTTTACTGGGCAATGCATTTATTGGGCATCATGAATACTGGGCATCGCATTTACTGGGCATTGCATTTACCAGGTATCGCATTTACCATGCATCGCGTTCACTGGGCATCATGTATGTTGTGCATCACGTATACTGGGCATTGTGTTTACTAGTCATTACGTTCAATGGGCTTTGCATTAACTGGGCATCACATTTGCTGGGCATCGCATTTACTGGACATCACATTTACTGGACATCACATATATCGGGCATCGCTTTTAATGAGCATCGCATATACTGCACATTGCATTTACTGGGCATCGCTTTTACTGGGCATCGCATTTACTGGGCATCGTGTTTACTGGGCATCGCATATACTGGCTATTGCATTTAGTGGCCACCGCTTATACTGGGTATTGCATTTACTCGGCATTGCATTTACTGGCCATCACGTATACTGGGCATCACGTTTACTGGGCATCGTATATACTGGCCATCACATTTGCTGGGCATTGCGTTTACTGGGCATCGCGTATACTGGGCATCGTATATACTGGCCATCATGTACACTGGGCATTGTGTTCACTCGGCATCGTGTATACTGGGCATCGTGTATATTGGGCATCTTGTTTACTAGGCATTGCATTTACTGGCCATCATGTTTACTGGTCATTGCATTTACTGGCTATCACATTTACTGGGCATCGCACTTAATGGGCATTGCATTTATTGGGCATCGTGTTTACTGGGCATCGCATTTACTGGGCATCGCAATTACTGGGCATCGCGTTTACTGGCCATCACTTTTACTGGGCATCATGTTTACTGGGCATCACGTTTACTGGGCATCACATTTACTGGGCATTGTATATACTGGGCATCGCATATACTGGGCATTGCATTTATTGGGCATCATGTTTAATGGGCATCACCTTTGCTGGGCATCGCATATACTGGCCACTGCATTTACTGGGCATCACTTTTACTGGGCATTGCATTCACTGGGCATCGTGTATACTGGGCATTTCATTGACTGGGCATCTCATTTACTGGGCATCATGCTTACTAGGCATCGTGTTTACTGTGCATCATGTTTACTGGGCATCGCATATACTGGGCATCATGTTTACTGGGCATCACTTATACTGGATGATGTAAGAAAACTACTAGGCACTTGGTCTAAGCATTAAACAAAGCTTTAATCAACTGTGTTACAACATGGAGGTCTAGTTGTGTCCATCACTAGTTCCTGTTAAGAATGTCCTGTGCAAGCTGGGCCCGTGCCCGAGTATTTATACTCTCCATGGACAGTGCCACCCACAGGCCACTCTGTATTATTTTGTAAGTCTTTCTTTCCTGAATGACTGATTCATGTCACTGGGCATCATGCATATTGGGCATCGTGTTTACTGGGCAATGCAATTATTGGGCATCGTGAATACTGGGCATCGCATTTACTGGGCATTGCATTTACCAGGTATCGCATTTACCATGCATCGCATTTACTCAGCATCATGTATATTGTGCATCACGTATACTGGGCATTGTGTTTACTGGGCATCGCATATACTGGCTATTGCATTTACTGGCCACTGCATATACTGGGCATTGCATTTACTCGGCATTGCATTTACTGGCCATCACGTATACTGGGCATCACGTTTACTGGGCATCGTATATACTGGCCATCACATTTGCTGGGCATTGCATTTACTGGGCATCGCATATACTGGGCATCGCATTTACTGGGCATTGTATAAACTGGCCATCACGTATACTGGGCATCGTGTTCACTCGGCATTGTATATACTGTTCATTGCTTATACTGGGCATCTTGTTTACTGGGCATTGCATTTACTGGCCATCACGTTTACTGGGCATCGCATTTAATGGGCATCGCATTTATTGGGCGTTGTGTTTACTCGGCATTGTGTTTCCTGGGCATTGCATTTACTGGCCATCGCATTTACTGGGTGTTGCATTTAATGGGCATCGCATTTATTGGGCATCATGTTTACTGGGCATTGCGTTTACTGGGC
The DNA here is from genome assembly GCF_052327205.1 of Somniosus microcephalus. Taxonomy (NCBI): domain Eukaryota; kingdom Metazoa; phylum Chordata; class Chondrichthyes; order Squaliformes; family Somniosidae; genus Somniosus; species Somniosus microcephalus. The sequence goes on from NC_141009.1 coordinate 69,698,949, forward strand.
ATCGCATTTACCAGACTTCACATTTACTGGGCATCACATATACTGGGCATCATGTATACTGGGCATTACGTATACAGGGCATCGCATTTAATGGTGATCGTGTTTTCTGGGAATCGCATGTACTGGCCATCCGCTTTCCTGGGCATCGCTTATACTGGGCATCGCATTCACTGGGCATCACATTTACTGAGCATCATATTTACTGGGCATTGTGTTTACTGGGCATCGAATATAATGGTCATCACATTTACTGGGCATCATGTTTACTGGGCATTGCGTTTACTGGGCATCGCATTTACTGGCCATCGCGTTTGCTGGCCATCAGGTTTGCTGGGCATCGCATTTATTGGGCATCGCCTTTACTGGGCATTGCCTATACTGGGCATTGCATTTACTGGGCATCATGATTACAGGGCATTGCATTTACTGGGCATCGCATTTACCAGGTATCGCATTCACTGTGCATCACATTTACTGGGCATTGCATTAACTGGGCATCATGTTTACTGGGCATCATATATACTGGGCATTGTGTTTACTGGGCATCGTGTTTACTGGGCATCGCATATACTGGGCATCACATTTACTGTGCATCATTTGTACTGGGCATCGCATTTACTGGGCATCGCATTTACTGGGCATCATGTATATTGGCCATTGCATTTACTGGGCATCATGTATATTGTGCATCACATATACTGGGCATTGTGTTTACTAGTCATTATGTTTAATGGGCATCGCATTAACTGGGCATTGCATTTACTGGGCATTGCATTTACTGGGCATCACATATAGAGGGCATTGCTTTTAATGGGCATCACATACACTGGGCATTGCATTTACTGGGCATTGCATTTACTGGGCCTCGTGCTTACTGGGCATTGCATTTATTGGGCATCATGTTTACTGGGCATCGTGCTTACTGGCCATCGTGTTTACTGGGCATTGTGTTTACTGGCCATCACGTATACTGGGCATCACGTTAAACCATCATCACGTTTACTGGGCATCACGTATGCTGAGTATTGCATTTACTGGGCATTGCATTTAATGGGCATTGTGTTTACTGGGCATCACATTTACTGGGCATTGTGTTTAATGGGCATTGCATTTACTGGGCATTTCGTATACTGGGCATCGCATTTACTGGGCATTGCATTTACTGTCTATCATGATTACTGGTGATCGTGTTTACTGGCCATCGTGTTTACTGGGCATTGCATTTACTGGCCATCGCATATAGTGGGCATGGCCTATACTGGGCATCTCATTTATCGGTCATCGCATTCACTGGGCATCACGTTTACTGAACATCGCATTTACCGGGCATTGCATTTACTGGGCATCCTGTATAATGGGCATCATGTTTACTGGGCATTGTGTTTACTGGGCATCGCATTTACTGGGCATTGCATTTACTGGGCATCATGTTCACTGGGCATCGCATTTACTGGGCATTGTGCTTACTGGGCATTGCGTATACTGTCCATCCCTTTTACTGGGCATCATGTATATTGGGCATCCCATTTGTTGGCCATCATGGTTACTGGACATCACATTTCCTGGGCATCATATATACTGGGCATCTCTCATACTGGGTATCGCATATACTGGGCATCATGTTTACTGGGCATTGCATTTACTGGGCATCAGATATACTGGCCATCGCATTTCCTGGGCATTGCATATACTGAGCATCGCTCATACTGGGTATCGCATATACTGGGCATCGCGTTTACTGGGCATCGCATTTACTGGGCATCAGATATACTGGCCATCATGTTTACTGGGCATTGTGTTTATTGGCCATCGCATTTACTGGCCATCACGTATACTGGGTATCGCATTTACTGGCCATCACGTATACGGGCATCGCATTTACTGGGCATCGCGTTTACTGGGCATCACGTTTACTGGCCATCATGCTTACTGGTCATCATATTTACTGGCCATCGTGTTAACTGGGCATTGCATTTACTGGCCATCGCATATACTGGGCATGGCCTATACTGGGCATCGCATTGATCTGTCATCGTGTTTACTGGGCATCACATATGCTGTCCATCCCTTTTACTGGGCATTTCATTTACTGGGCGTCGCATTTATTGGGCATTGCATTTACTGGGCATCACGTATATTGGGCATCACGTTTGTTGGCCATCATGGTTACGGGGCATCACATTTATAGGGCATCGCTTTTCCTGGGCATCGCATATACTGGGCATTGCTCATACTGGGTATTGCATATACTGGGCATCGCATTTACTGGGCATTGCATTTACTGGGCATCAGATATACTGGCCATTGCATTTACTGGGCATTGCATTTACTGGCCATCGCATTTACTGGCCATCATGTATACTGGGCATCGCATTTACTGGCCATCACGTTTACTGGGCATTGCATTTACTGGGCATCAGATATACTGGCCATCGCATTAATGGGCATTGCATTTATTGGCCATCGCATTTACTGGCCATCATGTATACTGGGCATCGCATTTACTGGCCATTGCATATACGGGCATTGCATTTACTGGGCATCGCATTTGCTGGGCATCATGTACACTGGCCATCACTTATACTAGGCATCGCATTTACTGGGCATTGCATTTACTGGGCATTGTGTTTTCTGGGCTTCATCTATACTGGCCATTATGTATACTGGGCATCGCCTTTACTGGTCATTGCGTTTACTGGGCATCATGTTTACTGGGCATCGCGTATACTGGGCATCGCGTATAGTGGGAATCACGTTTACTGGCCATCACGTTTACTGGGCATCACATTTGCTGGCCATCATGTTTGCTGGGCATCATTTTTACTGGGCATCACATTTACTGGGCATCATATATACCGGGCATCGCATATACCAGCCATCGCATTGACTGGGCATCACATTTACAGGGCATCGTGTTTGTTGGCCATCATGGTTACTGGGCATCGCATTTATTGAGCATCATGTTTCCTGGGCATCACATATACTGGGCTTCACTCATACTGGGTATCGCATAAACTGGGCATTGCGTTTACTGGCCATCGCATTTACTGGCCATTACGTATACTGGGCATCGCGTTTACTGGGCATCATGTTTACTGGCCATCGCATATACTGGGCATCGCATTTACTGGTCATCATGTTTACTGGGCATCGTGTTTACTGAGCATTGTGTTTACTGGGCATCGCATTTACTGGGCATTGCATTTGCTGGGCATTGCATTTACTGGGCATTGTGTTTTCTGGGCATCACATTTACTGGGCAGCATTTTTAATGGGCATCGCATTTACTGGGCATCACATTTACTGGGCATCGTGTTTACTGGGCATTGTGTATACTGGGCATCACATTTACTGGGCATTGCATTTACTGGCCATCACGTTTACTGGGCATTGTGTTTACTGGGCATCGCATTTACTGGGCATCGCATTTACTGGGCATTGCATTTACTGGGCATCAAATTTACTGGGCATCATGTTTACTGGGCATCATTTTTACTGGGCATCGCATTTACTGGGCATTGCATTTACTGGGCATCGTGTTTACTGGGCATCATCTTTACTGGGCATCACATTTACTGAGCATCATGTTTACTGGGCATCGTGTGTACTGGGCATTGCATATACTGGGCATTGCATTTATTGGGCATCGTGTTTAATGGGCATCACCTTTGCTGGGTATTGCATATACTGGCCATCGCATTTACTGGGGATCACATTTACTGGGCATTGCATTCACTGGGCATCACATATACTGGGCATCGCATTGACTGGGCATCACATTTACTGGGTATCGTGCTTACTAGGCATTGTGTTTACTGGGCATCATGTTTACTGGGCATCGTGTATACTGGGCATCATGTTTACTGGGCATCACGCATACTGGGTGATGTAAGAAAACTACTTGGTACTTGGTCCAAGCGTTAAACAAAGCTTTAATCAACTGTTTTACAACATGGAGTTCTAGTTGTGTCCTTCACTAGTTCCTGTTAAGAATGTCCTGTGCAAGCTGGGCCCATGCCCGAGTATTTATACTCTCCATGGACAGTGCCACCCACAGGCCGCTCTGTATTATTTCGTAAGTCTTTCTTTCTTGAATGACTGATTCATGTCACTGGGCATCGCATTTACTGGGCATTGCATTTACCAGGTATCGCATTTACCGTGCATCGCATTTACTGGGCATCATGTATATTGTGCATGATGTATACTGGGCATTGTGTTTACTAGTCATTATGTTTAACGGGCTTTGCTTTAACTGGGCATCACATTTACTGGGCATCGCATTTACTGGACATCACATTTACTGGACATCACCTATATCAGGCATCATTTTTAATTAGCATTGCATATACTGGGCATTGCTTTTACTGGGCAGTGCTTTTACTGGGCATCATGCATACTGGGCATCGCGTTTACTGGGCAATGCATTTATTGGGCATCATGAATACTGGGCATCGCATTTACTGGGCATTGCATTTACCAGGTATCGCATTTACCATGCATCGCGTTCACTGGGCATCATGTATGTTGTGCATCACGTATACTGGGCATTGTGTTTACTAGTCATTACGTTCAATGGGCTTTGCATTAACTGGGCATCACATTTGCTGGGCATCGCATTTACTGGACATCACATTTACTGGACATCACATATATCGGGCATCGCTTTTAATGAGCATCGCATATACTGCACATTGCATTTACTGGGCATCGCTTTTACTGGGCATCGCATTTACTGGGCATCGTGTTTACTGGGCATCGCATATACTGGCTATTGCATTTAGTGGCCACCGCTTATACTGGGTATTGCATTTACTCGGCATTGCATTTACTGGCCATCACGTATACTGGGCATCACGTTTACTGGGCATCGTATATACTGGCCATCACATTTGCTGGGCATTGCGTTTACTGGGCATCGCGTATACTGGGCATCGTATATACTGGCCATCATGTACACTGGGCATTGTGTTCACTCGGCATCGTGTATACTGGGCATCGTGTATATTGGGCATCTTGTTTACTAGGCATTGCATTTACTGGCCATCATGTTTACTGGTCATTGCATTTACTGGCTATCACATTTACTGGGCATCGCACTTAATGGGCATTGCATTTATTGGGCATCGTGTTTACTGGGCATCGCATTTACTGGGCATCGCAATTACTGGGCATCGCGTTTACTGGCCATCACTTTTACTGGGCATCATGTTTACTGGGCATCACGTTTACTGGGCATCACATTTACTGGGCATTGTATATACTGGGCATCGCATATACTGGGCATTGCATTTATTGGGCATCATGTTTAATGGGCATCACCTTTGCTGGGCATCGCATATACTGGCCACTGCATTTACTGGGCATCACTTTTACTGGGCATTGCATTCACTGGGCATCGTGTATACTGGGCATTTCATTGACTGGGCATCTCATTTACTGGGCATCATGCTTACTAGGCATCGTGTTTACTGTGCATCATGTTTACTGGGCATCGCATATACTGGGCATCATGTTTACTGGGCATCACTTATACTGGATGATGTAAGAAAACTACTAGGCACTTGGTCTAAGCATTAAACAAAGCTTTAATCAACTGTGTTACAACATGGAGGTCTAGTTGTGTCCATCACTAGTTCCTGTTAAGAATGTCCTGTGCAAGCTGGGCCCGTGCCCGAGTATTTATACTCTCCATGGACAGTGCCACCCACAGGCCGCTCTGTATTATTTTGTAAGTCTTTCTTTCCTGAATGACTGATTCATGTCACTGGGCATCATGCATATTGGGCATCGTGTTTACTGGGCAATGCAATTATTGGGCATCGTGAATACTGGGCATCGCATTTACTGGGCATTGCATTTACCAGGTATCGCATTTACCATGCATCGCATTTACTCAGCATCATGTATATTGTGCATCACGTATACTGGGCATTGTGTTTACTGGGCATCGCATATACTGGCTATTGCATTTACTGGCCACTGCATATACTGGGCATTGCATTTACTCGGCATTGCATTTACTGGCCATCACGTATACTGGGCATCACGTTTACTGGGCATCGTATATACTGGCCATCACATTTGCTGGGCATTGCATTTACTGGGCATCGCATATACTGGGCATCGCATTTACTGGGCATTGTATAAACTGGCCATCACGTATACTGGGCATCGTGTTCACTCGGCATTGTATATACTGTTCATTGCTTATACTGGGCATCTTGTTTACTGGGCATTGCATTTACTGGCCATCACGTTTACTGGGCATCGCATTTAATGGGCATCGCATTTATTGGGCGTTGTGTTTACTCGGCATTGTGTTTCCTGGGCATTGCATTTACTGGCCATCGCATTTACTGGGTGTTGCATTTAATGGGCATCGCATTTATTGGGCATCATGTTTACTGGGCATTGCGTTTACTGGGCATCGCATTTACCAGACTTCACATTTACTGGGCATCACATATACTGGGCATCATGTATACTGGGCATTACGTATACAGGGCATCGCATTTAATGGTGATCGTGTTTTCTGGGAATCGCATGTACTGGCCATCCGCTTTCCTGGGCATCGCTTATACTGGGCATCGCATTCACTGGGCATCACATTTACTGAGCATCATATTTACTGGGCATTGTGTTTACTGGGCATCGAATATAATGGTCATCACATTTACTGGGCATCATGTTTACTGGGCATTGCGTTTACTGGGCATCGCATTTACTGGCCATCGCGTTTGCTGGCCATCAGGTTTGCTGGGCATCGCATTTATTGGGCATCGCCTTTACTGGGCATTGCCTATACTGGGCATTGCATTTACTGGGCATCATGATTACAGGGCATTGCATTTACTGGGCATCGCATTTACCAGGTATCGCATTCACTGTGCATCACATTTACTGGGCATTGCATTAACTGGGCATCATGTTTACTGGGCATCATATATACTGGGCATTGTGTTTACTGGGCATCGTGTTTACTGGGCATCGCATATACTGGGCATCACATTTACTGTGCATCATTTGTACTGGGCATCGCATTTACTGGGCATCGCATTTACTGGGCATCATGTATATTGGCCATTGCATTTACTGGGCATCATGTATATTGTGCATCACATATACTGGGCATTGTGTTTACTAGTCATTATGTTTAATGGGCATCGCATTAACTGGGCATTGCATTTACTGGGCATTGCATTTACTGGGCATCACATATAGAGGGCATTGCTTTTAATGGGCATCACATACACTGGGCATTGCATTTACTGGGCATTGCATTTACTGGGCCTCGTGCTTACTGGGCATTGCATTTATTGGGCATCATGTTTACTGGGCATCGTGCTTACTGGCCATCGTGTTTACTGGGCATTGTGTTTACTGGCCATCACGTATACTGGGCATCACGTTAAACCATCATCACGTTTACTGGGCATCACGTATGCTGAGTATTGCATTTACTGGGCATTGCATTTAATGGGCATTGTGTTTACTGGGCATCACATTTACTGGGCATTGTGTTTAATGGGCATTGCATTTACTGGGCATTTCGTATACTGGGCATCGCATTTACTGGGCATTGCATTTACTGTCTATCATGATTACTGGTGATCGTGTTTACTGGCCATCGTGTTTACTGGGCATTGCATTTACTGGCCATCGCATATAGTGGGCATGGCCTATACTGGGCATCTCATTTATCGGTCATCGCATTCACTGGGCATCACGTTTACTGAACATCGCATTTACCGGGCATTGCATTTACTGGGCATCCTGTATAATGGGCATCATGTTTACTGGGCATTGTGTTTACTGGGCATCGCATTTACTGGGCATTGCATTTACTGGGCATCATGTTCACTGGGCATCGCATTTACTGGGCATTGTGCTTACTGGGCATTGCGTATACTGTCCATCCCTTTTACTGGGCATCATGTATATTGGGCATCCCATTTGTTGGCCATCATGGTTACTGGACATCACATTTCCTGGGCATCATATATACTGGGCATCTCTCATACTGGGTATCGCATATACTGGGCATCATGTTTACTGGGCATTGCATTTACTGGGCATCAGATATACTGGCCATCGCATTTCCTGGGCATTGCATATACTGAGCATCGCTCATACTGGGTATCGCATATACTGGGCATCGCGTTTACTGGGCATCGCATTTACTGGGCATCAGATATACTGGCCATCATGTTTACTGGGCATTGTGTTTATTGGCCATCGCATTTACTGGCCATCACGTATACTGGGTATCGCATTTACTGGCCATCACGTATACGGGCATCGCATTTACTGGGCATCGCGTTTACTGGGCATCACGTTTACTGGCCATCATGCTTACTGGTCATCATATTTACTGGCCATCGTGTTAACTGGGCATTGCATTTACTGGCCATCACATATACTGGGCATGGCCTATACTGGGCATCGCATTGATCTGTCATCGTGTTTACTGGGCATCACATATGCTGTCCATCCCTTTTACTGGGCATTTCATTTACTGGGCGTCGCATTTATTGGGCATTGCATTTACTGGGCATCACGTATATTGGGCATCACGTTTGTTGGCCATCATGGTTACGGGGCATCACATTTATAGGGCATCGCTTTTCCTGGGCATCGCATATACTGGGCATTGCTCATACTGGGTATTGCATATACTGGGCATCGCATTTACTGGGCATTGCATTTACTGGGCATCAGATATACTGGCCATTGCATTTACTGGGCATTGCATTTACTGGCCATCGCATTTACTGGCCATCATGTATACTGGGCATCGCATTTACTGGCCATCACGTTTACTGGGCATTGCATTTACTGGGCATCAGATATACTGGCCATCGCATTAATGGGCATTGCATTTATTGGCCATCGCATTTACTGGCCATCATGTATACTGGGCATCGCATTTACTGGCCATCGCATATACGGGCATTGCATTTACTGGGCATCGCATTTGCTGGGCATCATGTACACTGGCCATCACTTATACTAGGCATCGCATTTACTGGGCATTGCATTTACTGGGCATTGTGTTTTCTGGGCTTCATCTATACTGGCCATTATGTATACTGGGCATCGCCTTTACTGGTCATTGCGTTTACTGGGCATCATGTTTACTGGGCATCGCGTATACTGGGCATCGCGTATAGTGGGAATCACGTTTACTGGCCATCACGTTTACTGGGCATCACATTTGCTGGCCATCATGTTTGCTGGGCATCATTTTTACTGGGCATCACATTTACTGGGCATCATATATACCGGGCATCGCATATACCAGCCATCGCATTGACTGGGCATCACATTTACAGGGCATCGTGTTTGTTGGCCATCATGGTTACTGGGCATCGCATTTATTGAGCATCATGTTTCCTGGGCATCACATATACTGGGCTTCACTCATACTGGGTATCGCATAAACTGGGCATTGCGTTTACTGGCCATCGCATTTACTGGCCATTACGTATACTGGGCATCGCGTTTACTGGGCATCATGTTTACTGGCCATCGCATATACTGGGCATCGCATTTACTGGTCATCATGTTTACTGGGCATCGTGTTTACTGAGCATTGTGTTTACTGGGCATCGCATTTACTGGGCATTGCATTTGCTGGGCATTGCATTTACTGGGCATTGTGTTTTCTGGGCATCACATTTACTGGGCAGCATTTTTAATGGGCATCGCATTTACTGGGCATCACATTTACTGGGCATCGTGTTTACTGGGCATTGTGTATACTGGGCATCACATTTACTGGGCATTGCATTTACTGGCCATCACGTTTACTGGGCATTGTGTTTACTGGGCATCGCATTTACTGGGCATTGCATTTACTGGGCATCAAATTTACTGGGCATCATGTTTACTGGGCATCATTTTTACTGGGCATCGCATTTACTGGGCATTGCATTTACTGGGCATCGTGTTTACTGGGCATCATCTTTACTGGGCATCACATTTACTGAGCATCATGTTTACTGGGCATCGTGTTTACTGGGCATCGAGTTTACTGGGCGTCGCATATACTGGGCATTGCATATACTGGGCACCTCATTTACTGGCCATCATGTTTACTGGCCATCACGTTTTCTGGGAATCATGTTTAGTGGGCATTGTGTTCACTGGCCATCATGTTTACTGGGCATCGCATTTAGTGGGCATCGTATATACCAGGCATCGTGTTTACTGGGCATCACCTTTACTGGGCATCGCATATAATGGCCATCACATTTACTGGGCATCACATTTACAGGGCATCGCATTGACTGGGCATCACATTTACAGGGCATTGCATTTACTGGGCATTGTGTTTACTGGGCATCGCGTATACTGGGCATTGCATTTACTGGGCATTGCATATACTGGGCATCACATTTGTTGGCCATCATGGCTACTGGGCATTGCATTTATTGAGCATCGCATTTACTGGGCATCGTGTTTACTGGGCATTGCATGTACTGGGCATCACGTATACTGGGCATCATGTATACTCGGCATCGCATTTACTGGGCATCAAGTATACTGGCCATCACATTTACTGGGCATCGCATTTACTGGGCATCATGTATACTGGCCATCACATTTAATGCGCACCATGTTTACTGGGCATCACGTTGTGGTAAACCACTTTTGTCGTTCACTATCGTTACACTATAGTTATCACTGTTATATCGTTACTCTATGGTTATCACTGTTCACACTGTTGTATCACTATACGAGGTCGCCTCTTGTCACGCTGTTATACCTGGGCTGACCACTGCTGACTCCGCCCATGGCTCCACCTACCTGCCCAGGTATAAAGGTGGTCGACTGGCTGGTATTCCTCCTTGTTGGATCCGATCACCCACGAGGGTGGGCTCTGTTATTTAGCCAATAAAAACCTATAGTTACTTTCTTAACTCGTCGCTTTTCATTGGATGAATTGATAGGTATATCAATTTTATTGGCTAAATTTTAAAATGTCGACACTTGAGCAGTCAATCAACCAGCCAAGCGACCAGCCAGACGCCCAGCTACAACAGCCACAGCAGCCACAGCAGCCAGCCTGGCTGCGAGCCCTCCGACCACCGTACCTGGATCTAAACCCACAGGCAGCAAACTCAGCCCTCGACTTCGAACACTGGCTGAGCTGTTTCGAATCCTACCTGGGAGAATCCGGCGTGCCTCAGAAATCCATGCTAAGAGTTCTGACCGCCCAAGTGAGCCCTAAAGTATTCGCACTCATCCGGGACCTTAAACATACGAAGCCGCCATCAACCTGCTGAAACAACAGTACCGGAGCCCGGTAAACTCCATGTATGCCAGGCACCTCCTAAGATCCCGCCCGCAACAGCCAGGAGAGTCGGTAGATGAATTTTTACGGGCGCTACAAGCACTCGGCAGGGACTGTGACTTTAAAGCGGTATCAGCGGCAGAAAATACTGAAGATAATGTCCGCGATGCCTTCGTGAAAGGCCTGCGGTCCGACTACGCATGGCAAAGACTTCTTGAAGCAAAGGACCTTGACCTGAACACAGCTGCAGCCCTCGCTCGCTCCCTAGAAGTGGCCCATCGGGACCTTGAGGCGTACTCCAGGTACAGTAATTTGCGACCCTGGGACTCGGGACCGACCCCGACCGCGATACCCCTCGCAGCGCCGCCCCTGGGACCTACCTCTGCGTCGGCGTCCCGGACCCGATCGGGACCGCCACCCCCGGTATCGGCTGCGACTTCGGACCCCCGCGATCGGGCCGCCGGCTGCTTCTTCTGCAGCCAGGCGAAACATCCTAGGGCGCGCTGCCCAGCGAGAAATGTGACTTGCTCAAGCTGCCTGAAGAAAGGCCACTTTGCTAAGGCCTGCAGAGGCCAACAGAGATCAACAGAGGCCAGCAGTGCCTCATGCGAGTTGTGGGGGCGGCCATCTTCCATCAAGGCCACAGATGCCAGCATCCCCACGTCTGAGTCATGGGGGTGGCCATCTTTGATCCAGGCAACCGACACCAGCAGTGCCTCATGTGAGTTGTGGGGGCAGCCATCTTCTCCGCCATTTTGTCCAACCTCGTGGGCGCCGCCATTTTACCCTCCACGCTCGACCGCCACCTCGCCTCCAGACTCGACCACCGCCTCACCCGCAGACTACGGCAGCTCGCTGAGCCACACACTAGCCTCCGTCGCACTGGACCAAGCCCGCCCGCACCACCTGTCCAAGTCCATGATGGACATCAAAGTAAACGGCCGCGCCACGACCTGCCTGTTCGACAGCGGAAGCACGGAGAGTTTCATCCACCCAGACACGGTGAGCCACTACTCCCTCACTGTCCGGCCAACGCGCAACCGGATCTCGATGGCATCGAGGTCCCACGCCACAGACATCAGCGGCTACTGCGTCGTGACCCTGTCGGTTAAGGGCACGGAGTATAAAAATTTTAAACTCCTCGTCCTCCCCCAGCTCTGCGCTGCCGTCCTACTAGGGCTGGACTTCCAATCCCACCTCCAAAGCGTCACTCTAGCATACGGCGGACCCCTCCCCCCACTCACAGTTGACAACCAGCAGCCTTTAAACCGCCCACCGCGTAACACCTGCGGCCTATCCACCCTCAAGGTCCCGCCACCTTCCCTGTTCGCTAACCTCACCCCCGACTGCAAACCCGTTGCTACCAAGAGCAGGCGGTACAGCGCCGGGGACAGAGCCTTCATTAGCTCTGAGGTGCAGCGTCTCCTGAAGGAGGGCATCATCGAGGGGAGCAGCAGCCCCTGGCGTGCCCAGGTCGTGGTCGTTAAGACCGGCAATAAAAACCGTCTGGTCATCGACTACAGCCAGACCATAAACCGGTACACCCAGCTGGACGCATACCCCCTTCCCCGCATATCTGATATGGTCAATCAGATTGCACAATACCGAGTATTCTCTACCATCGACCTTAAGTCGGCCTATCACCAACTCCCTATCCGCCCTGAGGACCGCCAGTATACCACCTTCGAGGCGAATGGCCGCCTCTACCACTTCCTTAGGGTTCCCTTCGGCGTCACCAACGGGGTTTCGGTCTTCCAAAGGGAGATGGACCGGATGGTTGACCAGAACGGGCTGCACGCCACGTTCCCCTATCTAGATAACGTCACCATCTGCGGCCGCGACCGGCAGGACCATGATGTTAATCTCCGTACGGCCCAACGGCTGAACCTCACCTACAATAAGGAGAAATGTGTGTTTAACACCTCACGCCTTGCCATCCTCGGCTGCGTAGTAGAGGACGGACTCATCGGCCCCGACCCCGAAAGAATGCGCCCCCTCATGGAGTTACTCCTCCCCCACTGCCCAAAGGCGCTGAAGAGAACCCTGGGGCTCTTCGCCTACTATGCCCAATGGGTGCCCAATTATGCGGACAAAGCCAGACCCCTCATGAAGTCCACATCCTTCCCCCTTATGGAGGAAGCGTGCGCTGCCTTCTCCCTCATTAAGGGAGACATTGCTAAGGCCACAATGCACGCGGTGGATGAGTCCATCCCCTTCCAAGTGGAGAGCGATGCATCCGACTTCGCCCTAGCCGCTACCCTTAACCAGGAGGGGAGACCGGTGGCCTTAGAGTCATAGAGTCATAGAGTAATACAGCACGGATAGAGGCCCTTCGGCCCATCGTGTCCGCGCCGGCCATCAAGCCCTGTCTAATCTAATCCCATATTCCAGCATTTGGCCCGTAGCCTTGTATGCTATGGCATTTCAAGTGCACATCCAAATGCTTCTTAAATGTTGTGAGGGTTTCTGCCTCCACAACCCTCTCAGGCAGTGAGTTCCAGACTCCAACCACCCTCTGGGTGAAAAAGTTCTTTCTCAAATCCCCTCTAAACCTCCCGCCCTTTACCTTGAATCTATGCCCCCTAGTTATTGACCCCTCTACTAAGGGAAAAAGCTCCTCAGCATCCATCCTATCTATGCCCCTCATAATTTTGTACACCTCAATCATGTCCCCCCTCAGCCTCCTCAGCTCCAAGGAAAACAAACCCAATCTGCCCAGTCTCTCTTCATAGCTGAAGCGCTCCAGCCCTGGTAACATCCTGGTGAACCTCCTCTGCACCCTCTCTAACGCTATCACATCCTTCCTGTAGTGTGGCGACCAGAACTGCACACAGTATTCCAGCTGTGGCCTAACCAGTGTTTTATACAGCTCCATCATAACCTCCTTGCTCTTATATTCAATGCCTCGGCTAATGAAGGCAAGTATCCCATATGCCTTTTTTACCACCTTATCCACCTGTTCCGCCGCCTTCAGGGATCTGTGTACTTGCACACCCAGATCCCTCTGACCCTCCGTCTTGCCTAGGGTCTTTCCATTCATTGTGTATTCCTTTGCCTTGTTAGTCCCCCCAAAGTGCATCACCTCGCACTTTTCCGGGTTAATTTCCATTTGCCACTGTTCCGCCCATCTGACCAACCCATCTATATCATCCTGCAGACTGAGGCTACCCTCCTCGCTATTTACCACCCTACCAATTTTTGTATCATCCGCGAACTTACTGATCATACCCTTTACATTCATATCCAAGTCATTAATGTAGACCACAAACAGCAAGGGACCCAGCACCGATCCCTGTGGTACCCCACTGGCCACAGGCTTCCAGTCACAAAAACAACCTTCGACCATCACCCTCTGCCTTCTGCCACTAAGCCAGTTTTGTATCCAATGTGCCAAGGCACCCTTCTCAAGGATCCTACAGGGCCCTGAGATCCGACACTCGTCGGTCGAGAAGGAGGCCCAAGCGATTGTGGAGGCTGTACGATGCTGGAGGCACTACCTGGCAGGCAAACGATTTACCCTCCTCACCGACCAGCGTTCGGTCGCTTTTATGTTTAATAACAAGCTGAGGGGTAAAATCAAGAACGACAAGATCTTGAGGTGGAGAATTGAACTCTCCACCTATGATTATGATATCTTGTACCGGCCAGGTAAACTGAACGAACCCCCTGATGCTCTATCATGAATTACATGCGCCAACGTGCAAATTGATAGACTTCAGACCCTCCACAACAACCTCTGCCACCCCGGAGTCACCAGACTTTACCACTTCATTAAGGCCCGCAACCTGCCCTACTCCATCGAGGAGGTCAGGACCATGACCAGGAACTGCCAGACCTGTGCCGAGTGCAAACCGCATTTCTTTAGGCCGGACAGAGCAAGCCTGATCAAGGCCACCTGCCCCTTCGAGCACTTGAGCATCGATTTTAAGGGGCCCCTCCCATCCTCTGACCGTAATGTGTACTTCCTCAACATTGTTGATGAGTACTCCCGTTTCCCCTTCGCCTTCCCCTGCCCAGACATGACCAGTACCACGGTCATTAAATGCCTGAACGACCTCTTCGCCTTGTTCGGGTTCCCAAACTATATACATAGTGACCGGGGCTCCTCCTTCATGAGCGAGGAACTCCGCCAGTTCCTACTAGCAAGAGGTATTGCTGCAAGCAGGACCACCAGCTACAACCCTCGAGGGAACGGCCAGGTGGAAAGAGAGAACGCGACAGTTTGGAAGGCCGTCCTCTTAGCCTTAAAGTCTAAGGGCCTCCCAACCTCCCGCTGGCAGGAAGTCCTCCCGGCAGTGCTGCATTCCATCCGGTCACTACTTTGCACCGCCATTAACGCCACCCCCATGAACGAATGTTTGTTTCCCCAGGAAGTCGACTACGGGAACCACACTACCAACCTGGCTGACCTCTCCGGGACCCGTCCTGCTGTGAAAGCACGTGAGGGCCCATAAAATGGATCCCCTGGTCGAGAGGGTGAACCTCCTGCACGCCAACCCTCAGTACGCCTATGTGGCATACCCAGACGGGCGGGAGGACACAGTCTCCTTGCGAGACCTCGCACCCTCGGGCATTCCGGAGACACCACCTTCACCACCCCCCACCCCCCCCCGATTCCAGCTCAGGTAGATGGCATGCCGGAACCCCACGAGCCCTCGCCGACCACGCAGACACCAGCATCACCACCGGAGAATGCAACACCGCCGCTGCGACGATCGGAAGGCTTACGAGGCATCCGGACAGACTGACATACCAGAACTGGTAGTACACATCACCCCGCCGGACTCAAATCTAAACAAGGGGTGAATGTGGTAAACCACTTTTGTCGTTCACTATCGTTACACTATAGTTATCACTGTTATATCGTTACTCTATGGTTATCACTGTTCACACTGTTGTATCACTATACGAGGTCGCCTCTTGTCACGCTGTTATACCTGGGCTGACCACTGCTGACTCTGCCCATGGCTCCACCTACCTGCCCAGGTATAAAGGTGGTCGACTGGCTGGTATTCCTCCTTGTTGGATCCAATCACCCACGAGGGTGGGCTCTGTTATTTAGCCAATAAAAACCTATAGTTACTTTCTTAACTCGTCGCTTTTCATTGGATGAATTGATAGGTATATCACATGTATACTGGGCATCGCATTTACTGGGCATCATGTATACTGGCCATCATGCTTACTGTACATCATGTTTACTGTGCATCCCATATACTGGCCATCGCGTTTACTGGGCATCAAGTTACTGGGCATCACGTTTACTGGGCATCACGTTTACTGGGCATTGTATATACTGGGCATTCATTTATTGGGCATCATGTTTACTGGGCATTGCCTTTACTGGGCGTCGCATATACTGGCCATCGCATTTACTGGGCATCACATTTACTGGGCATCGCATTTACTTGGCATCGCATATACTGGCCATCGCGTATACTGTGCATCACATATACTGGGCATCATGTTTACTGGGCATTGCATTTACTTGGCATTGCTTATACTGGCCATCGAGTATACTGGGCATCACATATACTGGGCATCGTGTTTACTGGGCATCATGTTTATTGGGCATCGTGTTTACTGGGCATCGTGTTTACTGTGCATCGCACTTGCTGGGCATCACATATACTGGGCATCACCTTTACTAGGCATCAATTTAACCAGGCATCGTGTTTACTGGGCATCACATTTATTGGGCATTGTGTTTACTGGCCATCGCATTTACCGGGCATCATGTATACTGGGCATTATGTTTACTGGCCAATGCTTTAACTAGACATCGTTTTTACTGGCTATCGCATTTACTGGCCATCATGGTTACTGGCCATCGTGAAAACTAGGCATCACATATACTGGGCATCACTTTTACCATGCATCGCATTTACTGTGCATCGCATATACTGTGCATTGTGTGTACTGGGCATCAAATATAATGGGCATTGTGTTTACTGGGCATCACGTATATTATGCATCATGTATACTGGGCATTTCATTTACTAAGCATTATGTTTAATGGGCATTGCATTTACTGGGCATCATGTATAATGGGCATCACATATACGGAGCATTGCATTTACTGGGCATTGCGTTTACAGGGCATCGCGGTTACTGGGCACAGCGTATAATGAGCATTGCGTATACTGGACATCGCCTATACTGGGTATCGTGTTTACTGGCCATCATGTTTACTTTGCATTGCATTTACTAGCCATCCTGTTTACTTTGCATTGCATTTACTGGGCATTGTATTTACTGGGCATCACGTATACAGGGCATCGCATAGACTGGGCATCGTGTTTACTATGCATCACGTTTACTGGGCATCACATTTACTGGCCATTGCGATTACTGGGCATCTCGTTTAATGGGCATTGCATTTACTATGCATCATGTTTACAGGGCATCGCGTTTACTGGGCATCGCATTTACTGGGCATTGCCTATACTGGGCATTGTGTTTACTGGGCATCGTGTACAGTGGGAATTGCATATACTGGGCATCGCATTTACTGGGCATCGCATATGCTGGGCATCGCGTATACTTGCCATCACTTTTACTGCGCATCGCAGTTACTGGGCAATGCATTTAGTGTGCATTGCGTATACTGGGCATCACATTTACCAGGCATCGCATTTACTGGGCATTGCATTTACTGGGCATTACGTAAACTGGGCATTGCGTTTACTGTGCATCATGTTTACTAGGCATCACGTTTGCTGGGCATTGCGTTTACTGGGTATCATGTTTACTGGGCATCGCATTTACTTGCCATCACATTTACTAGGCATCGTGTTTGCTGGGCATCACATTTACTGGGCATCACATATAGAGGTCATTGCTTTTAATGGGCATCACATATACTGGGCATTGCATTTACTGGGCATTGCATTTACTGGGCATCGTGTTTACTGGGCATTGCATTTATTGGGCACCATGTTTACTGGGCATCATGCTTACTGGCCATCATGTTTACTGGGCATTGTGTTTACTGGCCATCACTTATACTGGGCATCACGTTAAACCATCATCATGTTTACTGGGCATCACGTATGCTGAGTATTGCATTTACTGGGCATTGCATTTAATGGGCATTGTGTTTACTGGGCATCACATTTACTGGGCATTTCGTATACTGGGCATCGCTTTTACTGGGCATCGCATTTACTGTCTATCACGTTAACTGGTCATCGTGTTTACTGGCCACCGTGTTTACTGGGCATTGCATTTACTGGCCATCGCATATAGTGGGCATGGCCTATACTGGGCATCTCATTTATCGGTCATCGCATTCACTGGGCATCGCGTTTACTGAACATCGCATTTACTGGGAATTGCATTTACTGGGCATCGCGTATAATGGGCATCATGTTTACTGGGCATCGTGTTTACTGGGCATCGCATTTACTGGGCATTGCATTTACTGGGCATCATGTTCACTGGGCATCGCATTTACTGGGCATTGTGCTTACTGGGCATCGCGTATACTGTCCATCCCTTTTACTGGGCATCATGTATATTGGGCATCCCATTTGTTGGCCATCATGGTTACAGGACATCACATTTCCTGGGCATTATATATACTGGGCATCTCTCATACTGGGTATCGCATATACTGGGCATCACGTTTACTGGGCATTAAATTTACTGGGCATCAGATATACTGGCCATCACATTTCCTGGGCATTGCATATACTGAGCATTGCTCATACTGGGTATCGCATATACTGGGCATCGTGTTTACTGGGCATCGCATTTACTGGGCATCAGATATACTGGCAATCATGTTTACTGGGCATTGTGTTTATTGGCCATCGCATTTACTGGCCATCACGTATACTGGGTATCGCATTTACTGGCCATCACGTATACGGGCATTGCATTTACTGGGCATCGTGTTTACTGGGCATCACGTTTACTGGCCATCATGTTTACTGGTCATCATATTTACTGGCCATCGCGTTAACTGGGCATTGCATTTACTGGCCATCGCATATACTGGGCATGGCCTATACTGGGCATCGCATTGATCTGTCATCGCGTTTACTGGGCATCACATATGCTGTCCATCCCTTTTACTGGGCATCTCATTTACTGGGCATCGCATTTATTGGGCATTGCATTTACTGGGCATCATGTATATTGGGCATCATGTTTGTTGGCCATCATGGCTACTGGGCATCACATTTATAGGGCATCGCATTTCCTGGGCATTGCATATACTGGGCATTGCTCATACTGGGTATTGCATATACTGGGCATCGCATTTACTGGGCATTGCATTTACTGGGCATCAGATATACTGGCCATTGCATTTACTGGGCATTGCATTTACTGGCCATCGCATTTACTGGCCATCATGTATACTGGGCATCGCATTTACTGGCCATCACATTTACTGGGCATTGCATTTACTGGGCATCGCATATACCAGCCATCGCATTGACTGGGCATCACATTTACAGGGCATCATGTTTGTTGGCCATCATGGTTACTGGGCATCGCATTTATTGAGCATCGTGTTTCCTGGGCATCACATATACTGGGCTTCACTCATACTGGGTATCGCATATACTGGGCATTGCGTTTACTGGCCATCGCATTTACTGGCCATTACGTATACTGGGCATCGCGTTTACTGGGCATCATGTTTACTGGCCATCGCATATACTGGGCATCGCATTTACTGGTCATCATGTTTACTGGGCATCGTGTTTACTGGGCATCGCGTTTACTGGGCATTGCATTTACTGGGCATTGCATTTACTGGGCATTGTGTTTTCTGGGCATCACATTTACTGGGCAGCGTTTTTAATGGGCATCGCATTTACTGGGCATCACATTTACTGGGCATCGTGTTTACTGGGCATTGTGATTACTGGGCATTGCATTTACTGGGCATTGCATTTACTGGCCATCACGTTTACTGGGCATCGTGTTTACTGGGCATCGCATTTACTGGGCATTGCATTTACTGGGCATCAAATTTACTGGGCATCATCTTTACTGGGCATCATGTTTACTGGGCATCGCATTTACTGGGCATTGCATTTACTGGGCATCATGTTTACTGGGCATCATGTTTACTGGGCATCACATTTACTGGGCATCATGTTTACTGGGCATCGTGTTTACTGGGCATCGAGTTTACTGGGCGTCGCATATACTGGGCATTGCATATACTGGGCACCTCATTTACTGGCCATCATGTTTACTGGCCATCACCTTTTCTGGGCATCATGTTTAGTGGGCATCGTGTTTACTGGCCATCATGTTTACTGGGCATCGCATTTAGTGGGCATCGTATATATCGGGCATCGTGTTTACTGGGCATCACCTTTACTGGGCATCGCATATAATGGCCATCGCATTTACTGGGCATCACATTTACAGGGCATCGCATTGACTGGGCATCACATTTACAGGGCATTGCATTTACTGGGCATTGTGTTTCCTGGGCATCGTGTATACTGGGCATTGCATTTACTGGGCATTGCTTATACTGGGCATCACATTTGTTGGCCATCATGGTTACTGGGCATTGCATTTATTGAGCATCGCATTTACTGGGCATCGTGTTTACTGGGCATTGCATGTACTGGGCATCACGTATACTGGGCATCGTGTATACTGGGCATCGCATTTTCTGGGCATCAAGTATACTGGCCATCACATTTACTGGGCATCGCATTTACTGGGCATCATGTATACTGGCCATCACATTTAATGCGCATCACATTTACTGGGCATCACATATACTGGGCATCGCATTTACTGGGCATCCCTTATACTGGCCATCACGTTTACTGGGCATCGCATTTACTGGGCATCATGTATACTGGCCATCATGTTTACTGTGCATCATGTTTACTGGGCATCACATATACTGTGCATTGCATATACTGGCCATCGTGTTTACTGGGCATCAAGTTACTGGCCATCACGTTTACTGGGCATCACGTTTACTGGGCATTGTATATACTGGGCATTCATTTATTGGGCATCATGTTTACTGGGCATTGCCTTTACTGGGCGTCGCATATACTGGCCATCGCATTTACTGGGCATCACATTACTGGGCATCGCATTTACTTGGCATCGCATATACTGGCCATTGAGTATACTGGGCATCACATATACTGGGCATCGTGTTTACTGGGCATCATGTTTATTGGGCATCGTGTTTACTGGGCATCGTGTTTACTGTGCATCGCACTTGCTGGGCATCACATATACTGGGCATCACCTTTACTAGGCATCACGTTAACCAGGCATCGTGTTTACTGGGCATCACATTTATTGGGCATTGTGTTTACTGGCCATTGCATTTACCGGGCATCACGTATACTGGGCATCATGTTTACTGGCCAATGCTTTAACTAGACATCGTGTTTACTGGCTATTGCATTTACTGGCCATCATGGTTACTGGCCATCGTGAAAACTAGGCATCACATATACTGGGCATCGCTTTTACCATGCATCGCATTTACTGTGCATCGCATATACTGTGCATTGTGTGTACTGGGCATCAAATATAATGGGCATTGTGTTTACTGGGCATCACGTATATTATGCATCATGTATACTGGGCATTTCATTTACTAAGCATTATGTTTAATGGGCATCGCATTTACTGGGCATCATGTATAATGGGCATCACATATACGGAGCATTGCATTTACTGGGCATTGCGTTTACAGGGCATCGCGGTTACTGGGCACAGCGTATAATGAGCATTGCGTATACTGGACATCGCCTATACTGGGTATCGTGTTTACTGGCCATCATGTTTACTTTGCATTGCATTTACTAGCCATCCTGTTTACTTTGCATTGCATTTACTGGGCATTGTATTTACTGGGCATCACGTATACAGGGCATCGCATAGACTGGGCATCGTGTTTACTACGCATCACGTTTACTGGGCATCACATTTACTGGCCATTGCATTTACTGGGCATTGTGTTTACTGGGCATCGCATTTACTGGCCATTGTGATTACTGGGCATCTCGTTTACTGGGCATTGCATTTACTATGCATCATGTTTACAGGGCATCACGTTTACTGGGCATCGCATTTACTGGGCATTGCCTATACTGGGCATTGTGTTTACTGGGCATCGTGTACAGTGGGAATTGCATATACTGGGCATCGCATTTACTGGGCATCGCATATGCTGGGCATCGCGTATACTTGCCATCACTTTTACTGCGCATCGCAGTTACTGGGCAATGCATTTAGTGTGCATTGCGTATACTGGGCATCACATTTACCAGGCATCGCATTTACTGGGCATTGCATTTACTGGGCATTACGTAAACTGGGCATTGCGTTTACTGTGCATCATGTTTACTAGGCATCACGTTTGCTGGGCATTGCGTTTACTGGGCATCATGTTTACTGGGCATCGCATTTACTTGCCATCACATTTACTAGGCATCGTGTTTGCTGGGCATCACATTTACTGGGCATCACATATAGAGGTCATTGCTTTTAATGGGCATCACATATACTGGGCATTGCATTTACTGGGCATTGCATTTACTGGGCATCGTGTTTACTGGGCATTGCATTTATTGGGCACCATGTTTACTGGGCATCATGCTTACTGGCCATCATGTTTACTGGGCATTGTGTTTACTGGCCATCACTTATACTGGGCATCACGTTAAACTATCATCACGTTTACTGGGCATCACGTATGCTGAGTATTGCATTTACTGGGCATTGCATTTAATGGGCATTGTGTTTACTGGGCATCACATTTACTGGGCATTTCGTATACTGGGCATCGCTTTTACTGGGCATCGCATTTACTGTCTATCACGTTAACTGGTCATCGTGTTTACTGGCCACCATGTTTACTGGGCATTGCATTTACTGGCCATCGCATATAGTGGGCATGGCCTATACTGGGCATCTCATTTATCGGTCATCGCATTCACTGGGCATCGCGTTTACTGAGCATCGCATTTACTGGGAATTGCATTTACTGGGCATCGCGTATAATGGGCATCATGTTTACTGGGCATCGTGTTTACTGGGCATCGCATTTACTGGGCATTGCATTTACTGGGCATCATGTTCACTGGGCATCGCATTTACTGGGCATTGTGCTTACTGGGCATCGCGTATACTGTCCATCCCTTTTACTGGGCATCATGTATATTGGGCATCCCATTTGTTGGCCATCATGGTTACTGGACATCACATTTCCTGGGCATTATATATACTGGGCATCTCTCATACTGGGTATCGCATATACTGGGCATCACGTTTACTGGGCATTGCATTTACTGGGCATCAGATATACTGGCCATCACATTTCCTGGGCATTGCATATACTGAGCATTGCTCATACTGGGTATCGCATATACTGGGCATCGTGTTTACTGGGCATCGCATTTACTGGGCATCAGATATACTGGCCATCATGTTTACTGGGCATTGTGTTTATTGGCCATCGCATTTACTGGCCATCACGTATACTGGGTATCGCATTTACTGGCCATCACGTAAACGGGCATTGCATTTACTGGGCATCGTGTTTACTGGGCATCACGTTTACTGGCCATCATGTTTACTGGTCATCATATTTACTGGCCATCGCGTTAACTGGGCATTGCATTTACTGGCCATCGCATATACTGGGCATGGCCTATACTGGGCATCGCATTGATCTGTCATCGCGTTTACTGGGCATCACATATGCTGTCCATCCCTTTTACTGGGCATCTCATTTACTGGGCATCGCATTTATTGGGCATTGCATTTACTGGGCATCATGTATATTGGGCATCATGTTTGTTGGCCATCATGGCTACTGGGCATCACATTTATAGGGCATCGCATTTCCTGGGCATTGCATATACTGGGCATTGCTCATACTGGGTATTGCATATACTGGGCATCGCATTTACTGGGCATTGCATTTACTGGGCATCAGATATACTGGCCATTGCATTTACTGGGCATTGCATTTACTGGCCATCGCATTTACTGGCCATCATGTATACTGGGCATCGCATTTGCTGGCCATCACATTTACTGGGCATTGTATACACCGGGCATCGCATATACCAGCCATCGCATTGACTGGGCATCACATTTACAGGGCATCATGTTTGTTGGCCATCATGGTTACTGGGCATCGCATTTATTGAGCATCGTGTTTCCTGGGCATCACATATACTGGGCTTCACTCATACTGGGTATCGCATATACTGGGCATTGCGTTTACTGGCCATCGCATTTACTGGCCATTACGTATACTGGGCATCGCGTTTACTGCGCATCATGTTTACTGGCCATCGCATATACTGGGCATCGCATTTACTGGTCATCATGTTTACTGGGCATCGTGTTTACTGGGCATCGTGTTTACTGGGCATCGCATTTACTGGGCATTGCATTTACTGGGCATTGCATTTACTGGGCATTGTGTTTTCTGGGCATCACATTTACTGGGCAGCGTTTTTAATGGGCATCGCATTTACTGGGCATCACATTTACTGGGCATCGTGTTTACTGGGCATTGTGATTACTGGGCATTGCATTTACTGGGCATTGCATTTACTGGCCATCACGTTTACTGGGCATCGTGTTTACTGGGCATTGCATTTACTGGGCATTGCATTTACTGGGCATCAAATTTACTGGGCATCATGTTTACTGGGCATCATGTTTACTGGGCATCGCATTTACTGGGCATTGCATTTACTGGGCATCATGTTTACTGGGCATCACATTTACTGGGCATCATGTTTACTGGGCATCGTGTTTACTGGGCATCGAGTTTACTGGGCGTCGCATATACTGGGCATTGCATATACTGGGCACCTCATTTACTGGCCATCATGTTTACTGGCCATCACGTTTTCTGGGCATCATGTTTAGTGGGCATCGTGTTTACTGGCCATCATGTTTACTGGGCATCGCATTTAGTGGGCATCGTATATACCGGGCATCGTGTTTACTGGGCATCACCTTTACTGGGCATCAGATATACTGGCCATCACATTTCCTGGGCATTGCATATACTGAGCATTGCTCATACTGGGTATCGCATATACTGGGCATCGTGTTTACTGGGCATCGCATTTACTGGGCATCAGATATACTGGCCACCATGTTTACTGGGCATTGTGTTTATTGGCCATCGCATTTACTGGCCATCACGTATACTGGGTATCGCATTTACTGGCCATCACGTATACGGGCATTGCATTTACTGGGCATCGTGTTTACTGTGCATCACGTTTACTGGCCATCATGTTTACTGGTCATCATATTTACTGGCCATCGCGTTAACTGGGCATTGCATTTACTGGCCATCGCATATACTGGGCATGGCCTATACTGGGCATCGCATTGATCTGTCATCGCGTTTACTGGGCATCACATATGCTGTCCATCCCTTTTACTGGGCATCTCATTTACTGGGCATCGCATTTATTGGGCATTGCATTTACTGGGCATCATGTATATTGGGCATCATGTTTGTTGGCCATCATGGCTACTGGGCATCACATTTATAGGGCATCGCATTTCCTGGGCATTGCATATACTGGGCATTGCTCATACTGGGTATTGCATATACTGGGCATCGCATTTACTGGGCATTGCATTTACTGGGCATCAGATATACTGGCCATTGCATTTACTGGGCATTGCATTTACTGGCCATCGCATTTACTGGCCATCATGTATACTGGGCATCGCATTTACTGGCCATCACATTTACTGGGCATTGCATTTACTGGGCATCGCATATACCAGCCATCGCATTGACTGGGCATCACATTTACAGGGCATCATGTTTGTTGGCCATCATGGTTACTGGGCATCGCATTTATTGAGCATCGTGTTTCCTGGGCATCACATATACTGGGCTTCACTCATACTGGGTATCGCATATACTGGGCATTGCGTTTACTGGCCATCGCATTTACTGGCCATTACGTATACTGGGCATCGCGTTTACTGGGCATCATGTTTACTGGCCATCGCATATACTGGGCATCGCATTTACTGGTCATCATGTTTACTGGGCATCGTGTTTACTGGGCATCGTGTTTACTGGGCATTGCATTTACTGGGCATTGCATTTACTGGGCATTGTGTTTTCTGGGCATCACATTTACTGGGCAGCGTTTTTAATGGGCATCGCATTTACTGGGCATCACATTTACTGGGCATCGTGTTTACTGGGCATTGTGATTACTGGGCATTGCATTTACTGGGCATTGCATTTACTGGCCATCACGTTTACTGGGCATCGTGTTTACTGGGCATCGCATTTACTGGGCATTGCATTTACTGGGCATCAAATTTACTGGGCATCATCTTTACTGGGCATCATGTTTACTGGGCATCGCATTTACTGGGCATTGCATTTACTGGGCATCATGTTTACTGGGCATCATGTTTACTGGGCATCACATTTACTGGGCATCATGTTTACTGGGCATCGTGTTTACTGGGCATCGAGTTTACTGGGCGTCGCATATACTGGGCATTGCATATACTGGGCACCTCATTTACTGGCCATCATGTTTACTGGCCATCACCTTTTCTGGGCATCATGTTTAGTGGGCATCGTGTTTACTGGCCATCATGTTTACTGGGCATCGCATTTAGTGGGCATCGTATATATCGGGCATCGTGTTTACTGGGCATCACCTTTACTGGGCATCGCATATAATGGCCATCGCATTTACTGGGCATCACATTTACAGGGCATCGCATTGACTGGGCATCACATTTACAGGGCATTGCATTTACTGGGCATTGTGTTTCCTGGGCATCGTGTATACTGGGCATTGCATTTACTGGGCATTGCTTATACTGGGCATCACATTTGTTGGCCATCATGGTTACTGGGCATTGCATTTATTGAGCATCGCATTTACTGGGCATTGTGTTTACTGGGCATTGCATGTACTGGGCATCACGTATACTGGGCATCGTGTATACTGGGCATCGCATTTTCTGGGCATCAAGTATACTGGCCATCACATTTACTGGGCATCGCATTTACTGGGCATCATGTATACTGGCCATCACATTTAATGCGCATCACATTTACTGGGCATCACATATACTGGGCATCGCATTTACTGGGCATCCCTTATACTGGCCATCACGTTTACTGGGCATCGCATTTACTGGGCATCATGTATACTGGCCATCATGTTTACTGTGCATCATGTTTACTGGGCATCACATATACTGTGCATTGCATATACTGGCCATCGTGTTTACTGGGCATCAAGTTACTGGCCATCACGTTTACTGGGCATCACGTTTACTGGGCATTGTATATACTGGGCATTCATTTATTGGGCATCATGTTTACTGGGCATTGCCTTTACTGGGCGTCGCATATACTGGCCATCGCATTTACTGGGCATCACATTACTGGGCATCGCATTTACTTGGCATCGCATATACTGGCCATTGAGTATACTGGGCATCACATATACTGGGCATCGTGTTTACTGGGCATCATGTTTATTGGGCATCGTGTTTACTGGGCATCGTGTTTACTGTGCATCGCACTTGCTGGGCATCACATATACTGGGCATCACCTTTACTAGGCATCACGTTAACCAGGCATCGTGTTTACTGGGCATCACATTTATTGGGCATTGTGTTTACTGGCCATTGCATTTACCGGGCATCACGTATACTGGGCATCATGTTTACTGGCCAATGCTTTAACTAGACATCGTGTTTACTGGCTATTGCATTTACTGGCCATCATGGTTACTGGCCATCATGAAAACTAGGCATCACATATACTGGGCATCGCTTTTACCATGCATCGCATTTACTGTGCATCGCATATACTGTGCATTGTGTGTACTGGGCATCAAATATAATGGGCATTGTGTTTACTGGGCATCACATATATTATGCATCATGTATACTGGGCATTTCATTTACTAAGCATTATGTTTAATGGGCATCGCATTTACTGGGCATCATGTATAATGGGCATCACATATACGGAGCATTGCATTTACTGGGCATTGCGTTTACAGGGCATCACGGTTACTGGGCACAGCGTATAATGAGCATTGCGTATACTGGACATCGCCTATACTGGGTATAGTGTTTACTGGCCATCATGTTTACTTTGCATTGCATTTACTAGCCATCCTGTTTACTTTGCATTGCATTTACTGGGCATTGTATTTACTGGGCATCACGTATACAGGGCATCGCATAGACTGGGCATTGTGTTTACTACGCATCACGTTTACTGGGCATCACATTTACTGGCCATTGCATTTACTGGGCATCGTGTTTACTGGGCATCGCATTTACTGGCCATTGTGATTACTGGGCATCTCGTTTACTGGGCATTGCATTTACTATGCATCATGTTTACAGGGCATCACGTTTACTGGGCATCGCATTTACTGGGCATTGCCTATACTGGGCATTGTGTTTACTGGGCATCGTGTACAGTGGGAATTGCATATACTGGGCATTGCATTTACTGGGCATCGCATATGCTGGGCATCGCGTATACTTGCCATCACTTTTACTGCGCATCGCAGTTACTGGGCAATGCATTTAGTGTGCATTGCGTATACTGGGCATCACATTTACCAGGCATCGCATTTACTGGGCATTGCATTTACTGGGCATTACGTAAACTGGGCATTGCGTTTACTGTGCATCATGTTTACTAGGCATCACGTTTGCTGGGCATTGCGTTTACTGGGCATCATGTTTACTGGGCATCGCATTTACTTGCCATCACATTTACTAGGCATCGTGTTTGCTGGGCATCACATTTACTGGGCATCACATATAGAGGTCATTGCTTTTAATGGGCATCACATATACTGGGCATTGCATTTACTGGGCATTGCATTTACTGGGCATCGTGTTTACTGGGCATTGCATTTATTGGGCACCATGTTTACTGGGCATCATGCTTACTGGCCATCATGTTTACTGGGCATTGTGTTTACTGGCCATCACTTATACTGGGCATCACGTTAAACTATCATCACGTTTACTGGGCATCACGTATGCTGAGTATTGCATTTACTGGGCATTGCATTTAATGGGCATTGTGTTTACTGGGCATCACATTTACTGGGCATTTCGTATACTGGGCATCGCTTTTACTGGGCATCGCATTTACTGTCTATCACGTTAACTGGTCATCGTGTTTACTGGCCACCGTGTTTACTGGGCATTGCATTTACTGGCCATCGCATATAGTGGGCATGGCCTATACTGGGCATCTCATTTATCGGTCATCGCATTCACTGGGCATCGCGTTTACTGAGCATCGCATTTACTGGGAATTGCATTTACTGGGCATCGCGTATAATGGGCATCATGTTTACTGGGCATCGTGTTTACTGGGCATCGCATTTACTGGGCATTGCATTTACTGGGCATCATGTTCACTGGGCATCGCATTTACTGGGCATTGTGCTTACTGGGCATCGCGTATACTGTCCATCCCTTTTACTGGGCATCATGTATATTGGGCATCCCATTTGTTGGCCATCATGGTTACTGGACATCACATTTCCTGGGCATTATATATACTGGGCATCTCTCATACTGGGTATCGCATATACTGGGCATCACGTTTACTGGGCATTGCATTTACTGGGCATCAGATATACTGGCCATCACATTTCCTGGGCATTGCATATACTGAGCATTGCTCATACTGGGTATCGCATATACTGGGCATCGTGTTTACTGGGCATCGCATTTACTGGGCATCAGATATACTGGCCATCATGTTTACTGGGCATTGTGTTTATTGGCCATCGCATTTACTGGCCATCACGTATACTGGGTATCGCATTTACTGGCCATCACGTAAACGGGCATTGCATTTACTGGGCATCGTGTTTACTGGGCATCACGTTTACTGGCCATCATGTTTACTGGTCATCATATTTACTGGCCATCGCGTTAACTGGGCATTGCATTTACTGGCCATCGCATATACTGGGCATGGCCTATACTGGGCATCGCATTGATCTGTCATCGCGTTTACTGGGCATCACATATGCTGTCCATCCCTTTTACTGGGCATCTCATTTACTGGGCATCGCATTTATTGGGCATTGCATTTACTGGGCATCATGTATATTGGGCATCATGTTTGTTGGCCATCATGGCTACTGGGCATCACATTTATAGGGCATCGCATTTCCTGGGCATTGCATATACTGGGCATTGCTCATACTGGGTATTGCATATACTGGGCATTGCATTTACTGGGCATTGCATTTACTGGGCATCAGATATACTGGCCATTGCATTTACTGGGCATTGCATTTACTGGCCATCGCATTTACTGGCCATCATGTATACTGGGCATCGCATTTGCTGGCCATCACATTTACTGGGCATTGTATACACCGGGCATCGCATATACCAGCCATCGCATTGACTGGGCATCACATTTACAGGGCATCATGTTTGTTGGCCATCATGGTTACTGGGCATCGCATTTATTGAGCATCGTGTTTCCTGGGCATCACATATACTGGGCTTCACTCATACTGGGTATCGCATATACTGGGCATTGCGTTTACTGGCCATCGCATTTACTGGCCATTACGTATACTGGGCATCGCGTTTACTGGGCATCATGTTTACTGGCCATCGCATATACTGGGCATCGCATTTACTGGTCATCATGTTTACTGGGCATCGTGTTTACTGGGCATCGTGTTTACTGGGCATCGCATTTACTGGGCATTGCATTTACTGGGCATTGCATTTACTGGGCATTGTGTTTTCTGGGCATCACATTTACTGGGCAGCGTTTTTAATGGGCATCGCATTTACTGGGCATCACATTTACTGGGCATCGTGTTTACTGGGCATTGTGATTACTGGGCATTGCATTTACTGGGCATTGCATTTACTGGCCATCACGTTTACTGGGCATCGTGTTTACTGGGCATTGCATTTACTGGGCATTGCATTTACTGGGCATCAAATTTACTGGGCATCATGTTTACTGGGCATCATGTTTACTGGGCATCGCATTTACTGGGCATTGCATTTACTGGGCATCATGTTTACTGGGCATCACATTTACTGGGCATCATGTTTACTGGGCATCGTGTTTACTGGGCATCGAGTTTACTGGGCGTCGCATATACTGGGCATTGCATATACTGGGCACCTCATTTACTGGCCATCATGTTTACTGGCCATCACGTTTTCTGGGCATCATGTTTAGTGGGCATCGTGTTTACTGGCCATCATGTTTACTGGGCATCGCATTTAGTGGGCATCGTATATACCGGGCATCGTGTTTACTGGGCATCACCTTTACTGGGCATCAGATATACTGGCCATCACATTTCCTGGGCATTGCATATACTGAGCATTGCTCATACTGGGTATCGCATATACTGGGCATCGTGTTTACTGGGCATCGCATTTACTGGGCATCAGATATACTGGCCACCATGTTTACTGGGCATTGTGTTTATTGGCCATCGCATTTACTGGCCATCACGTATACTGGGTATCGCATTTACTGGCCATCACGTATACGGGCATTGCATTTACTGGGCATCGTGTTTACTGGGCATCACGTTTACTGGCCATCATGTTTACTGGTCATCATATTTACTGGCCATCGCGTTAACTGGGCATTGCATTTACTGGCCATCGCATATACTGGGCATGGCCTATACTGGGCATCGCATTGATCTGTCATCGCGTTTACTGGGCATCACATATGCTGTCCATCCCTTTTACTGGGCATCTCATTTACTGGGCATCGCATTTATTGGGCATTGCATTTACTGGGCATCATGTATATTGGGCATCATGTTTGTTGGCCATCATGGCTACTGGGCATCACATTTATAGGGCATCGCATTTCCTGGGCATTGCATATACTGGGCATTGCTCATACTGGGTATTGCATATACTGGGCATCACATTTACTGGGCATTGCATTTACTGGGCATCAGATATACTGGCCATTGCATTTACTGGGCATTGCATTTACTGGCCATCGCATTTACTGGCCATCATGTATACTGGGCATCGCATTTACTGGCCATCACATTTACTGGGCATTGCATTTACTGGGCATCGCATATACCAGCCATCGCATTGACTGGGCATCACATTTACAGGGCATCATGTTTGTTGGCCATCATGGTTACTGGGCATCGCATTTATTGAGCATTGTGTTTCCTGGGCATCACATATACTGGGCTTCACTCATACTGGGTATCGCATATACTGGGCATTGCGTTTACTGGCCATCGCATTTACTGGCCATTACGTATACTGGGCATCGCGTTTACTGGGCATCATGTTTACTGGCCATCGCATATACTGGGCATCGCATTTACTGGTCATCATGTTTACTGGGCATCGTGTTTACTGGGCATCGTGTTTACTGGGCATCGCATTTACTGGGCATTGCATTTACTGGGCATTGCATTTACTGGGCATTGTGTTTTCTGGGCATCACATTTACTGGGCAGCGTTTTTAATGGGCATCGCATTTACTGGGCATCACATTTACTGGGCATCGTGTTTACTGGGCATTGTGATTACTGGGCATTGCATTTACTGGGCATTGCATTTACTGGCCATCACGTTTACTGGGCATCGTGTTTACTGGGCATTGCATTTACTGGGCATTGCATTTACTGGGCATCAAATTTACTGGGCATCATGTTTACTGGGCATCATGTTTACTGGGCATCGCATTTACTGGGCATTGCATTTACTGGGCATCATGTTTACTGGGCATCACATTTACTGGGCATCATGTTTACTGGGCATCGTGTTTACTGGGCATCGAGTTTACTGGGCGTCGCATATACTGGGCATTGCATATACTGGGCACCTCATTTACTGGCCATCATGTTTACTGGCCATCACGTTTTCTGGGCATCATGTTTAGTGGGCATCATGTTTACTGGCCATCATGTTTACTGGGCATCGCATTTAGTGGGCATCGTATATACCGGGCATCGTGTTTACTGGGCATCACCTTTACTGGGCATCGCATATAATGGCCATCGCATTTACTGGGCATCACATTTACAGGGCATCGCATTGACTGGGCATCACATTTACAGGGCATTGCATTTACTGGGCATTGTGTTTCCTGGGCATCGTGTATACTGGGCATTGCATTTACTGGGCATTGCGTATACTGGGCATCACATTTGTTGGCCATCATGGTTACTGGGCATTGCATTTATTGAGCATCGCATTTACTGGGCATCATGTTTACTGGGCATTGCATGTACTGGGCATCACGTATACTGGGCATCGTGTATACTGGGCATCGCATTTTCTGGGCATCAAGTATACTGGCCATCACATTTACTGGGCATCGCATTTACTGGGCATCATGTATACTGGCCATCACATTTAATGCGCATCACATTTACTGGGCATCACATATACTGGGCATCGCATTTACTGGGCATCCCTTATACTGGCCATCACGTTTACTGGGCATCGCATTTACTGGGCATCATGTACACTGGCCATCATGTTTACTGTGCATCATGTTTACTGGGCATCACATATACTGTGCATTGCATATACTGGCCATCGTGTTTACTGGGCATCAAGTTACTGGCCATCACGTTTACTGGGCATCACGTTTACTGGGCATTGTATATACTGGGCATTCATTTATTGGGCATCATGTTTACTGGGCATTGCCTTTACTGGGTGTCGCATATACTGGCCATCGCATTTACTGGGCATCACATTACTGGGCATCGCATTTACTTGGCATCGCATATACTGGCCATTGCGTATACTGTGCATCACATATACTGGGCATCATGTTTACTGGGCATTGCATTTACTTGGCATCGCAT
The DNA here is from genome assembly GCF_052327205.1 of Somniosus microcephalus. NCBI lineage: Eukaryota > Metazoa > Chordata > Chondrichthyes > Squaliformes > Somniosidae > Somniosus > Somniosus microcephalus. The sequence continues at coordinate 69,733,126 of NC_141009.1, forward strand.
ATACTGGCCATTGAGTATACTGGGCATCACATATACTGGGCATCGTGTTTACTGGGCATCATGTTTATTGGGCATCGTGTTTACTGGGCATCGTGTTTACTGTGCATCGCACTTGCTGGGCATCACATATACTGGGCATCACCTTTACTAGGCATCACGTTAACCAGGCATCGTGTTTACTGGGCATCACATTTATTGGGCATTGTGTTTACTGGCCATTGCATTTACCGGGCATCACGTATACTGGGCATCATGTTTACTGGCCAATGCTTTAACTAGACATCGTGTTTACTGGCTATTGCATTTACTGGCCATCATGGTTACTGGCCATCGTGAAAACTAGGCATCACATATACTGGGCATCGCTTTTACCATGCATCGCATTTACTGTGCATCGCATATACTGTGCATTGTGTGTACTGGGCATCAAATATAATGGGCATTGTGTTTACTGGGCATCACGTATATTATGCATCATGTATACTGGGCATTTCATTTACTAAGCATTATGTTTAATGGGCATCGCATTTACTGGGCATCATGTATAATGGGCATCACATATACGGAGCATTGCATTTACTGGGCATTGCGTTTACAGGGCATCGCGGTTACTGGGCACAGCGTATAATGAGCATTGCGTATACTGGACATCGCCTATACTGGGTATCGTGTTTACTGGCCATCATGTTTACTTTGCATTGCATTTACTGGGCATTGTATTTACTGGGCATCACGTATACAGGGCATCGCATAGACTGGGCATCGTGTTTACTACGCATCACGTTTACTGGGCATCACATTTACTGGCCATTGCATTTACTGGGCATCGTGTTTACTGGGCATCGCATTTACTGGCCATTGCGATTACTGGGCATCTCGTTTACTGGGCATTGCATTTACTATGCATCATGTTTACAGGGCATCGTGTTTACTGGGCATCACATTTACTGGGCATTGCCTATACTGGGCATTGTGTTTACTGGGCATCGTGTACAGTGGGAATTGCATATACTGGGCATCGCATTTACTGGGCATCTCCTATACTGGGCATCACGTATACTTGCCATCACTTTTACTGCACATCGCAGTTACTGGGCAATGCATTTAGTGTGCATTGCGTATACTGGGCATCACATTTACCAGGCATCGCATTTACTGGGCATTGCATTTACTGGGCATTACGTAAACTGGGCATCGCGTTTACTGTGCATCATGTTTAGTAGGCATCACGTTTGCTGGGCATCGTGTTTACTGGGCATCATGTTTACTGCGCATCGCATTTACTTGCCATCACATTTACTAGGCATCGTGTTTGCTGGGCATCACATTTACTGGGCATTTTGTTTACTGGGCATCGTGTTTACTGGGCATTGCATTCACTGGGCATGACACTTATTGTGCGTCATGTTTACTGGGCATCGTGTTTACTGGCCATCACGTTTACTGGCCATTGCGTTTACTGGGCATCATGTATATTATGCATCACGTATACTGGGCATTGCATTTACTAAGCATTATGTTTAATGGGCATTGCATTTACTGGGCATCGTGTATATTGGGCATTGTGTATGCTGGGCATCGCGTTTACAGGGCATCACTTTTACTGGCCATCGCGAATACTGTGCATTGCATATACTGAGCATTGCATTTACTGGGCATCATGTAGACTGGGTATTGCATATAATGAGCATTGCGTTTACTGGGCATCACACATACTGGGCATCACATTTACAGGGCACCATGTTTACTGGGCACTGCGTCTAATGGGCATCGTGTATACTGGGCATCGCCTATACTGGGCATCGCATTTACTGGCCATCGCGTTTACTTTGCATCGCATTTATTGGCCATCGTGTTTACTTTGCATCGCATTTACTGGCCATCACGTTTACTGGGCATCACGTAGACTGGGCATCGTGTTTACTATGCATCATGGTTACTGGGCATCGCATTTACTGGCCATTGCATTTACTGGGCATCTCATTTACTGGGCATCGCATTTACTGGGCATCACGTTTACTGGGCATTGCCTATACTGGGCATTGTGTTTACTGGGCATCGCATTCACTGGGCATTGTCTATACTGGGCATCGCATTTACTGGGCATCGCATATACTAGGCATCATGTATACTTGCCATCACATTTACTGGGCATTGCAGTTACTGGGCAATGCATTTACTGTGCATTGCGTATACTGGGCATCACATTTACTGTGCATCACATGTACTGGGCATCATGTTTACTGGGCATCGCATTTACTTGCCATCATGTTCACTAGGCATCGCATTTGCTGGGCAACACGTTTACTGGGCATCGTGTTTACTGGGCATCGCATTTACTGGCCATCACATTTACTAGGCATTGCATTTACTGGGCATGACATTTATTGGGCATCATGTTTACTGGGCATTGTGTTTACTGGCCATCACGTTTACTGGGCATCACATATATTATGCATCACCTATACTAGGCATTGTGTATATTGGGCATCATGTATGCTGGGCATCACGTTTACTGGGCATCAGGTTTACTGGGCATTGTGTATAATGGGCATCGTGTAAGCTGGGCATTGCATTTTCTGGGCATTGCTTTTACTGGCCATCTCGAATACTGGGCATCGCATTTACTGGGTATCGCATTTACTGGACATTACGTATACTGGGCATCATGTTTACTGTGCATCGCATATAATGAGCATCGCATTTACTGGGCATCACGTAGACTGGTCATCGCGTTTACTGGGCATCGCATATAATGAGCATTGCATTTACTGGGCATCGCATATACTGGGCATCATATTTACTGGGCATCACGTTTACTGGGCATCGCCTATACTGGGCATCGCGTTTACTTTGCATCGCATTTACTGGCCATCATGTTTACTTTGCATCGCATTTACTGGGCATCATATTTACTGGGCATCACGTATGCTGGGCATCACGTTTACTGGCCATTGCGTTTACTGGGCAACTCGTTTACTGGGCATTGCATTTACTATGCATCATGTTTACTGGGCATCGCGTCTACTGGGCATAGCATTTACTGGGCATTGCCTATACTGGGCATCGTGTTTGCTGGGCATCGCATATACTGGGCACTGCATATACTTGCCATCATGTTTACTGGGCATCGCAGTTACTGGATAATGCATTTACTGTGCATTTTGTATACTGGGCATCGCATTTACTGGGCATTGCATTTACTGGGCAACTCGTTTACTGGGCATTGCATTTACTATGCATCACATTTACTAGGCACTGTGTTTACTGGGCATTACATTTATTAGGCATCATGTTTACTGGGCTTCGTGTTTACTGGCCATCGCATTTACTGGGCATCACGTATATTATGCATCATGTATACTGGGCATTGCATTTACTAAGCATTATGTTTAATGGGCATCGCATTTACTGGGCATCATGGATAATGGGCATCGTGTATGCTGGGCATCATGTTTACTGGGCATCGCTTTTACCAGCCACTGCGAATACTGGGCATCGCATTTACTGGGCATCGCATTTACTGGGCATTATGTATACTGGGCATCACGTTTACTGTGCATCGCATCTAATGAGCATTGCATTTACTGGGCATCACGTAGACTGGGCATTGCATTTACTGGGCATCGCATATAATGAGCATTGCGTTTATTGGGCATCGCATAGAGTGGGCATCGTATTTACTGGGCATCGCGTTTACAGGGCATCGCATTTACTGGGCATCGCGTTTACTGGCCATCGTGTTTACTGGGCATCATGTTTACTGGCCATCATGTTTACTGGGCATCATGATTACGGGGCATTGCATTTACTGGCCATCGTGTTTACTGGGCATCGTGTTTACTGGGCATCGTGTTTACTGGTCATCGTGTTTACTGGCCATCACGTTTACTGGCCATCATGTATACTGGGCATCACGTTTACTGGGCATTGTGTTTACTGGGCATCGCATATACTGGGCATCATGTATACTGGGCATTGCGTATACTGGGCATCATGTATACTGGCATTGTGTATACTGGGCATCATGTATACTGGGCATCGTGTATACTGGGCATCACGTATACTGTGCATAGCATTTACTGGGCATCGTGTTTACTGGGCATCGTGTTTACTGGGCATCGCGTATACTGGGCTTCGCATTTACTGGGCCTCGCGTTTACTGGGCATCATGTATACTGGGCGTCACGTATAATGGGCAAATCCCTTTTGCACGACTGCAACCCCTATAAGTGCTGGGGACTGTACTTTATTCAATATGTTATTTTCTGGTAGAAATCTAAATGTATCTACCATCGACCACCCAACCCTGTGTTGTTTCTTCTCCTCCTTCATACACCTTGTCGTCTGCTTCAATTCTTCTCAATCCCAATGATTAACTCCTCACTAATAGCAAGGAGACTCTCTCTCTCTCTCTCTCTGTTCAGAATTCATTCCCTTCGAGTTGATTTAAAAATAGATTCAACTGTATAATATTTGCAAGGCATTAAGTATATGAAAAGGTGCATAGTATGTGCAGGTGTTGCAAGTCACAACTGGAGATGTACATCTGGGTCCGTCCTTGGGGGGTTCCCGCAGTGGACCCTCCTGGTGCCCAGCTCCCAGGAGATCGCCGAGCGGCAGGGTGGGTGGATCATGCCAGCCACAGCGCCCCATCCACACACACGCGAAGGAGCGTGCCCTCAAACAACAAGCACCTTTTAGCACTAGTATGGGTGTATTAATGTTTACATCTAAAAAAACCTGCGCTTGCACAACTTACTTAAAAAGAAAAAACAAAAAGAGAAAGACACCATATCACCAGGTTGCATCAGCCCTTAAACCACTACTGCTTACCGCCCAGGTGCAATCACGACAAACACCTCCCACTGCACCCGCCTGTCTGACAGTCCGTGGCTCCAGAAGAAAACAACAGGCTGTAAGCTCTGGAAAACACCAGTGAAAAAACAGACAATTCACCAGGGCTGCATAGAAGCAACATGTGTTGGAGTGAGGCCAAAGTTCCTAGTTTGTTGGTACCCAGGAGAACCTATCCAGCCAGCTGCCAATTCGAACTGTATCCCTGGTGTGATAGCCCTGCAACAACCGAAACACCTCGCACTTTACTGCTAGACCTGGCCACTGGGAACAAAGATTGGAAGTCACTGCAAACAGTGCTGATCATTCTCCCACTTCACCGGGAGACATGCTCACCCTCTCTCCCTCTGTGCTCGGGCTAGTTTCTGCTCAGGGCTTCCTGCACAGCTATTTCATGGCGCTGATGATACAGCCTGCCCCCATCAATTCCACCCCCCCCCGGGTCGCGGTCAGGAGTGACCTCAGTCACTGGGGGTGGGAGGTTAGGAGTGACCTCAGTCACTGGGGGTCGGGGTCAGGAGTGACCTCAGTCACTGGGGGTGCGGTCAGGAGTGACCTCAGTCACTGGGGGTGGGGGGCCAGGAGTGACCTCAGTCATAGAGTCATAGAGTCATAGAGTAATACAGCACGGATAGAGGCCCTTCGGCCCATCGTGTCCGCGCCGGCCATCAAGCCCTGTCTAATCTAATCCCATATTCCAGCATTTGGCCCGTAGCCTTGTATACTATGGCATTTCAAGTGCACATCCAAATGCTTCTTAAATGTTGTGAGGGTTTCTGCCTCCACAACCCTTTCAGGCAGTGAGTTCCAGACTCCAACCACCCTCTGGGTGAAAAAGTTCTTTCTCAAATCCCCTCTAAACCTCCCGCACTTTACCTTGAATCTATGCCCCCTAGTTATTGACCCCTCTACTAAGGGAAAAAGCTCCTCAGCATCCATCCTATCTATGCCCCTCATAATTTTGTATACCTCAATCATGTCCCCCCTCAGCCTCCTCTGCTCCAAGGAAAACAAACCCAATCTGCCCAGTCTCTCTTCATAGCTGAAGCGCTCCAGCCCTGGTAACATCCTGGTGAACCTCCTCTGCACCCTCTCCAACGCGATCACATTCTTCCTGTAGTGTGGCGACCAGAACTGCACACAGTATTCCAGCTGTGGCCTAACCAGTGTTTTATACAGCTCCATCATAACCTCCTTGCTCTTATATTCAATGCCTCAGCTAATGAAGGCAAGTATCCCATATGCCTTTTTTACCACCTTATCCACCTGTTCCGCCGCCTTCAGGGATCTGTGTACTTGCACACCCAGGTCCCTCTGACCCTCCGTCTTGCCTAGGGTCTTTCCATTCATTGTGTATTCCTTTGCCTTGTTAGTCCCCCCAAAGTGCATCACCTCGCACTTTTCCGGGTTAAATCCCATTTGCCACTGTTCCGCCCATCTGACCAACCCATCTATATCGTCCTGCAGACTGAGGCTACCCTCTTCACTATTTACCACCCTTCCAATTTTTGTATCATCCGCGAACTTACTGATCATACCCTTTACATTCATATCCAAGTCATTAATGTAGACCACAAACAGCAAGGGACCCAGCACCGATCCCTGTGGTACCCCACTGGCCACAGGCTTCCAGTCACAAAAACAACCTTCGACCATCACCCTCTGCCTTCTGCCACTAAGCCAGTTTTGTATCCAATGTGCCAAGGCACCCTGGATTCCATGGGCTCTTACCTTCTTGACCAGTCTCCTGTGCGGGACTTTATCGAAGGCCTTACTGAAATCCATGTATACCACATCCACTGCGTTACCCTCATCCACACACCTAGTCACCCCCTCAAAAAATTCAATCAAATTAGTCAGACATGATCTTCCCTTGACAAAGCCATGTTGACTATCCCTGATTAATCCTTGCCTCTCCAAGTGGAGACAAATTTTGTCCCTCAGGATTTTTTCCAATAATTTTCCTACCACTGATGTTAGGCTCACTGGCCTGTAGTTCCCCGGTTTTTCCCTACTACCCTTCTTGAATAATGGTACTACATTAGCGGTTCTCCAGTCCTCTGGCACATCCCCTGTGGCCAGAGAGGTCCTGAATATATGCGTTAGAGCCCCCGCAATCTCCTCCTTTGCCTCACACAGCAGCCTGGGATACATTTCATCCGGGCCTGGGGATTTATCCATTTTTAGGCCAGCTAAAACCGCCAATACCTCCTCCCTCTCGATGTTAATATGTTCGAGCATATCACAGTCCCCCCACCCTATTTCTATGTCTACATCATCCTTCTCCATAGTGAAAACAGATGCAAAAAATTCATTTAGAACCCCTCCTACATCTTCCGGCTCCACACACAGATTGCCACTTTTGTCCCTAATGGGCCCTATTTTTTCCCTAGCTATCCTCTTACCCTTAACATACTTATAAAACATCTTCGGATTTTCCTTTATTTTGCTCGCCAGTGTTATTTCATGGCCCCTCCTTGATCTCCTAATTTCTTTTTTAAGTATCCCCCTGCACTTTTTGTACTCCTCGAGGGCTTCCTCCGTCTTTAGCCTTTTGTACCAAAAGCCCTCCTTTTTTTCCTAATCCATTCTCGTATATCCCCTGACATCCAAGGTTCCCTGTGGTTTTTGGGACCACCCTTGACCTTTATGGGAACATGTTGCCATTGTATGATCTCAATCTCCCTTTGGGGTCGGGGCCAGGAGTGACCTCAGTCACCGGGTTCGGGGTCAGGAATGACCTCCGTCACTGGGGGTCGGGGTCAGGAGTGACCTCTGTCACTGGGGGTCGGGTGGTCAGGAGTGACCTCAGTCACCAGGTTCGGGGTCAGGAGTGACCTCAGTCACTGGGGGTCGGGGTCAAGAGTGACCTCAGTCACTGGGGGTCGGGGTCAAGAGTGACCTCAGTCACTGGGGGTGGGGGGTCGGGAGTGGCCTCAGTCACTGGGGGTCAGGAGTGACCTCACTCTCTGGGGGTGGGGGGTCAGGAGTGGCCTCAGCCACTGGGGGTCAGGAGTGACATCAGTCACTGGGGGGGGCGGGGTCAGGAGTGACATCAGTCACTGGGGGGGCGGGGTCAGGAGTGACCTCAGTCTCTGGGGGTCGGGGTCACGAGTGACCTCAGTCTCTGGGGGTTCGGGTCAGGAGTGACTTCAGTCACTGGGGGTCGGGGTCAGGTGGGGGTGGGGGGTCAGGAGTGACCTCAGTCACTGGGGGTCAGGGTCAGGAGTGACCTCAGTTACTGGGGGTCAGGGTCAAGAGTGACCTCAGTCACTGGGGGGGTCAGGAGTGACCTCAGTCACTGGGGGTCGGGGTCAGGAGTGACCTCAGTCACTGGGGGGGGGTCAGGAGTGACCTCAGTCACTGGGGGTCGGGGACAGGAGTGACCTCAGTCTCTGAGGGGGGGTCAGGAGTGACCTCAGTCACTGGGGGGGGGTCAGGAGTGACCGCAGTCACTGGGGGTCGGGGTCAGGAGTGACCTCAGTCACTGGGGGTTGGGGGTCAGGAGTGACCTCAGTCACTGGGGGTCGGGGTCAGGAGTGACCTCAGTCACTGGGGGTCGGGGTCAGGAGTGACCTCAGTCACTGGGGGGGGGTCAGGAGTGACCTCAGTCACTGGGGGTCGGGGACAGGAGTGACCTCAGTCTCTGAGGGGGGGGCCAGGAGTGACCGCAGTCACTGGGGGTCGGGGTCAGGAGTGACCTCAGTCTCTGGGTGGGGGGGTCAGGAGTGACCTCAGTCACTGGGGGTGGTGGGTCAGGAGTGACCTCAGTCACTGGGGGTGGGGAGTCAGGAGTGACCTCAGTCACTGGGGGTGGTGGGTCAGGAGTGACCGCAGTCACTGGGGGTGGTGGGTCAGGAGTGACCGCAGTCACTGGGGGTCGGGCTCAGGAGTGACCTCAGTCACTGGGGGTCGGGGTCAGGAGTGACCTCAGTCACTGGGGGGGGTCAGGAGTGACCTCAGTCACTGGGGGTCGGGGTCAGGAGTGACCTCAGTCACTGGGGGTCGGGGTCAGGAGTGACCTCAGTCACTGGGGGTCGGGGTCAGGAGTGACCTCAGTCACTGGGGGTGGTGGGTCAGGAGTGACCTCAGTCACTGGGGGTGGGGGGTCAGGAGTGACCTCAGTCACTGGGGTGGGGGGTCAGGAGTGACCTCAGTCACTGGGGGTCGGGGTCAAGAGTGACCTCAGTCACTGGGGGTCGGGGTCAGGAGTGACCTCAGTCTCTGGGTGGGGGGGGGCTCAGGAGTGACCTCAGTCACTGGGGGTCGGGGTCAGGAGTGACCTCAGTCACTGGGGGTTGGGGGTCAGGAGTGACCTCAGTCACTGGGGGTGGTGGGTCAGGAGTGACCTCAGTCACTGGGGGTCGGGGTCAGGAGTGACCTCAGTCACTGGGGGTGGGGGGTCAGGAGTGACCTCAGTCTCTGGGTGGGGGGGTCAGGAGTGACCTCAGTCACTGGGGGTGGTGGGTCAGGAGTGACCTCAGTCACTGGGGGTCGGGGTCAGGAGTGACCTCAGTCACTGGGGGTCGGGGTCAGGAGTGACCTCAGTCACTGGGGGTGGGGGGTCAGGAGTGACCTCAGTCACTGGGGGTGGGGGGTCAGGAGTGACCTCAGTCACTGGGGGTGGTGGGTCAGGAGTGACCGCAGTCACTGGGGGTCGGGCTCAGGAGTGACCTCAGTCACTGGGGGTCGGGGTCAGGAGTGACCTCAGTCTCTGGGGGTGGGGGGTCAGGAGTGACCTCAGTCACTGGGGGTCGGGGTCAGGAGTGACCTCAGTCACTGGGGGTCGGGGTCAGGAGTGACCTCAGTCACTGGGGGTCGGGGTCAGGAGTGACCTCAGTCACTGGGGGTGGTGGGTCAGGAGTGACCTCAGTCACTGGGGGTGGGGGGTCAGGAGTGACCTCAGTCACTGGGGTGGGGGGTCAGGAGTGACCTCAGTCACTGGGGGTCGGGGTCAAGAGTGACCTCAGTCACTGGGGGTCGGGGTCAGGAGTGGCCTCAGTCACTGGGGGGGGGTCAGGAGTGACCTCAGTCACTGGGGGTGGGGGGTCGGGAGTGACCTCAGTCACTGGGGGTCGGGGTCAGGAGTGACCTCAGTCACTGGGGGTCGGGGTCAGGAGTGACCTCAGTCACTGGGGGTCGGGGTCAGGAGTGACCTCAGTCACTGGGGGTCGGGGTCAGGAGTGACCTCAGTCACTGGGGGTGGTGGGTCAGGAGTGACCTCAGTCACTGGGGGTGGGGGGTCAGGAGTGACCTCAGTCACTGGGGTGGGGGGTCAGGAGTGACCTCAGTCACTGGGGGTCGGGGTCAAGAGTGACCTCAGTCACTGGGGGTCGGGGTCAGGAGTGACCTCAGTCTCTGGGGGTGGGGGGTCAGGAGTGACCTCAGTCACTGGGGGTCGGGGTCAGGAGTGACCTCAGTCACTGGGGGTCGGGGTCAGGAGTGACCTCAGTCACTGGGGGTCGGGGTCAGGAGTGACCTCAGTCACTGGGGGTCGGGGTCAGGAGTGACCTCAGTCACTGGGGGTCGGGGTCAGGAGTGACCTCAGTCACTTCAAAAGGACTTCATTGGCTGTAAAGCGCTCTGGGACATCCTGACGTGGTGATTGGCGCTGTAGAAATGCAAGCTCTTTCTTTCTTTAACTTGGGGTCTGCAGTTTGCTGGGCTCAGCTCCGGGTCCAGGCTTTGCCTTCACTACATCACGCCATGTTGCTCTTTGTCAATTTGCAGGCACTCTCGCTTGTCACCCACAGCACTTCCACTGGGAGTCTCTGAACCTATACTGAGTGCATCAAACCACAAGCCCTGCTCTAATTATTCCCACAGAGCCCACTTAACGTGTGTCATAGACTCCGATCTCATCAACACACACCCTTCTGCCTCTCTTTCCCTGCCGCATTACCTCAGCAGCGGCCAAGCTCTTACTCATGTACTAGAGCCCTACCCCACAGGTGCCTCCCACAAGCCCCAGCAAGCACAGACAGAATCAAATGCCAGTTAACAAAATACATGGAAATCTGCAGATGGTAGAACCACTGGCAGATTGCCTGGTTTTGGAAGGAGGGGCTCCACTGCATGGGACACTGGCACCAGCAGGAGGGAGCTGTACCGCTGAGACAGGCTCCACCTGAACCGGGCTGGGACCAGGGTCCTAGCGGAAAGGATAAATAAGGCTGTAGAAACTAATAAAGGAAGGGAAGGGTTTGTGTGGAAGGAATTGTAAAAGTGATAATAACCTACAAGTAAGCAAAAGATGAGTTGGGAGCAAGGGTCAGATGACAAAAAAGTGATATAGATAATATAAATAGTCAGAAAGTAACGTCGGAAGTAATAATAAAATACCTGGTATAAATAAAACAGCAGTGATGAAAAGTACAAGTATGTGATAAGTCATAAAGTGTGAGATAAACACCATCAGAGTATAGGGGCCTGACCCCGAACCCGGTGACTGAGGTCACTCCTGACCCCCAACCCCCAGTGACTGAGGTCACTCCTGACCCCCAACCCCCACTGACTGAGGTCACTCCTGACCCACCACCCCAAGTGACTGAGGTCACTCCTGACCCACCACCCCCAGTGACGGAGGTCACTCCTGACCCCGACCCCAAGTGACTGAGGTCACTCCTGACCCACCACCCCCAGTGACTGAGGTCACTCCTGACCCCCCACCCCCAGTGACTGAGGTCACTCCTGACCCACCACCCCCAGTGACTGAGGTCACTCCTGACCCACCACCCCCAGTGACGGAGGTCACTCCTGACCCCGACCCCAAGTGACTGAGGTCACTCCTGACCCACCACCCCCAGTGACTGAGGTCACTCCTGACCCCGACCCCAAGTGACTGAGGTCACTCCTGAGCCGGACCCCCAGTGACTGAGGTCACTCCTGACCCACCACCCCCAGTGACTGAGGTCACTCCTGACCCCGACCCCCAGAGACTGAGGTCACTCCTGACCCCCAACCCCCAGTGACTGAGGTCACTCCTGACCCCCAACCCCCACTGACTGAGGTCACTCCTGACCCACCACCCCCAGTGACTGAGGTCACTCCTGACCCACCACCCCCAGTGACTGAGGTCACTCCTGACCCCGACCCCCAGTGACTGAGGTCACTCCTGACCCCCAACCCCCAGTGATTGAGGTCACTCCTGACCCCCAACCCCCAGTGACTGAGGTCACTCCTGACCCCCAACCCCCAGTGACTGAGGTCACTACTGACCCCGACCCCCAGTGACTGAGGTCACTCCTGACCCCGACCCCCAGTGACTGAGGTCACTCCTGACCCCGACCCCCAGTGACTGAGGTCACTCCTGACCCCGACCCCCAGTGACTGAGGTCACTCCTGACCCCGACCCCCAGTGACTGAGGTCACTCCTGACCCCCCCCAGTGACTGAGGTCACTCCTGACCCTGACCCCCAGTGACTGAGGTCACTCCTGACCCCAACCCCCAGTGACTGAGGTCACTCCTGACCCCGACCCCCAGTGACTGAGGTCACTCCTGACCCCGACCCCCAGTGACTGAGGTCACTCCTGACCCCCCACCCCCAGTGACTGAGGTCACTCCTGACCCCGACCCCCAGTGACTGAGGTCACTCCTGAGCCCCCACCCCAGTGACTGAGGTCACTCCTGACCCCGACCCCCAGTGACTGAGGTCACTCCTGGCCCCGACCCCCAGTGACTGAGGTCACTCCTGACCCCGACCCCCAGTGACTGAGGTCACTCCTGAGCCCCCACCCCCAGTGACTGAGGTCACTCCTGACCCCGACCCCCAGTGACTGAGGTCACTCCTGACCCCGACCCCCAGTGACTGAGGTCACTCCTGACCCTGACCCCCAGTGACTGAGGTCACTCCTGACCCCGACCCCCAGTGACTGAGGTCACTCCTGAGCCCCCACCCCCAGTGACTGAGGTCACTCCTGACCCCGACCCCCAGTGACTGAGGTCACTCCTGACCCCCAATCCCCAGTGACTGAGGTCACCCCTGACCCCCGACCCCCAGTGACTGAGGTCACTCCTGACCCCCCACCCCCAGGGACTGAGGTCACTCCTGACCCCCCACCCCCAGTGACTGAGGTCACTCCTGACCCACCACCCCCAGTGACGGAGGTCACTCCTGACCCCGACCCCAAGTGACTGAGGTCACTCCTGACCCCGACCCCAAGTGACTGAGGTCACTCCTGAGCCGGACCCCCAGTGACTGAGGTCACTCCTGACCCACCACCCCCAGTGACTGAGGTCACTCCTGACCCCGACCCCAAGTGACTGAGGTCACTCCTGAGCCGGACCCCCAGTGACTGAGGTCACTCCTGACCCACCACCCCCAGTGACTGAGGTCACTCCTGACCCCGACCCCCAGTGACTGAGGTCACTCCTGACCCACCACCCCCAGTGACTAAGGTCACTCCTGACCCACCACCCCCAGTGACTGAGGTCACTCCTGACCCCGACCCCCAGTGACTGAGGTCACTCCTGACCCCGACCCCCAGTGATTGAGGTCACTCCTGACCCCGACCCCCAGTGACTGAGGTCACTCCTGACCCCGACCCCCAGTGACTGAGGTCACTCCTGACCCCGACCCGCAGTGACTGAGGTCACTCCTGACCCCGACCCCCAGTGACTGAGGTCACTCCTGACCCCGACCCCCAGTGACTGAGGTCACTCCTGACCCCGACCCCCAGTGACTGAGGTCACTCCTGACCCCGACCCCCAGTGACTGAGGTCACTCCTGACCCCGACCCCCAGTGACTGAGGTCACTCCTGACCCACCACCCCCAGTGACTGAGGTCACTCCTGACCCCGACCCCCCAGTGACTGAGGTCACTCCTGACCCCGACCCCCAGTGACTGAGGTCACTCCTGACCCACCACCCCCAGTGACTGAGGTCACTCCTGACCCCGACCCCCAGTGACTGAGGTCACTCCTGGCCCCGACCCCCAGTGACTGAGGTCACTCCTGACCCTGACCCCCAGTGACTGAGGTCACTCCTGACCCCCCACCCCCAGTGACTGAGGTCACTCCTGACCCCGACCCCCAGTGACTGAGGTCACTCCTGACCCCGACCC